>NC_138302.1:1275000-1567500 GCF_965601325.2 Salmo salar | reverse complement strand
ATGTCAACATCACTACTGCTATAACCTGGGAGAATAGACACACAGTGGTTATAACCCTGACTCATCTAACAGGTCCTTATGTCAACATCACTACTGCTATAACCTGGGAGAATAGACACACAGTGGTTATAACCCTGACCCATCTAACAGGTCCTGATGTCAACATCACTACTGCTATCACCTGGAGAATATAGTCGGTACTCTGTCTGCCTGTCCTATAGTCTGTAGTCTATAGTCTGTAGACTGTACTGTGTGTAGTCTATAGTCTGTAGACTGTACTGTGTGTAGTCTACCTTCTGAGCCTGGGCTATAGTCTGTAGACTGTCCTGTGTGTAGTCTACCTTCTGAGCCTGGGCTATAATCTTCCGAACCACTTCCTTGATGTGCGTTTGACCATCAGCCGGTGGCTGCGTGTGCACGTTGACCCGCGTCACTCCTCTGTACGACGCGGCGTCGGGCCAGCCCAGATCCAGGTCGGGTATAGAACCTTCAGAGCGGTCGGGCCAGTACTGTAACGACAGCGGTCCGTTTCCTCCGTCGTACTCCTTCGCGGACGGGTCGTTCGCTCCCGCCTCGTTCCCGGGCCGGTAGACCACCACGGTGCCCTCCAGCCGTAAGGTCTCCGGTTCGGACAGGAAGTGTCGTAGATCGTGGTCACTGAGGTAGCTGTTGAAGGCATCTCGTCCACCGGTTAGCAGAACCTCTAAAGCGAGACGTTGGTCCTCGCTGTAGAAAAACTCTGGTTTGGACTCGGTCACACGCCAGTTGATGTGATGCTCATCTAGACACTGTACCTGAGACAGAGCCATGGCCTCTACACTTGATCAATACCTGACTGATCAAATCCCGGACGGATCAATAATATATAACGCAATAAATATTACAGAGCGGAGTGTTACTGAAGAACATGACGGGTTAAATCACCCGGGAGATTTTTTTAATCAAAACCTTTTTTCTCCGAAAGAGTTCAACTGTCTCATGTTGTATTGGTATCCGTGTTTCCCACGACGTGTTCCCATAAAACACTAAATAAATACAACTTTTCTCCTGAAAAACCCGACAGAAACCCGAGACAGACCGACGGGTTATTAATCGGTAGCACCATATAAAGTACCGGCTCGTCCAAAAGGGAGTCGGGTGCGTCTCGTCGTGTTGTAAAAACACACCACACTACACAATACAATAGAGCGGAAGTAAATTGTTCCAGACTGAATGTGAAATGTCTCTCTGTGAGATTATCACGGGTTAATCTCCCAGTGGAGACTCAAAAAAAAAACATCTTCATGTACAAACACGCAGACACAGGTAAACCCGGGATAAATCCTCCGCCACGCCACGCCCGTCACACATGACCGCTCCAAGTCCCCGTTCCGGTAGAAGTCCCCGGTCCGGGATGTGTTTTAGTCTGAGTCAGACAGCAGCTGTTCTTTAATCCAACCGGATGTGGACGTCGGTAACTTGTTCAACTATTCTGATGATGAGACTCTTTTTTTTTTAAACAAGTCTCGTCTGTCTGCGGTTTTAAAAAACTTTTACAGGGAAAATAAACTCTTCTTGTCCTTTCTTTATTTCTTTATTTTTTATTTCTCTCGGTTTTTATTTGACTGGAAACGAAACACTTCCTAGATCCCCGTTCCGTTCCGTTCCTCCAGAAAACGGGTGAAAGTTGAATCAGTTTCGAGATAAAACTCTTGTTCGTTGTTTCTTCCAGAAGTGGTGTTTTCCCTTTTATAAACCAAAATCCCCCCAAAAATGTTCCGAATATAAAACGACCGGATAAATAACCGCTAATGATCCCCGAAATCGCGGAGAATCTCTAACGTGTCTGTCTGTAACGGAAGCTGTCCTCACCGGGGGACTGAAGGGCGGAGTGTCCGGTTAGAGAACCTAGAAACACCGTTACCCGGCCGTCTGGGTCGTGGCTAGAAGGGATCCAGTTTTTAGTCAGAATTTACTTTAATGTAGCAGGTTACGCCTCGATCACACCGACTGTGTTCTTTTCGTTTCGATACACCACAAGTACATTCATTTCCTATGTAACGCTGCGTTTGCCTTGCAGAGTTGCGTCGCAGATGCAGTTGGGAACACGTTCTTTGTGGTGCGTACGTTAGATTTATCGGACATGCGCTTCAAAACGTTTTGACAGAAACGGTAGCAGAAGGTGAATGTGCGCAAATAGGTTAGGATAATGAACATGGCAGGTTAGGATAATGAACATGGCAGGTTAAGGTTAGGATAATGAACATGGCAGGTTAGGATAATTAACATGGCAGGTTAGGATAATGAACATGGCAGGTTAGGATAATGAAAATGGCAGTTTAGGATAATGAACATGGCAGGTTAGGATAATGAACATGGCAGGTTAAGGTTAGGATAATGAACATGGCAGGTTAGGATAATGAACATGGGAGGTTAGGATAATGAACATGGCAGGTTAAGGTTAGGATAATGAACATGGCAGGTTAGGATAATTAACATGGAAGGTTAGGATAATGAACATGGCAGGTTAGGATAATGAACATGGCAGGTTAGGATAATGAACATGGCAGGTTAAGGTTAGGATAATGAACATGGCAGGTTAGGATAATGAACATGGCAGGTTAGGATAATGAACATGGCAGGTTAGGATAATGAAAATGGCAGTTTAGGATAATGAACATGGCAGGTTAGGATAATGAACATGGCAGGTTAGGATAATGAACATGGCAGGTTAGGATAATGAACATGGCAGGTTAGGATAATGAAAATGGCAGGTTAGGATAATGAACATGGCAGGTTAGGATAATGAACATGGAAAGTTAGGATAATGAACATGGCAGGTTATGATAATGAACATGGCAGGTTAGGATAATGAACATGGCAGGTTATGATAATGAACATGGCAGGTTAGGATAATGAACATGGCAGGTTGGGATAATGAACATGGCAGGTTAGAATAATGAAAATCAGCCAGTCTGTCCTGTCTGTCCTGTTCTGAATAACAGTAGATAACATCAGCCAGTCTGTCCTGTCTGTCCTGTTCTGAATAACAGTAGATAACATCAGCCAGTCTGTCCTGTCTGTCCTGTTCTGAATAACGGTAGATAACATCAGCCAGTCTGTCCTGTCTGTCCTGTTCTGAATAACAGTAGATAACATCAGCCGGTCTGTCCTGTCTGTCTGTCTGTCCTGTTCTGAATAACTGTAGATAACATCAGCAGGTCTGTCCTGTCTGTCCGTGTTCTGAATAACAGTAGATAACATCAGCCAGTCTGTCCTGTCTGTCCTGTTCTGAATAACAGTAGATAACATCAGCCGGTCTGTCCTGTCTGTCCTGTTCTGAATAACAGTAGATAACATCAGCCGGTCTGTCCTGTCTGTCCTGTTCTGAATAACAGTAGATAACATCAGCCAGTCTGTCCTGTCTGTCCTGTTCTGAATAACAGTAGATAACATCAGCCAGTCTGTCCTGTCTGTCCTGTTCTGAATAACAGTAGATAACATCAGCCAGTCTGTCCTGTTCTGAATAACAGTAGATAACATCAGCCAGTCTGTCCTGTCTGTCCTGTTCTGAATAACAGTAGATAACATCAGCCGGTCTGTCCTGTCTGTCCTGTTCGTCTGTCCTGTTCTGAATAACTGTAGATAACATCAGCCAGTCTGTCCTGTCTGTCCTGTTCTGAATAACAGTAGATATCATCAGCCAGTCTGTCCTGTCTGTCCTGTTCTGAATAACAGTAGATAACATCAGCCGGTCTGTCCTGTCTGTCCTGTTCTGAATAACAGTAGATAACATCAGCCAGTCTGTCCTGTCTGTCCTGTTCTGAATAACAGTAGATAACATCAGCCAGTCTGTCCTGTTCTGAATAACAGTAGATAACATCAGCCGGTCTGTCCTGTCTGTCCTGTTCTGAATAACAGTAGATAACATCAGCCAGTCTGTCCTGTCTGTCCTGTTCTGAATAACAGTAGATAACATCAGCCAGTCTGTCCAGTCTGTCCTGTTCTGAATAACAGTAGATAACATCAGCCGGTCTGTCCTGTCTGTCCTGTTCTGAATAACAGTAGATAACATCAGCCAGTCTGTCCAGTCTGTCCTGTTCTGAATAACAGTAGATAACATCAGCCGGTCTGTCCTGTCTGTCTGTCCTGTTCTGAATAACAGTAGATAACATCAGCTGGTCTGTCCTGTCTGTCTGTCCTGTTCTGTTCTGAATAACAGTAGATAACATCAGCTGGTCTGTCCTGTCTGTCTGTCCTGTTCTGAATAAGAGTAGATAACATCAGCCAGTCTGTCCTGTCTGTCCTGTTCTGAATAACAGTAGATAACATCAGCCAGTCTGTCCTGTCTGTCCTGTTCTGAATAACAGTAGATAACATCAGCCGGTCTGTCCTGTCTGTCCTGTTCTGAATAACAGTAGATAACATCATCCGGTCTATCCTGTCTGTCCTGTTCGTCTGTCCTGTTCTGAATAACAGTAGATAAAATCAGCCGGTCTGTCCTGTCTGTCCTGTTCTGAATAACAGTAGATAACATCAGCCAGTCTGTCCTGTCTGTCCTGTTCTGAATAACAGTAGATAACATCAGCCAGTCTGTCCTGTTCTGAATAACAGTAGATAACATCAACCGGTCTGTCCTGTCTGTCCTGTTCTGAATAACAGTAGATAACATCAGCAAGTCTGTCCTGTCTGTCCTGTTCTGAATAACAGTAGATAACATCAGCCGGTCTGTCCTGTCTGTCCTGTTCTGAATAACAGTAGATAACATCAGCCGGTCTGTCCTGTCTGTCCTGTTCGTCTGTCCTGTTCTGAATAACTGTAGATAACATCAGCCAGTCAGTCTGTCCTGTCTGTCCTGTTCTGAATAACAGTAGATAACATCAGCCAGTCAGTCTGTCCTGTCTGTCCTGTTCTGATTAACAGTAGATAACATCAGCTGGTCTGTCCTGTCTGTCCTGTTCTTTATAACAGTAGATAACATCATCCTGTCTGTCCTGTTCTGAATAACAGTAGATAACAACAGCCAGTCTGTCCTGTCTGTCCTGTTCTGAATAACAGTAGATAACATCCGCCAGTCTGTCCTGTCTGTCCTGTCCTGTTCTGAATAACAGTAGATAACATCAGCCAGTCAGTCTGTCCTGTCTGTCCTGTTCTGAATAACAGTAGATAACATCAGCCAGTCAGTCTGTCCTGTCTGTCCTGTTCTGAATAACAGTAGATAACATCAGCTGGTCTGTCCTGTCTGTCCTGTTCTGAATAACAGTAGATAACATCATCCTGTCTGTCCTGTTCTGAATAACAGTAGATAACAACAGCCAGTCTGTCCTGTCTGTCCTGTTCTGAATAACAGTAGATAACATCAGCCGGTCTGTCCTGTCTGTCCTGTTCTGAATAACAGTAGATAACATCATCCTGTCTGTCCTGTTCTGAATAACAGTAGATAACAACAGCCAGTCTGTCCTGTCTGTCCTGTTCTGAATAACAGTAGATAACATCAGCCGGTCTGTCCTGTCTGTCCTGTTCTGAATAACAGTAGATAACATCAGCTGGTCTGTCCTGTCTGTCTGTCCTGTTCTGTTCTGAATAACAGTAGATAACATCAGCTGGTCTGTCCTGTCTGTCTGTCCTGTTCTGAATAAGAGTAGATAACATCAGCCAGTCTGTCCTGTCTGTCCTGTTCTGAATAACAGTAGATAACATCAGCCAGTCTGTCCTGTCTGTCCTGTTCTGAGTAACAGTAGATAACATCAGCCGGTCTGTCCTGTCTGTCCTGTTCTGAATAACAGTAGTTAACATCAGCCAGTCTGTCCTGTTCTGAATAACAGTAGATAACATCAGCCAGTCTGTCCTGTCTGTCCTGTTCTGAATAACAGTAGATAACATCAGCCGGTCTGTCTTGTCTGTCCTGTTCTGAATAACAGTAGATAACATCAGCCGGTCTGTCCTGTCTGTGCTGTTCTGAATAACAGTAGATAACATCAGCCAGTCTGTCCTGTCTGTCCTGTTCTGAATAACAGTAGATAACATCAGCCAGTCTGTCCTGTTCTGAATAACAGTAGATAACATCAGCCAGTCTGTCCTGTCTGTCCTGTTCTGAATAACAGTAGATAACATCAGCCAGTCTGTCCTGTTCTGAATAACAGTAGATAACATCAACCGGTCTGTCCTGTCTGTCCTGTTCTGAATAACAGTAGATAACATCAGCCGGTCTGTCCTATCTGTCCTGTTCGTCTGTCCTGTTCTGAATAACGGTAGATAACATCAGCCAGTCTGTCCTGTCTGTCCTGTTCTGAATAACAGTAGATAACATCAGCCAGTCTGTCCTGTCTGTCCTGTTCTGAATAACAGTAGATAACAACAGCCAGTCAGTCCTGTCTGTCCTGTTCTGAATAACAGTAGATAACATCAGCCAGTCTGTCCTGTCTGTCCTCTTCTAAATAACAGTAGATAACATCAGCAAGTCTGTCCTGTCTGTCCTGTTCTGAATAACAGTAGATAACATCAGCCGGTCTGTCCTGTCTGTCCTATTCTGAATAACAGTAGATAACATCAGCCGGTCTGTCCTGTCTGTCCTGTTCTGAATAACTGTAGATAACATCAGCCGGTCTGTCCTGTTCGTCTGTCCTGTTCTGAATAACAGTAGATAACATCAACTGGTCTGTCCTGTCTGTCCTGTTCTTAATAACAGTAGATAACATCAGCCAGTCTGTCCTGTCTGTCCTGTCCTGTTCTGAATAACAGTAGATAACATCAGCCAGTCAGTCTGTGCTGTCTGTCCTGTTCTGAATAAGAGTAGATAACATCAGCCAGTCAGTCTGTCCTGTCTGTCCTGTTCTGAATAACAGTAGATAACATCAGCTGGTCTGTCCTGTCTGTCCTGTTCTGAATAACAGTAGATAACATCATCCTGTCTGTCCTGTTCTGAATAACAGTAGATAACAACAGCCAGTCAGTCCTGTCTGTCCTGTTCTGAATAACAGTAGATAACATCCGCCAGTCTGTCCTGTCTGTCCTGTTCTGAATAACATTAGATAACATCAGCCGGTCTGTCCTGTCTGTCCTGTTCTGAATAACAGTAGATAACATCAGCCGGTCTGTCCTATCTGTCCAGTTCGTCTGTTCTGTTCTGAATAACTGTAGATAACATCAGCCAGTCTGTCCTGTCTGTCCTGTTCTGAATAACAGTAGATAACATCAGCCAGTCTGTCCTGTTCTGAATAACAGTAGATAACATCAGCCAGTCTGTCCTGTCTGTCCTGTTCTGAATAACATTAGATAACATCAGCCGGTCTGTCCTGTCTGTCCTGTTCTGAATAACAGTAGATAACATCAGCCGGTCTGTCCTATCTGTCCTGTTCGTCTGTCCTGTTCTGAATAACGGTAGATAACATCAGCCAGTCTGTCCTGTCTGTCCTGTTCTGAATAACAGTAGATAACATCAGCCAGTCTGTCCTGTCTGTCCTGTTCTGAATAACAGTAGATAACAACAGCCAGTCAGTCCTGTCTGTCCTGTTCTGAATAACAGTAGATAACATCAGCCAGTCTGTCCTGTCTGTCCTCTTCTAAATAACAGTAGATAACATCAGCCAGTCTGTCCTGTTCTGAATAACAGTAGATAACATCAGCCAGTCTGTCCTGTCTGTCCTGTTCTGAATAACATTAGATAACATCAGCCGGTCTGTCCAGTCTGTCCTGTTCTGAATAACAGTAGATAACATCAGCCGGTCTGTCCTATCTGTCCAGTTCGTCTGTCCTGTTCTGAATAACTGTAGATAACATCAGCCAGTCTGTCCTGTCTGTCCTGTTCTGAATAACAGTATATAACATCAGCCAGTCTGTCCTGTTCTGAATAACAGTAGATAACATCAGCCAGTCTGTCCTGTCTGTCCTGTTCTGAATAACATTAGATAACATCAGCCGGTCTGTCCTGTCTGTCCTGTTCTGAATAACAGTAGATAACATCAGCCGGTCTGTCCTATCTGTCCTGTTCGTCTGTCCTGTTCTGAATAACTGTAGATAACATCAGCCAGTCTGTCCTGTCTGTCCTGTTCTGAATAACAGTAGATAACATCAGCCAGTCTGTCCTGTCTGTCCTGTTCTGAATAACAGTAGATAACATCAGCCGGTCTGTCCTGTCTGTCCTGTTCTGAATAACAGTAGATAACATCAGCCGGTCTGTCCTGTCTGTCCTGTTCGTCTGTCCTGTTCTGAATAACTGTAGATAACATCAGCCAGTCTGTCCTGTCTGTCCTGTTCTGAATAACAGTAGACAACATCAGCCAGTCTGTCCTGTTCTGAATAACAGTAGATAACATCAACCGGTCTGTCCTGTCTGTCATGTTCTGAATAACAGTAGATAACATCAGCCAGTCTGTCCTGTCTGTCCTGTCCTGTTCTGAATAACAGTAGATAACATCAGCCAGTCAGTCTGTCCTGTTTGTCCTGTTCTGAATAACAGTAGATAACATCAGCCAGTCAGACTGTCCTGTCTGTCCTGTTCTGAATAACAGTAGATAACATCAGCTGGTCTGTCCTGTCTGTCCTGTTCTGAATAACAGTAGATAACATCAGCCGGTCTGTCCTGTCTGTCTGTCATGTTCTGAATAACAGTAGATAACATCAGCCGGTCTGTCCTGTCTGTCCTGTTCTGAATAACAGTAGATAACATCAGCCAGTCTGTCCTGTCTGTCCTGTTCTGAATAACAGTAGATAACATCAGCCGGTCTATCCTGTCTGTCCTGTTCGTCTGTCCTGTTCTGAATAACAGTAGATAAAATCAGCCGGTCTGTCCTGTCTGTCCTGTTCTGAATAACAGTAGATAACATCAGCCTGTCTGTCCTGTTCTGAATAACAGTAGATAACATCAGCCAGTCTGTCCTGTCTGTCCTGTTCTGAATAACAGTAGATAACATCAGCCAGTCTGTCCTGTCTGTCCTGTTCTGTTCTGAATAACAGTAGATAACATCAGCCAGTCTCTCCTGTTCTGAATAACAGTAGATAACATCAGCCAGTCTGTCCTGTCTGTCCTGTTCTGAATAACAGTAAATAACATCAGCCAGTCTGTCCTGTTCTGAATAACAGTAGATAACATCAACCGGTCTGTCCTGTCTGTCCTGTTCTGAATAACAGTAGATAACATCAGCCAGTCTGTCCTGTCTGTTTTGTTCTGAATAACAGTAGATAACACCAGCCGGTCTGTCCTGTCTGTCCTGTTCTGAATAACAGTAGATAACATCAGCCGGTCTGTCCTGTCTGTCCTGTTCGTCTAGCCTGTTCTGAATAACTGTAGATAACATCAGCCAGTCAGTCTGTCCTGTCTGTCCTGTTCTGAATAACAGTAGATAACATCAGCCAGTCAGTCTGTCCTGTCTGTCCTGTTCTGATTAACAGTAGATAACATCAGCTGGTCTGTCCTGTCTGTCCTGTTCTGAATAACAGTAGATAACATCATCCTGTCTGTCCTGTTCTGAATAACAGTAGATAACAACAGCCAGTCTGTCCTGTCTGTCCTGTTCTGAATAACAGTAGATAACATCCGCCAGTCTGTCCTGTCTGTCCTGTCCTGTTCTGAATAACAGTAGATAACATCAGCCAGTCAGTCTGTCCTGTCTGTCCTGTTCTGAATAACAGTAGATAACATCAGCCGGTCTGTCCTGTCTGTGCTGTTCTGAATAACAGTAGATAACATCAGCCAGTCTGTCCTGTCTGTCCTGTTCTGAATAACAGTAGATAACATCAGCCAGTCTGTCCTGTTCTGAATAACAGTAGATAACATCAGCCAGTCTGTCCTGTCTGTCCTGTTCTGAATAACAGTAGATAACATCAGCCAGTCTGTCCTGTTCTGAATAACAGTAGATAACATCAACCGGTCTGTCCTGTCTGTCCTGTTCTGAATAACAGTAGATAACATCAGCCGGTCTGTCCTATCTGTCCTGTTCGTCTGTCCTGTTCTGAATAACGGTAGATAACATCAGCCAGTCTGTCCTGTCTGTCCTGTTCTGAATAACAGTAGATAACATCAGCCAGTCTGTCCTGTCTGTCCTGTTCTGAATAACAGTAGATAACAACAGCCAGTCAGTCCTGTCTGTCCTGTTCTGAATAACAGTAGATAACATCAGCCAGTCTGTCCTGTCTGTCCTCTTCTAAATAACAGTAGATAACATCAGCAAGTCTGTCCTGTCTGTCCTGTTCTGAATAACAGTAGATAACATCAGCCGGTCTGTCCTGTCTGTCCTATTCTGAATAACAGTAGATAACATCAGCCGGTCTGTCCTGTCTGTCCTGTTCTGAATAACTGTAGATAACATCAGCCGGTCTGTCCTGTTCGTCTGTCCTGTTCTGAATAACAGTAGATAACATCAACTGGTCTGTCCTGTCTGTCCTGTTCTTAATAACAGTAGATAACATCAGCCAGTCTGTCCTGTCTGTCCTGTCCTGTTCTGAATAACAGTAGATAACATCAGCCAGTCAGTCTGTGCTGTCTGTCCTGTTCTGAATAAGAGTAGATAACATCAGCCAGTCAGTCTGTCCTGTCTGTCCTGTTCTGAATAACAGTAGATAACATCAGCTGGTCTGTCCTGTCTGTCCTGTTCTGAATAACAGTAGATAACATCATCCTGTCTGTCCTGTTCTGAATAACAGTAGATAACAACAGCCAGTCAGTCCTGTCTGTCCTGTTCTGAATAACAGTAGATAACATCCGCCAGTCTGTCCTGTCTGTCCTGTTCTGAATAACATTAGATAACATCAGCCGGTCTGTCCTGTCTGTCCTGTTCTGAATAACAGTAGATAACATCAGCCGGTCTGTCCTATCTGTCCAGTTCGTCTGTTCTGTTCTGAATAACTGTAGATAACATCAGCCAGTCTGTCCTGTCTGTCCTGTTCTGAATAACAGTAGATAACATCAGCCAGTCTGTCCTGTTCTGAATAACAGTAGATAACATCAGCCAGTCTGTCCTGTCTGTCCTGTTCTGAATAACATTAGATAACATCAGCCGGTCTGTCCTGTCTGTCCTGTTCTGAATAACAGTAGATAACATCAGCCGGTCTGTCCTATCTGTCCTGTTCGTCTGTCCTGTTCTGAATAACGGTAGATAACATCAGCCAGTCTGTCCTGTCTGTCCTGTTCTGAATAACAGTAGATAACATCAGCCAGTCTGTCCTGTCTGTCCTGTTCTGAATAACAGTAGATAACAACAGCCAGTCAGTCCTGTCTGTCCTGTTCTGAATAACAGTAGATAACATCAGCCAGTCTGTCCTGTCTGTCCTCTTCTAAATAACAGTAGATAACATCAGCCAGTCTGTCCTGTTCTGAATAACAGTAGATAACATCAGCCAGTCTGTCCTGTCTGTCCTGTTCTGAATAACATTAGATAACATCAGCCGGTCTGTCCAGTCTGTCCTGTTCTGAATAACAGTAGATAACATCAGCCGGTCTGTCCTATCTGTCCAGTTCGTCTGTCCTGTTCTGAATAACTGTAGATAACATCAGCCAGTCTGTCCTGTCTGTCCTGTTCTGAATAACAGTATATAACATCAGCCAGTCTGTCCTGTTCTGAATAACAGTAGATAACATCAGCCAGTCTGTCCTGTCTGTCCTGTTCTGAATAACATTAGATAACATCAGCCGGTCTGTCCTGTCTGTCCTGTTCTGAATAACAGTAGATAACATCAGCCGGTCTGTCCTATCTGTCCTGTTCGTCTGTCCTGTTCTGAATAACTGTAGATAACATCAGCCAGTCTGTCCTGTCTGTCCTGTTCTGAATAACAGTAGATAACATCAGCCAGTCTGTCCTGTCTGTCCTGTTCTGAATAACAGTAGATAACATCAGCCGGTCTGTCCTGTCTGTCCTGTTCTGAATAACAGTAGATAACATCAGCCGGTCTGTCCTGTCTGTCCTGTTCGTCTGTCCTGTTCTGAATAACTGTAGATAACATCAGCCAGTCTGTCCTGTCTGTCCTGTTCTGAATAACAGTAGACAACATCAGCCAGTCTGTCCTGTTCTGAATAACAGTAGATAACATCAACCGGTCTGTCCTGTCTGTCATGTTCTGAATAACAGTAGATAACATCAGCCAGTCTGTCCTGTCTGTCCTGTCCTGTTCTGAATAACAGTAGATAACATCAGCCAGTCAGTCTGTCCTGTTTGTCCTGTTCTGAATAACAGTAGATAACATCAGCCAGTCAGACTGTCCTGTCTGTCCTGTTCTGAATAACAGTAGATAACATCAGCTGGTCTGTCCTGTCTGTCCTGTTCTGAATAACAGTAGATAACATCAGCCGGTCTGTCCTGTCTGTCTGTCATGTTCTGAATAACAGTAGATAACATCAGCCGGTCTGTCCTGTCTGTCCTGTTCTGAATAACAGTAGATAACATCAGCCAGTCTGTCCTGTCTGTCCTGTTCTGAATAACAGTAGATAACATCAGCCGGTCTATCCTGTCTGTCCTGTTCGTCTGTCCTGTTCTGAATAACAGTAGATAAAATCAGCCGGTCTGTCCTGTCTGTCCTGTTCTGAATAACAGTAGATAACATCAGCCTGTCTGTCCTGTTCTGAATAACAGTAGATAACATCAGCCAGTCTGTCCTGTCTGTCCTGTTCTGAATAACAGTAGATAACATCAGCCAGTCTGTCCTGTCTGTCCTGTTCTGTTCTGAATAACAGTAGATAACATCAGCCAGTCTCTCCTGTTCTGAATAACAGTAGATAACATCAGCCAGTCTGTCCTGTCTGTCCTGTTCTGAATAACAGTAAATAACATCAGCCAGTCTGTCCTGTTCTGAATAACAGTAGATAACATCAACCGGTCTGTCCTGTCTGTCCTGTTCTGAATAACAGTAGATAACATCAGCCAGTCTGTCCTGTCTGTTTTGTTCTGAATAACAGTAGATAACACCAGCCGGTCTGTCCTGTCTGTCCTGTTCTGAATAACAGTAGATAACATCAGCCGGTCTGTCCTGTCTGTCCTGTTCGTCTAGCCTGTTCTGAATAACTGTAGATAACATCAGCCAGTCAGTCTGTCCTGTCTGTCCTGTTCTGAATAACAGTAGATAACATCAGCCAGTCAGTCTGTCCTGTCTGTCCTGTTCTGATTAACAGTAGATAACATCAGCTGGTCTGTCCTGTCTGTCCTGTTCTGAATAACAGTAGATAACATCATCCTGTCTGTCCTGTTCTGAATAACAGTAGATAACAACAGCCAGTCTGTCCTGTCTGTCCTGTTCTGAATAACAGTAGATAACATCCGCCAGTCTGTCCTGTCTGTCCTGTCCTGTTCTGAATAACAGTAGATAACATCAGCCAGTCAGTCTGTCCTGTCTGTCCTGTTCTGAATAACAGTAGATAACATCAGCCAGTCAGTCTGTCCTGTCTGTCCTGTTCTGAATAACAGTAGATAACATCAGCTGGTCTGTCCTGTCTGTCCTGTTCTGAATAACAGTAGATAACATCAGCCAGTCAGTCTGTCCTGTCTGTCCTGTTCTGAATAACAGTAGATAACATCAGCCGGTCTATCCTGTCTGTCCTGTTCGTCTGTCCTTTTCTGAATAACAGTAGATAAAATCAGCCGGTCTGTCCTGTCTGTCCTGTTCTGAATAACAGTAGATAACATCAGCCTGTCTGTCCTGTTCTGAATAACAGTAGATAACATCAGCCAGTCTGTCCTGTCTGTCCTGTCCTGTTCTGAATAACAGTAGATAACATCAGCCAGTCAGACTGTCCTGTCTGTCCTGTTCTGAATAACAGTAGATAACATCAGCTGGTCTGTCCTGTCTGTCCTGTTCTGAATAACAGTAGATAACATCAGCCGGTCTGTCCTGTCTGTCTGTCATGTTCTGAATAACAGTAGATAACATCAGCCGGTCTGTCCTGTCTGTCCTGTTCTGAATAACAGTAGATAACATCAGCCAGTCTGTCCTGTCTGTCCTGTTCTGAATAACAGTAGATAACATCAGCCGGTCTATCCTGTCTGTCCTGTTCGTCTGTCCTGTTCTGAATAACAGTAGATAAAATCAGCCGGTCTGTCCTGTCTGTCCTGTTCTGAATAACAGTAGATAACATCAGCCTGTCTGTCCTGTTCTGAATAACAGTAGATAACATCAGCCAGTCTGTCCTGTCTGTCCTGTTCTGAATAACAGTAGATAACATCAGCCAGTCTGTCCTGTCTGTCCTGTTCTGTTCTGAATAACAGTAGATAACATCAGCCAGTCTCTCCTGTTCTGAATAACAGTAGATAACATCAGCCAGTCTGTCCTGTCTGTCCTGTTCTGAATAACAGTAAATAACATCAGCCAGTCTGTCCTGTTCTGAATAACAGTAGATAACATCAACCGGTCTGTCCTGTCTGTCCTGTTCTGAATAACAGTAGATAACATCAGCCAGTCTGTCCTGTCTGTTTTGTTCTGAATAACAGTAGATAACACCAGCCGGTCTGTCCTGTCTGTCCTGTTCTGAATAACAGTAGATAACATCAGCCGGTCTGTCCTGTCTGTCCTGTTCGTCTAGCCTGTTCTGAATAACTGTAGATAACATCAGCCAGTCAGTCTGTCCTGTCTGTCCTGTTCTGAATAACAGTAGATAACATCAGCCAGTCAGTCTGTCCTGTCTGTCCTGTTCTGATTAACAGTAGATAACATCAGCTGGTCTGTCCTGTCTGTCCTGTTCTGAATAACAGTAGATAACATCATCCTGTCTGTCCTGTTCTGAATAACAGTAGATAACAACAGCCAGTCTGTCCTGTCTGTCCTGTTCTGAATAACAGTAGATAACATCCGCCAGTCTGTCCTGTCTGTCCTGTCCTGTTCTGAATAACAGTAGATAACATCAGCCAGTCAGTCTGTCCTGTCTGTCCTGTTCTGAATAACAGTAGATAACATCAGCCAGTCAGTCTGTCCTGTCTGTCCTGTTCTGAATAACAGTAGATAACATCAGCTGGTCTGTCCTGTCTGTCCTGTTCTGAATAACAGTAGATAACATCAGCCAGTCAGTCTGTCCTGTCAGTCCTGTTCTGAATAACAGTAGATAACATCAGCCGGTCTATCCTGTCTGTCCTGTTCGTCTGTCCTTTTCTGAATAACAGTAGATAAAATCAGCCGGTCTGTCCTGTCTGTCCTGTTCTGAATAACAGTAGATAACATCAGCCTGTCTGTCCTGTTCTGAATAACAGTAGATAACATCAGCCAGTCTGTCCTGTCTGTCCTGTTCTGAATAACAGTAGATAACATCAGCCAGTCTGTCCTGTCTGTCCTGTTCTGTTCTGAATAACAGTAGATAACATCAGCCAGTCTCTCCTGTTCTGAATAACAGTAGATAACATCAGCCAGTCTGTCCTGTCTGTCCTGTTCTGAATAACAGTAGATAACATCAGCCAGTCTGTCCTGTCTGTCCTGTTCTGTTCTGAATAACAGTAGATAACATCAGCCAGTCTCTCCTGTTCTGAATAACAGTAGATAACATCAGCCAGTCTCTCCTGTTCTGAATAACAGTAGATAACATCAGCCAGTCTGTCCTGTCTGTCCTGTTCTGAATAACAGTAAATAACATCAGCCAGTCTGTCCTGTTCTGAATAACAGTAGATAACATCAACCGGTCTGTCCTGTCTGTCCTGTTCTGAATAACAGTAGATAACATCAGCCAGTCTGTCCTGTCTGTCCTGTTCTGAATAACAGTAGATAACACCAGCCGGTCTGTCCTGTCTGTCCTGTTCTGAATAACAGTAGATAACATCAGCCGGTCTGTCCTGTCTGTCCTGTTCGTCTGTCCTGTTCTGAATAACTGTACATAACATCAGCCAGTCAGTCTGTCCTGTCTGTCCTGTTCTGAATAACAGTAGATAACATCAGCCAGTCAGTCTGTCCTGTCTGTCCTGTTCTGATTAACAGTAGATAACATCAGCTGGTCTGTCCTGTCTGTCCTGTTCTGAATAACAGTAGATAACATCATCCTGTCTGTCCTGTTCTGAATAACAGTAGATAACAACAGCCAGTCTGTCCTGTCTGTCCTGTTCTGAATAACAGTAGATAACATCAGTCAGTCTGTCCTGTCTGTCCTGTTCTGAATAACAGTAGATAACATCCGCCAGTCTGTCCTGTCTGTCCTGTCCTGTTCTGAATAACAGTAGATAACATCAGCCGGTCTGTCCTGTTCTGAATAACAGTAGATAACATCAGCCAGTCAGTCTGTCCTGTCTGTCCTGTTCTGAATAACAGTAGATAACATCAGCCAGTCAGTCTGTCCTGTCTGTCCTGTTCTGAATAACAGTAGATAACATCAGCCAGTCAGTCTGTCCTGTCTGTCCTGTTCTGAATAACAGTAGATAACATCAGCTGGTCTGTCCTGTCTGTCCTGTTCTGAATAACAGTAGATAACATCATCCTGTCTGTCCTGTTCTGAATAACAGTAGATAACAACAGCCAGTCTGTCCTGTCTGTCCTGTTCTGAATAACAGTAGATAACAACAGCCGGTCTGTCCTGTCTGTCCTGTTCTGAATAACAGTAGATAACATCAGCCGGTCTATCCTGTCTGTCCTGTTCGTCTGTCCTTTTCTGAATAACAGTAGATAAAATCAGCCGGTCTGTCCTGTCTGTCCTGTTCTGAATAACAGTAGATAACATCAGCCTGTCTGTCCTGTTCTGAATAACAGTAGATAACATCAGCCAGTCTGTCCTGTCTGTCCTGTTCTGAATAACAGTAGATAACATCAGCCAGTCTGTCCTGTCTGTCCTGTTCTGTTCTGAATAACAGTAGATAACATCAGCCAGTCTCTCCTGTTCTGAATAACAGTAGATAACATCAGCCAGTCTGTCCTGTCTGTCCTGTTCTGAATAACAGTAGATAACATCAGCCAGTCTGTCCTGTCTGTCCTGTTCTGTTCTGAATAACAGTAGATAACATCAGCCAGTCTCTCCTGTTCTGAATAACAGTAGATAACATCAGCCAGTCTCTCCTGTTCTGAATAACAGTAGATAACATCAGCCAGTCTGTCCTGTCTGTCCTGTTCTGAATAACAGTAAATAACATCAGCCTGTCTGTCCTGTTCTGAATAACAGTAGATAACATCAACCGGTCTGTCCTGTCTGTCCTGTTCTGAATAACAGTAGATAACATCAGCCAGTCTGTCCTGTCTGTCCTGTTCTGAATAACAGTAGATAACACCAGCCGGTCTGTCCTGTCTGTCCTGTTCTGAATAACAGTAGATAACATCAGCCGGTCTGTCCTGTCTGTCCTGTTCGTCTGTCCTGTTCTGAATAACTGTACATAACATCAGCCAGTCAGTCTGTCCTGTCTGTCCTGTTCTGAATAACAGTAGATAACATCAGCCAGTCAGTCTGTCCTGTCTGTCCTGTTCTGATTAACAGTAGATAACATCAGCTGGTCTGTCCTGTCTGTCCTGTTCTGAATAACAGTAGATAACATCATCCTGTCTGTCCTGTTCTGAATAACAGTAGATAACAACAGCCAGTCTGTCCTGTCTGTCCTGTTCTGAATAACAGTAGATAACATCAGTCAGTCTGTCCTGTCTGTCCTGTTCTGAATAACAGTAGATAACATCCGCCAGTCTGTCCTGTCTGTCCTGTCCTGTTCTGAATAACAGTAGATAACATCAGCCGGTCTGTCCTGTTCTGAATAACAGTAGATAACATCAGCCAGTCAGTCTGTCCTGTCTGTCCTGTTCTGAATAACAGTAGATAACATCAGCCAGTCAGTCTGTCCTGTCTGTCCTGTTCTGAATAACAGTAGATAACATCAGCCAGTCAGTCTGTCCTGTCTGTCCTGTTCTGAATAACAGTAGATAACATCAGCTGGTCTGTCCTGTCTGTCCTGTTCTGAATAACAGTAGATAACATCATCCTGTCTGTCCTGTTCTGAATAACAGTAGATAACAACAGCCAGTCTGTCCTGTCTGTCCTGTTCTGAATAACAGTAGATAACAACAGCCGGTCTGTCCTGTCTGTCCTGTTCTGAATAACAGTAGATAACATCAGCCTGTCTGTCCTGTTCTGAATAACAGTAGATAACATCAGCCAGTCTGTCCTGTCTGTCCTGTTCTAAATAACAGTAGATAACATCAGCCAGTCTGTCCTGTTCTGAATAACAGTAGATAACATCAGCCGGTCTGTCCTGTCTGTCCTGTTCGTCTGTCCTGTTCTGAATAACTGTAGATAACATCAGCCAGTCTGTCCTGTCTGTCCTGTTCTGAATAACAGTAGATATCATCAGCCAGTCTGTCCTGTCTGTCCTGTTCTGAATAACAGTAGATAACATCAGCCGGTCTGTCCTGTCTGTCCTGTTCTGAATAACAGTAGATTACATCAGCCGGTCTGTCCTGTCTGTCCTGTTCTTCTGTCCTGTTCTGAATAACTGTAGATAACATCAGCCAGTCTGTCCTGTCTGTCCTGTTCTGAATAACAGTAGATAACATCAGCCAGTCTGTCCTGTTCTGAATAACAGTAGATAACATCAACCGGTCTGTCCTGTCTGTCATGTTCTGAATAACAGTAGATAACATCAGCCAGTCTGTCCTGTCTGTCCTGTCCTGTTCTGAATAACAGTAGATAACATCAGCTAGTCAGTCTGTCCTGTCTGTACTGTTCTGAATAACAGTAGATAACATCAGCCAGTCAGTCTGTCCTGTCTGTCCTGTTCTGAATAACAGTAGATAACATCAGCTGGTCTGTCCTGTCTGTCCTGTTCTGAATAACAGTAGATAACATCAGCTGGTCTGTCCTGTCTGTCTGTCCTGTTCTGTTCTGAATAACAGTAGATAACATCAGCTGGTCTGTCCTGTCTGTCTGTCCTGTTCTGAATAACAGTAGATAACATCAGCCAGTCTGTCCTTGTCTGTCCTGTTCTGAATAACAGTAGATAACATCAGCCAGTCTGTCCTGTCTGTCCTGTTCTGAATAACAGTAGATAACATCAGCCAGTCTGTCCTGTCTGTCCTGTTCTGAATAACAGTAGATAACATCAGCCAGTCTGTCCTGTCTGTCCTGTTCTGAATAACAGTAGATAACATCAGCCAGTCTGTCCTGTCTGTCCTGTTCTGAATAACAGTAGATAACATCAGCCAGTCTGTCCTTGTCTGTCCTGTTCTGAATAACAGTAGATAACATCAGCCAGTCTGTCCTGTCTGTCCTGTTCTGAATAACAGTAGATAACATCAGACAGTCTGTCCTGTCTGTCCTGTTCTGAATAACAGTAGATAACATCAGCCAGTCTGTCCTGTCTGTCCTGTTCTGAATAACAGTAGATAACATCAGCCAGTCTGTCCTGTTCTGAATAACAGTAGATAACATCAGCCAGTCTGTCCTGTCTGTCCTGTTCTGAATAACAGTAGATAACATCAGCCGGTCTGTCCTGTCTGTCCTGTTCTGAATAACAGTAGATAACATCAGCCGGTCTGTCCTGTCTGTCCTGTTCGTCTGTCCTGTTCTGAATAACTGTAGATAACATCAGCCAGTCAGTCTGTGCTGTCTGTCCTGTTCTGAATAACAGTAGATAACATCAGCCAGTCAGTCTGTCCTGTCTGTCCTGTTCTGATTAACAGTAGATAACATCAGCTGGTCTGTCCTGTCTGTCCTGTTCTTTATAACAGTAGATAACATCATCCTGTCTGTCCTGTTCTGAATAACAGTAGATAACATCCGCCAGTCTGTCCTGTCTGTCCTGTCCTGTTCTGAATAACAGTAGATAACATCAGCCAGTCAGTCTGTCCTGTCTGTCCTGTTCTGAATAACAGTAGATAACATCAGCCAGTCAGTCTGTCCTGTCTGTCCTGTTCTGAATAACAGTAGATAACATCAGCTGGTCTGTCCTGTCTGTCCTGTTCTGAATAACAGTAGATAACATCATCCTGTCTGTCCTGTTCTGAATAACAGTAGATAACAACAGCCAGTCTGTCCTGTCTGTCCTGTTCTGAATAACAGTAGATAACATCAGCCGGTCTGTCCTGTCTGTCCTGTTCTGAATAACAGTAGATAACATCATCCTGTCTGTCCTGTTCTGAATAACAGTAGATAACAACAGCCAGTCTGTCCTGTCTGTCCTGTTCTGAATAACAGTAGATAACATCAGCCGGTCTGTCCTGTCTGTCCTGTTCTGAATAACAGTAGATAACATCAGCTGGTCTGTCCTGTCTGTCTGTCCTGTTCTGTTCTGAATAACAGTAGATAACATCAGCTGGTCTGTCCTGTCTGTCTGTCCTGTTCTGAATAAGAGTAGATAACATCAGCCAGTCTGTCCTGTCTGTCCTGTTCTGAATAACAGTAGATAACATCAGCCAGTCTGTCCTGTCTGTCCTGTTCTGAGTAACAGTAGATAACATCAGCCGGTCTGTCCTGTCTGTCCTGTTCTGAATAACAGTAGTTAACATCAGCCAGTCTGTCCTGTTCTGAATAACAGTAGATAACATCAGCCAGTCTGTCCTGTCTGTCCTGTTCTGAATAACAGTAGATAACATCAGCCGGTCTGTCTTGTCTGTCCTGTTCTGAATAACAGTAGATAACATCAGCCGGTCTGTCCTTTCTGTCCTGTTCGTCTGTCCTGTTCTGAATAACTGTAGATAACATCAGCCAGTCTGTCCTGTCTGTCCTGTTCTGAATAACAGTAGATAACATCAGCCGGTCTGTCCTATCTGTCCTGTTCTGAATAACAGTAGATAACATCAGCCAGTCTGTCCTGTTCTGAATAACAGTAGATAACATCAACCGGTCTGTCCTGTCTGTCCTGTTCTGAATAACAGTAGATAACATCAGCAAGTCTGTCCTGTCTGTCCTGTTCTGAATAACAGTAGATAACATCAGCCGGTCTGTCCTGTCTGTCCTATTCTGAATAACAGTAGATAACATCAGCCGGTCTGTCCTGTCTGTCCTGTTCTGAATAACTGTAGATAACATCAGCCGGTCTGTCCTGTCTGTCCTGTTCGTCTGTCCTGTTCTGAATAACAGTAGATAACATCAACTGGTCTGTCCTGTCTGTCCTGTTCTTAATAACAGTAGATAACATCAGCCAGTCTGTCCTGTCTGTCCTGTCCTGTTCTGAATAACAGTAGATAACATCAGCCAGTCAGTCTGTGCTGTCTGTCCTGTTCTGAATAAGAGTAGATAACATCAGCCAGTCAGTCTGTCCTGTCTGTCCTGTTCTGAATAACAGTAGATAACATCAGCTGGTCTGTCCTGTCTGTCCTGTTCTGAATAACAGTAGATAACATCATCCTGTCTGTCCTGTTCTGAATAACAGTAGATAACAACAGCTAGTCAGTCCTGTCTGTCCTGTTCTGAATAACAGTAGATAACATCCGCCAGTCTGTCCTGTCTGTCCTGTTCTGAATAACATTAGATAACATCAGCCGGTCTGTCCTGTCTGTCCTGTTCTGAATAACAGTAGATAACATCAGCCGGTCTGTCCTATCTGTCCAGTTCGTCTGTCCTGTTCTGAATAACTGTAGATAACATCAGCCAGTCTGTCCTGTCTGTCCTGTTCTGAATAACAGTAGATAACATCAGCCAGTCTGTCCTGTTCTGAATAACAGTAGATAACATCAGCCAGTCTGTCCTGTCTGTCCTGTTCTGAATAACATTAGATAACATCAGCCGGTCTGTCCTGTCTGTCCTGTTCTGAATAACAGTAGATAACATCAGCCGGTCTGTCCTATCTGTCCTGTTCGTCTGTCCTGTTCTGAATAACGGTAGATAACATCAGCCAGTCTGTCCTGTCTGTCCTGTTCTGAATAACAGTAGATAACATCAGCCGGTCTGTCCTATCTGTCCTGTTCGTCTGTCCTGTTCTGAATAACAGTAGATAACATCAGCCGGTCTGTCCTTTCTGTCCTGTTCGTCTGTCCTGTTCTGAATAACTGTAGATAACATCAGCCAGTCTGTCCTGTCTGTCCTGTTCTGAATAACAGTAGATAACATCAGCCAGTCTGTCCTGTCTGTCCTGTTCTGAATAACAGTAGATAACATCAGCCAGTCTGTCCTGTTCTGAATAACAGTAGATAACATCAACCGGTCTGTCCTGTCTGTCCTGTTCTGAATAACAGTAGATAACATCAGCAAGTCTGTCCTGTCTGTCCTGTTCTGAATAACAGTAGATAACATCAGCCGGTCTGTCCTGTCTGTCCTATTCTGAATAACAGTAGATAACATCAGCCGGTCTGTCCTGTCTGTCCTGTTCTGAATAACTGTAGATAACATCAGCCGGTCTGTCCTGTCTGTCCTGTTCGTCTGTCCTGTTCTGAATAACAGTAGATAACATCAACTGGTCTGTCCTGTCTGTCCTGTTCTTAATAACAGTAGATAACATCAGCCAGTCTGTCCTGTCTGTCCTGTCCTGTTCTGAATAACAGTAGATAACATCAGCCAGTCAGTCTGTGCTGTCTGTCCTGTTCTGAATAAGAGTAGATAACATCAGCCAGTCAGTCTGTCCTGTCTGTCCTGTTCTGAATAACAGTAGATAACATCAGCTGGTCTGTCCTGTCTGTCCTGTTCTGAATAACAGTAGATAACATCATCCTGTCTGTCCTGTTCTGAATAACAGTAGATAACAACAGCTAGTCAGTCCTGTCTGTCCTGTTCTGAATAACAGTAGATAACATCCGCCAGTCTGTCCTGTCTGTCCTGTTCTGAATAACATTAGATAACATCAGCCGGTCTGTCCTGTCTGTCCTGTTCTGAATAACAGTAGATAACATCAGCCGGTCTGTCCTATCTGTCCAGTTCGTCTGTCCTGTTCTGAATAACTGTAGATAACATCAGCCAGTCTGTCCTGTCTGTCCTGTTCTGAATAACAGTAGATAACATCAGCCAGTCTGTCCTGTTCTGAATAACAGTAGATAACATCAGCCAGTCTGTCCTGTCTGTCCTGTTCTGAATAACATTAGATAACATCAGCCGGTCTGTCCTGTCTGTCCTGTTCTGAATAACAGTAGATAACATCAGCCGGTCTGTCCTATCTGTCCTGTTCGTCTGTCCTGTTCTGAATAACGGTAGATAACATCAGCCAGTCTGTCCTGTCTGTCCTGTTCTGAATAACAGTAGATAACATCAGCCAGTCTGTCCTGTCTGTCCTGTTCTGAATAACAGTAGATAACAACAGCCAGTCAGTCCTGTCTGTCCTGTTCTGAATAACAGTAGATAACATCAGCCAGTCTGTCCTGTCTGTCCTCTTCTAAATAACAGTAGATAACATCAGCCAGTCTGTCCTGTTCTGAATAACAGTAGATAACATCAGCCAGTCTGTCCTGTCTGTCCTGTTCTGAATAACATTAGATAACATCAGCCGGTCTGTCCAGTCTGTCCTGTTCTGAATAACAGTAGATAACATCAGCCGGTCTGTCCTATCTGTCCAGTTCGTCTGTCCTGTTCTGAATAACTGTAGATAACATCAGCCAGTCTGTCCTGTCTGTCCTGTTCTGAATAACAGTATATAACATCAGCCAGTCTGTCCTGTTCTGAATAACAGTAGATAACATCAGCCAGTCTGTCCTGTCTGTCCTGTTCTGAATAACATTAGATAACATCAGCCGGTCTGTCCTGTCTGTCCTGTTCTGAATAACAGTAGATAACATCAGCCGGTCTGTCCTATCTGTCCTGTTCGTCTGTCCTGTTCTGAATAACTGTAGATAACATCAGCCAGTCTGTCCTGTCTGTCCTGTTCTGAATAACAGTAGATAACATCAGCCAGTCTGTCCTGTCTGTCCTGTTCTGAATAACAGTAGATAACATCAGCCGGTCTGTCCTGTCTGTCCTGTTCTGAATAACAGTAGATAACATCAGCCGGTCTGTCCTGTCTGTCCTGTTCGTCTGTCCTGTTCTGAATAACTGTAGATAACATCAGCCAGTCTGTCCTGTCTGTCCTGTTCTGAATAACAGTAGACAACATCAGCCAGTCTGTCCTGTTCTGAATAACAGTAGATAACATCAACCGGTCTGTCCTGTCTGTCATGTTCTGAATAACAGTAGATAACATCAGCCAGTCTGTCCTGTCTGTCCTGTCCTGTTCTGAATAACAGTAGATAACATCAGCCAGTCAGTCTGTCCTGTTTGTCCTGTTCTGAATAACAGTAGATAACATCAGCCAGTCAGACTGTCCTGTCTGTCCTGTTCTGAATAACAGTAGATAACATCAGCTGGTCTGTCCTGTCTGTCCTGTTCTGAATAACAGTAGATAACATCAGCCGGTCTGTCCTGTCTGTCTGTCATGTTCTGAATAACAGTAGATAACATCAGCCGGTCTGTCCTGTCTGTCCTGTTCTGAATAACAGTAGATAACATCAGCCAGTCTGTCCTGTCTGTCCTGTTCTGAATAACAGTAGATAACATCAGCCGGTCTATCCTGTCTGTCCTGTTCGTCTGTCCTGTTCTGAATAACAGTAGATAAAATCAGCCGGTCTGTCCTGTCTGTCCTGTTCTGAATAACAGTAGATAACATCAGCCTGTCTGTCCTGTTCTGAATAACAGTAGATAACATCAGCCAGTCTGTCCTGTCTGTCCTGTTCTGAATAACAGTAGATAACATCAGCCAGTCTGTCCTGTCTGTCCTGTTCTGTTCTGAATAACAGTAGATAACATCAGCCAGTCTCTCCTGTTCTGAATAACAGTAGATAACATCAGCCAGTCTGTCCTGTCTGTCCTGTTCTGAATAACAGTAAATAACATCAGCCAGTCTGTCCTGTTCTGAATAACAGTAGATAACATCAACCGGTCTGTCCTGTCTGTCCTGTTCTGAATAACAGTAGATAACATCAGCCAGTCTGTCCTGTCTGTCCTGTTCTGAATAACAGTAGATAACATCAGCCAGTCTGTCCTGTCTGTCCTGTTCTGAATAACAGTAGATAACATCAGCCAGTCTGTCCTGTCTGTCCTGTTCTGAATAACAGTAGATAACATCAGCCAGTCTGTCCTTGTCTGTCCTGTTCTGAATAACAGTAGATAACATCAGCCAGTCTGTCCTGTCTGTCCTGTTCTGAATAACAGTAGATAACATCAGACAGTCTGTCCTGTCTGTCCTGTTCTGAATAACAGTAGATAACATCAGCCAGTCTGTCCTGTCTGTCCTGTTCTGAATAACAGTAGATAACATCAGCCAGTCTGTCCTGTTCTGAATAACAGTAGATAACATCAGCCAGTCTGTCCTGTCTGTCCTGTTCTGAATAACAGTAGATAACATCAGCCGGTCTGTCCTGTCTGTCCTGTTCTGAATAACAGTAGATAACATCAGCCGGTCTGTCCTGTCTGTCCTGTTCGTCTGTCCTGTTCTGAATAACTGTAGATAACATCAGCCAGTCAGTCTGTGCTGTCTGTCCTGTTCTGAATAACAGTAGATAACATCAGCCAGTCAGTCTGTCCTGTCTGTCCTGTTCTGATTAACAGTAGATAACATCAGCTGGTCTGTCCTGTCTGTCCTGTTCTTTATAACAGTAGATAACATCATCCTGTCTGTCCTGTTCTGAATAACAGTAGATAACATCCGCCAGTCTGTCCTGTCTGTCCTGTCCTGTTCTGAATAACAGTAGATAACATCAGCCAGTCAGTCTGTCCTGTCTGTCCTGTTCTGAATAACAGTAGATAACATCAGCCAGTCAGTCTGTCCTGTCTGTCCTGTTCTGAATAACAGTAGATAACATCAGCTGGTCTGTCCTGTCTGTCCTGTTCTGAATAACAGTAGATAACATCATCCTGTCTGTCCTGTTCTGAATAACAGTAGATAACAACAGCCAGTCTGTCCTGTCTGTCCTGTTCTGAATAACAGTAGATAACATCAGCCGGTCTGTCCTGTCTGTCCTGTTCTGAATAACAGTAGATAACATCATCCTGTCTGTCCTGTTCTGAATAACAGTAGATAACAACAGCCAGTCTGTCCTGTCTGTCCTGTTCTGAATAACAGTAGATAACATCAGCCGGTCTGTCCTGTCTGTCCTGTTCTGAATAACAGTAGATAACATCAGCTGGTCTGTCCTGTCTGTCTGTCCTGTTCTGTTCTGAATAACAGTAGATAACATCAGCTGGTCTGTCCTGTCTGTCTGTCCTGTTCTGAATAAGAGTAGATAACATCAGCCAGTCTGTCCTGTCTGTCCTGTTCTGAATAACAGTAGATAACATCAGCCAGTCTGTCCTGTCTGTCCTGTTCTGAGTAACAGTAGATAACATCAGCCGGTCTGTCCTGTCTGTCCTGTTCTGAATAACAGTAGTTAACATCAGCCAGTCTGTCCTGTTCTGAATAACAGTAGATAACATCAGCCAGTCTGTCCTGTCTGTCCTGTTCTGAATAACAGTAGATAACATCAGCCGGTCTGTCTTGTCTGTCCTGTTCTGAATAACAGTAGATAACATCAGCCGGTCTGTCCTTTCTGTCCTGTTCGTCTGTCCTGTTCTGAATAACTGTAGATAACATCAGCCAGTCTGTCCTGTCTGTCCTGTTCTGAATAACAGTAGATAACATCAGCCAGTCTGTCCTGTCTGTCCTGTTCTGAATAACAGTAGATAACATCAGCCAGTCTGTCCTGTTCTGAATAACAGTAGATAACATCAACCGGTCTGTCCTGTCTGTCCTGTTCTGAATAACAGTAGATAACATCAGCAAGTCTGTCCTGTCTGTCCTGTTCTGAATAACAGTAGATAACATCAGCCGGTCTGTCCTGTCTGTCCTATTCTGAATAACAGTAGATAACATCAGCCGGTCTGTCCTGTCTGTCCTGTTCTGAATAACTGTAGATAACATCAGCCGGTCTGTCCTGTCTGTCCTGTTCGTCTGTCCTGTTCTGAATAACAGTAGATAACATCAACTGGTCTGTCCTGTCTGTCCTGTTCTTAATAACAGTAGATAACATCAGCCAGTCTGTCCTGTCTGTCCTGTCCTGTTCTGAATAACAGTAGATAACATCAGCCAGTCAGTCTGTGCTGTCTGTCCTGTTCTGAATAAGAGTAGATAACATCAGCCAGTCAGTCTGTCCTGTCTGTCCTGTTCTGAATAACAGTAGATAACATCAGCTGGTCTGTCCTGTCTGTCCTGTTCTGAATAACAGTAGATAACATCATCCTGTCTGTCCTGTTCTGAATAACAGTAGATAACAACAGCTAGTCAGTCCTGTCTGTCCTGTTCTGAATAACAGTAGATAACATCCGCCAGTCTGTCCTGTCTGTCCTGTTCTGAATAACATTAGATAACATCAGCCGGTCTGTCCTGTCTGTCCTGTTCTGAATAACAGTAGATAACATCAGCCGGTCTGTCCTATCTGTCCAGTTCGTCTGTCCTGTTCTGAATAACTGTAGATAACATCAGCCAGTCTGTCCTGTCTGTCCTGTTCTGAATAACAGTAGATAACATCAGCCAGTCTGTCCTGTTCTGAATAACAGTAGATAACATCAGCCAGTCTGTCCTGTCTGTCCTGTTCTGAATAACATTAGATAACATCAGCCGGTCTGTCCTGTCTGTCCTGTTCTGAATAACAGTAGATAACATCAGCCGGTCTGTCCTATCTGTCCTGTTCGTCTGTCCTGTTCTGAATAACGGTAGATAACATCAGCCAGTCTGTCCTGTCTGTCCTGTTCTGAATAACAGTAGATAACATCAGCCGGTCTGTCCTATCTGTCCTGTTCGTCTGTCCTGTTCTGAATAACAGTAGATAACATCAGCCGGTCTGTCCTTTCTGTCCTGTTCGTCTGTCCTGTTCTGAATAACTGTAGATAACATCAGCCAGTCTGTCCTGTCTGTCCTGTTCTGAATAACAGTAGATAACATCAGCCAGTCTGTCCTGTCTGTCCTGTTCTGAATAACAGTAGATAACATCAGCCAGTCTGTCCTGTTCTGAATAACAGTAGATAACATCAACCGGTCTGTCCTGTCTGTCCTGTTCTGAATAACAGTAGATAACATCAGCAAGTCTGTCCTGTCTGTCCTGTTCTGAATAACAGTAGATAACATCAGCCGGTCTGTCCTGTCTGTCCTATTCTGAATAACAGTAGATAACATCAGCCGGTCTGTCCTGTCTGTCCTGTTCTGAATAACTGTAGATAACATCAGCCGGTCTGTCCTGTCTGTCCTGTTCGTCTGTCCTGTTCTGAATAACAGTAGATAACATCAACTGGTCTGTCCTGTCTGTCCTGTTCTTAATAACAGTAGATAACATCAGCCAGTCTGTCCTGTCTGTCCTGTCCTGTTCTGAATAACAGTAGATAACATCAGCCAGTCAGTCTGTGCTGTCTGTCCTGTTCTGAATAAGAGTAGATAACATCAGCCAGTCAGTCTGTCCTGTCTGTCCTGTTCTGAATAACAGTAGATAACATCAGCTGGTCTGTCCTGTCTGTCCTGTTCTGAATAACAGTAGATAACATCATCCTGTCTGTCCTGTTCTGAATAACAGTAGATAACAACAGCTAGTCAGTCCTGTCTGTCCTGTTCTGAATAACAGTAGATAACATCCGCCAGTCTGTCCTGTCTGTCCTGTTCTGAATAACATTAGATAACATCAGCCGGTCTGTCCTGTCTGTCCTGTTCTGAATAACAGTAGATAACATCAGCCGGTCTGTCCTATCTGTCCAGTTCGTCTGTCCTGTTCTGAATAACTGTAGATAACATCAGCCAGTCTGTCCTGTCTGTCCTGTTCTGAATAACAGTAGATAACATCAGCCAGTCTGTCCTGTTCTGAATAACAGTAGATAACATCAGCCAGTCTGTCCTGTCTGTCCTGTTCTGAATAACATTAGATAACATCAGCCGGTCTGTCCTGTCTGTCCTGTTCTGAATAACAGTAGATAACATCAGCCGGTCTGTCCTATCTGTCCTGTTCGTCTGTCCTGTTCTGAATAACGGTAGATAACATCAGCCAGTCTGTCCTGTCTGTCCTGTTCTGAATAACAGTAGATAACATCAGCCAGTCTGTCCTGTCTGTCCTGTTCTGAATAACAGTAGATAACAACAGCCAGTCAGTCCTGTCTGTCCTGTTCTGAATAACAGTAGATAACATCAGCCAGTCTGTCCTGTCTGTCCTCTTCTAAATAACAGTAGATAACATCAGCCAGTCTGTCCTGTTCTGAATAACAGTAGATAACATCAGCCAGTCTGTCCTGTCTGTCCTGTTCTGAATAACATTAGATAACATCAGCCGGTCTGTCCAGTCTGTCCTGTTCTGAATAACAGTAGATAACATCAGCCGGTCTGTCCTATCTGTCCAGTTCGTCTGTCCTGTTCTGAATAACTGTAGATAACATCAGCCAGTCTGTCCTGTCTGTCCTGTTCTGAATAACAGTATATAACATCAGCCAGTCTGTCCTGTTCTGAATAACAGTAGATAACATCAGCCAGTCTGTCCTGTCTGTCCTGTTCTGAATAACATTAGATAACATCAGCCGGTCTGTCCTGTCTGTCCTGTTCTGAATAACAGTAGATAACATCAGCCGGTCTGTCCTATCTGTCCTGTTCGTCTGTCCTGTTCTGAATAACTGTAGATAACATCAGCCAGTCTGTCCTGTCTGTCCTGTTCTGAATAACAGTAGATAACATCAGCCAGTCTGTCCTGTCTGTCCTGTTCTGAATAACAGTAGATAACATCAGCCGGTCTGTCCTGTCTGTCCTGTTCTGAATAACAGTAGATAACATCAGCCGGTCTGTCCTGTCTGTCCTGTTCGTCTGTCCTGTTCTGAATAACTGTAGATAACATCAGCCAGTCTGTCCTGTCTGTCCTGTTCTGAATAACAGTAGACAACATCAGCCAGTCTGTCCTGTTCTGAATAACAGTAGATAACATCAACCGGTCTGTCCTGTCTGTCATGTTCTGAATAACAGTAGATAACATCAGCCAGTCTGTCCTGTCTGTCCTGTCCTGTTCTGAATAACAGTAGATAACATCAGCCAGTCAGTCTGTCCTGTTTGTCCTGTTCTGAATAACAGTAGATAACATCAGCCAGTCAGACTGTCCTGTCTGTCCTGTTCTGAATAACAGTAGATAACATCAGCTGGTCTGTCCTGTCTGTCCTGTTCTGAATAACAGTAGATAACATCAGCCGGTCTGTCCTGTCTGTCTGTCATGTTCTGAATAACAGTAGATAACATCAGCCGGTCTGTCCTGTCTGTCCTGTTCTGAATAACAGTAGATAACATCAGCCAGTCTGTCCTGTCTGTCCTGTTCTGAATAACAGTAGATAACATCAGCCGGTCTATCCTGTCTGTCCTGTTCGTCTGTCCTGTTCTGAATAACAGTAGATAAAATCAGCCGGTCTGTCCTGTCTGTCCTGTTCTGAATAACAGTAGATAACATCAGCCTGTCTGTCCTGTTCTGAATAACAGTAGATAACATCAGCCAGTCTGTCCTGTCTGTCCTGTTCTGAATAACAGTAGATAACATCAGCCAGTCTGTCCTGTCTGTCCTGTTCTGTTCTGAATAACAGTAGATAACATCAGCCAGTCTCTCCTGTTCTGAATAACAGTAGATAACATCAGCCAGTCTGTCCTGTCTGTCCTGTTCTGAATAACAGTAAATAACATCAGCCAGTCTGTCCTGTTCTGAATAACAGTAGATAACATCAACCGGTCTGTCCTGTCTGTCCTGTTCTGAATAACAGTAGATAACATCAGCCAGTCTGTCCTGTCTGTCTTGTTCTGAATAACAGTAGATAACACCAGCCGGTCTGTCCTGTCTGTCCTGTTCTGAATAACAGTAGATAACATCAGCCGGTCTGTCCTGTCTGTCCTGTTCGTCTGTCCTGTTCTGAATAACTGTAGATAACATCAGCCAGTCAGTCTGTCCTGTCTGTCCTGTTCTGAATAACAGTAGATAACATCAGCCAGTCAGTCTGTCCTGTCTGTCCTGTTCTGATTAACAGTAGATAACATCAGCTGGTCTGTCCTGTCTGTCCTGTTCTGAATAACAGTAGATAACATCATCCTGTCTGTCCTGTTCTGAATAACAGTAGATAACAACAGCCAGTCTGTCCTGTCTGTCCTGTTCTGAATAACAGTAGATAACATCCGCCAGTCTGTCCTGTCTGTCCTGTCCTGTTCTGAATAACAGTAGATAACATCAGCCAGTCAGTCTGTCCTGTCTGTCCTGTTCTGAATAACAGTAGATATCATCAGCCAGTCAGTCTGTCCTGTCTGTCCTGTTCTGAATAACAGTAGATAACATCAGCTGGTCTGTCCTGTCTGTCCTGTTCTGAATAACAGTAGATAACATCAGCCAGTCAGTCTGTCCTGTCTGTCCTGTTCTGAATAACAGTAGATAACATCAGCCGGTCTATCCTGTCTGTCCTGTTCGTCTGTCCTTTTCTGAATAACAGTAGATAAAATCAGCCGGTCTGTCCTGTCTGTCCTGTTCTGAATAACAGTAGATAACATCAGCCTGTCTGTCCTGTTCTGAATAACAGTAGATAACATCAGCCAGTCTGTCCTGTCTGTCCTGTTCTGAATAACAGTAGATAACATCAGCCAGTCTGTCCTGTCTGTCCTGTTCTGTTCTGAATAACAGTAGATAACATCAGCCAGTCTCTCCTGTTCTGAATAACAGTAGATAACATCAGCCAGTCTGTCCTGTCTGTCCTGTTCTGAATAACAGTAAATAACATCAGCCAGTCTGTCCTGTTCTGAATAACAGTAGATAACATCAACCGGTCTGTCCTGTCTGTCCTGTTCTGAATAACAGTAGATAACATCAGCCAGTCTGTCCTGTCTGTCCTGTTCTGAATAACAGTAGATAACACCAGCCGGTCTGTCCTGTCTGTCCTGTTCTGAATAACAGTAGATAACATCAGCCGGTCTGTCCTGTCTGTCCTGTTCGTCTGTCCTGTTCTGAATAACTGTAGATAACATCAGCCAGTCAGTCTGTCCTGTCTGTCCTGTTCTGAATAACAGTAGATAACATAAGCCAGTCAGTCTGTCTTGTCTGTCCTGTTCTGATTAACAGTAGATAACATCAGCTGGTCTGTCCTGTCTGTCCTGTTCTGAATAACAGTAGATAACATCATCCTGTCTGTCCTGTTCTGAATAACAGTAGATAACAACAGCCAGTCTGTCCTGTCTGTCCTGTTCTGAATAACAGTAGATAACATCAGTCAGTCTGTCCTGTCTGTCCTGTTCTGAATAACAGTAGATAACATCCGCCAGTCTGTCCTGTCTGTCCTGTCCTGTTCTGAATAACAGTAGATAACATCAGCCGGTCTGTCCTGTTCTGAATAACAGTAGATAACATCAGCCAGTCAGTCTGTCCTGTCTGTCCTGTTCTGAATAACAGTAGATAACATCAGCCAGTCAGTCTGTCCTGTCTGTCCTGTTCTGAATAACAGTAGATAACATCAGCCAGTCAGTCTGTCCTGTCTGTCCTGTTCTGAATAACAGTAGATAACATCAGCTGGTCTGTCCTGTCTGTCCTGTTCTGAATAACAGTAGATAACATCATCCTGTCTGTCCTGTTCTGAATAACAGTAGATAACAACAGCCATTCTGTCCTGTCTGTCCTGTTCTGAATAACAGTAGATAACAACAGCCAGTCTGTCCTGTCTGTCCTGTTCTGAATAACAGTAGATAACATCAGCCGGTCTGTCCTGTCTGTCCTGTTCTGAATAACAGTAGATAACATCAGCCTGTCTGTCCTGTTCTGAATAACAGTAGATAACATCAGCCAGTCTGTCCTGTCTGTCCTGTTCTAAATAACAGTAGATAACATCAGCCAGTCTGTCCTGTTCTGAATAACAGTAGATAACATCAGCCGGTCTGTCCTGTCTGTCCTGTTCGTCTGTCCTGTTCTGAATAACTGTAGATAACATCAGCCAGTCTGTCCTGTCTGTCCTGTTCTGAATAACAGTAGATATCATCAGCCAGTCTGTCCTGTCTGTCCTGTTCTGAATAACAGTAGATAACATCAGCCGGTCTGTCCTGTCTGTCCTGTTCTGAATAACAGTAGATTACATCAGCCGGTCTGTCCTGTCTGTCCTGTTCTTCTGTCCTGTTCTGAATAACTGTAGATAACATCAGCCAGTCTGTCCTGTCTGTCCTGTTCTGAATAACAGTAGATAACATCAGCCAGTCTGTCCTGTTCTGAATAACAGTAGATAACATCAACCGGTCTGTCCTGTCTGTCCTGTTCTGAATAACAGTAGATAACATCAGCAAGTCTGTCCTGTCTGTCCTGTTCTGAATAACAGTAGATAACATCAGCCGGTCTGTCCTGTCTGTCCTATTCTGAATAACAGTAGATAACATCAGCCGGTCTGTCCTGTCTGTCCTGTTCTGAATAACTGTAGATAACATCAGCCGGTCTGTCCTGTCTGTCCTGTTCGTCTGTCCTGTTCTGAATAACAGTAGATAACATCAACTGGTCTGTCCTGTCTGTCCTGTTCTTAATAACAGTAGATAACATCAGCCAGTCTGTCCTGTCTGTCCTGTCCTGTTCTGAATAACAGTAGATAACATCAGCCAGTCAGTCTGTGCTGTCTGTCCTGTTCTGAATAAGAGTAGATAACATCAGCCAGTCAGTCTGTCCTGTCTGTCCTGTTCTGAATAACAGTAGATAACATCAGCTGGTCTGTCCTGTCTGTCCTGTTCTGAATAACAGTAGATAACATCATCCTGTCTGTCCTGTTCTGAATAACAGTAGATAACAACAGCTAGTCAGTCCTGTCTGTCCTGTTCTGAATAACAGTAGATAACATCCGCCAGTCTGTCCTGTCTGTCCTGTTCTGAATAACATTAGATAACATCAGCCGGTCTGTCCTGTCTGTCCTGTTCTGAATAACAGTAGATAACATCAGCCGGTCTGTCCTATCTGTCCAGTTCGTCTGTCCTGTTCTGAATAACTGTAGATAACATCAGCCAGTCTGTCCTGTCTGTCCTGTTCTGAATAACAGTAGATAACATCAGCCAGTCTGTCCTGTTCTGAATAACAGTAGATAACATCAGCCAGTCTGTCCTGTCTGTCCTGTTCTGAATAACATTAGATAACATCAGCCGGTCTGTCCTGTCTGTCCTGTTCTGAATAACAGTAGATAACATCAGCCGGTCTGTCCTATCTGTCCTGTTCGTCTGTCCTGTTCTGAATAACGGTAGATAACATCAGCCAGTCTGTCCTGTCTGTCCTGTTCTGAATAACAGTAGATAACATCAGCCAGTCTGTCCTGTCTGTCCTGTTCTGAATAACAGTAGATAACAACAGCCAGTCAGTCCTGTCTGTCCTGTTCTGAATAACAGTAGATAACATCAGCCAGTCTGTCCTGTCTGTCCTCTTCTAAATAACAGTAGATAACATCAGCCAGTCTGTCCTGTTCTGAATAACAGTAGATAACATCAGCCAGTCTGTCCTGTCTGTCCTGTTCTGAATAACATTAGATAACATCAGCCGGTCTGTCCAGTCTGTCCTGTTCTGAATAACAGTAGATAACATCAGCCGGTCTGTCCTATCTGTCCAGTTCGTCTGTCCTGTTCTGAATAACTGTAGATAACATCAGCCAGTCTGTCCTGTCTGTCCTGTTCTGAATAACAGTATATAACATCAGCCAGTCTGTCCTGTTCTGAATAACAGTAGATAACATCAGCCAGTCTGTCCTGTCTGTCCTGTTCTGAATAACATTAGATAACATCAGCCGGTCTGTCCTGTCTGTCCTGTTCTGAATAACAGTAGATAACATCAGCCGGTCTGTCCTATCTGTCCTGTTCGTCTGTCCTGTTCTGAATAACTGTAGATAACATCAGCCAGTCTGTCCTGTCTGTCCTGTTCTGAATAACAGTAGATAACATCAGCCAGTCTGTCCTGTCTGTCCTGTTCTGAATAACAGTAGATAACATCAGCCGGTCTGTCCTGTCTGTCCTGTTCTGAATAACAGTAGATAACATCAGCCGGTCTGTCCTGTCTGTCCTGTTCGTCTGTCCTGTTCTGAATAACTGTAGATAACATCAGCCAGTCTGTCCTGTCTGTCCTGTTCTGAATAACAGTAGACAACATCAGCCAGTCTGTCCTGTTCTGAATAACAGTAGATAACATCAACCGGTCTGTCCTGTCTGTCATGTTCTGAATAACAGTAGATAACATCAGCCAGTCTGTCCTGTCTGTCCTGTCCTGTTCTGAATAACAGTAGATAACATCAGCCAGTCAGTCTGTCCTGTTTGTCCTGTTCTGAATAACAGTAGATAACATCAGCCAGTCAGACTGTCCTGTCTGTCCTGTTCTGAATAACAGTAGATAACATCAGCTGGTCTGTCCTGTCTGTCCTGTTCTGAATAACAGTAGATAACATCAGCCGGTCTGTCCTGTCTGTCTGTCATGTTCTGAATAACAGTAGATAACATCAGCCGGTCTGTCCTGTCTGTCCTGTTCTGAATAACAGTAGATAACATCAGCCAGTCTGTCCTGTCTGTCCTGTTCTGAATAACAGTAGATAACATCAGCCGGTCTATCCTGTCTGTCCTGTTCGTCTGTCCTGTTCTGAATAACAGTAGATAAAATCAGCCGGTCTGTCCTGTCTGTCCTGTTCTGAATAACAGTAGATAACATCAGCCTGTCTGTCCTGTTCTGAATAACAGTAGATAACATCAGCCAGTCTGTCCTGTCTGTCCTGTTCTGAATAACAGTAGATAACATCAGCCAGTCTGTCCTGTCTGTCCTGTTCTGTTCTGAATAACAGTAGATAACATCAGCCAGTCTCTCCTGTTCTGAATAACAGTAGATAACATCAGCCAGTCTGTCCTGTCTGTCCTGTTCTGAATAACAGTAAATAACATCAGCCAGTCTGTCCTGTTCTGAATAACAGTAGATAACATCAACCGGTCTGTCCTGTCTGTCCTGTTCTGAATAACAGTAGATAACATCAGCCAGTCTGTCCTGTCTGTCTTGTTCTGAATAACAGTAGATAACACCAGCCGGTCTGTCCTGTCTGTCCTGTTCTGAATAACAGTAGATAACATCAGCCGGTCTGTCCTGTCTGTCCTGTTCGTCTGTCCTGTTCTGAATAACTGTAGATAACATCAGCCAGTCAGTCTGTCCTGTCTGTCCTGTTCTGAATAACAGTAGATAACATCAGCCAGTCAGTCTGTCCTGTCTGTCCTGTTCTGATTAACAGTAGATAACATCAGCTGGTCTGTCCTGTCTGTCCTGTTCTGAATAACAGTAGATAACATCATCCTGTCTGTCCTGTTCTGAATAACAGTAGATAACAACAGCCAGTCTGTCCTGTCTGTCCTGTTCTGAATAACAGTAGATAACATCCGCCAGTCTGTCCTGTCTGTCCTGTCCTGTTCTGAATAACAGTAGATAACATCAGCCAGTCAGTCTGTCCTGTCTGTCCTGTTCTGAATAACAGTAGATATCATCAGCCAGTCAGTCTGTCCTGTCTGTCCTGTTCTGAATAACAGTAGATAACATCAGCTGGTCTGTCCTGTCTGTCCTGTTCTGAATAACAGTAGATAACATCAGCCAGTCAGTCTGTCCTGTCTGTCCTGTTCTGAATAACAGTAGATAACATCAGCCGGTCTATCCTGTCTGTCCTGTTCGTCTGTCCTTTTCTGAATAACAGTAGATAAAATCAGCCGGTCTGTCCTGTCTGTCCTGTTCTGAATAACAGTAGATAACATCAGCCTGTCTGTCCTGTTCTGAATAACAGTAGATAACATCAGCCAGTCTGTCCTGTCTGTCCTGTTCTGAATAACAGTAGATAACATCAGCCAGTCTGTCCTGTCTGTCCTGTTCTGTTCTGAATAACAGTAGATAACATCAGCCAGTCTCTCCTGTTCTGAATAACAGTAGATAACATCAGCCAGTCTGTCCTGTCTGTCCTGTTCTGAATAACAGTAAATAACATCAGCCAGTCTGTCCTGTTCTGAATAACAGTAGATAACATCAACCGGTCTGTCCTGTCTGTCCTGTTCTGAATAACAGTAGATAACATCAGCCAGTCTGTCCTGTCTGTCCTGTTCTGAATAACAGTAGATAACACCAGCCGGTCTGTCCTGTCTGTCCTGTTCTGAATAACAGTAGATAACATCAGCCGGTCTGTCCTGTCTGTCCTGTTCGTCTGTCCTGTTCTGAATAACTGTAGATAACATCAGCCAGTCAGTCTGTCCTGTCTGTCCTGTTCTGAATAACAGTAGATAACATAAGCCAGTCAGTCTGTCTTGTCTGTCCTGTTCTGATTAACAGTAGATAACATCAGCTGGTCTGTCCTGTCTGTCCTGTTCTGAATAACAGTAGATAACATCATCCTGTCTGTCCTGTTCTGAATAACAGTAGATAACAACAGCCAGTCTGTCCTGTCTGTCCTGTTCTGAATAACAGTAGATAACATCAGTCAGTCTGTCCTGTCTGTCCTGTTCTGAATAACAGTAGATAACATCCGCCAGTCTGTCCTGTCTGTCCTGTCCTGTTCTGAATAACAGTAGATAACATCAGCCGGTCTGTCCTGTTCTGAATAACAGTAGATAACATCAGCCAGTCAGTCTGTCCTGTCTGTCCTGTTCTGAATAACAGTAGATAACATCAGCCAGTCAGTCTGTCCTGTCTGTCCTGTTCTGAATAACAGTAGATAACATCAGCCAGTCAGTCTGTCCTGTCTGTCCTGTTCTGAATAACAGTAGATAACATCAGCTGGTCTGTCCTGTCTGTCCTGTTCTGAATAACAGTAGATAACATCATCCTGTCTGTCCTGTTCTGAATAACAGTAGATAACAACAGCCATTCTGTCCTGTCTGTCCTGTTCTGAATAACAGTAGATAACAACAGCCAGTCTGTCCTGTCTGTCCTGTTCTGAATAACAGTAGATAACATCAGCCGGTCTGTCCTGTCTGTCCTGTTCTGAATAACAGTAGATAACATCAGCCTGTCTGTCCTGTTCTGAATAACAGTAGATAACATCAGCCAGTCTGTCCTGTCTGTCCTGTTCTAAATAACAGTAGATAACATCAGCCAGTCTGTCCTGTTCTGAATAACAGTAGATAACATCAGCCGGTCTGTCCTGTCTGTCCTGTTCGTCTGTCCTGTTCTGAATAACTGTAGATAACATCAGCCAGTCTGTCCTGTCTGTCCTGTTCTGAATAACAGTAGATATCATCAGCCAGTCTGTCCTGTCTGTCCTGTTCTGAATAACAGTAGATAACATCAGCCGGTCTGTCCTGTCTGTCCTGTTCTGAATAACAGTAGATTACATCAGCCGGTCTGTCCTGTCTGTCCTGTTCTTCTGTCCTGTTCTGAATAACTGTAGATAACATCAGCCAGTCTGTCCTGTCTGTCCTGTTCTGAATAACAGTAGATAACATCAGCCAGTCTGTCCTGTTCTGAATAACAGTAGATAACATCAACCGGTCTGTCCTGTCTGTCATGTTCTGAATAACAGTAGATAACATCAGCCAGTCTGTCCTGTCTGTCCTGTCCTGTTCTGAATAACAGTAGATAACATCAGCTAGTCAGTCTGTCCTGTCTGTACTGTTCTGAATAACAGTAGATAACATCAGCCAGTCAGTCTGTCCTGTCTGTCCTGTTCTGAATAACAGTAGATAACATCAGCTGGTCTGTCCTGTCTGTCCTGTTCTGAATAACAGTAGATAACATCAGCTGGTCTGTCCTGTCTGTCTGTCCTGTTCTGTTCTGAATAACAGTAGATAACATCAGCTGGTCTGTCCTGTCTGTCTGTCCTGTTCTGAATAACAGTAGATAACATCAGCCAGTCTGTCCTTGTCTGTCCTGTTCTGAATAACAGTAGATAACATCAGCCAGTCTGTCCTGTCTGTCCTGTTCTGAATAACAGTAGATAACATCAGCCAGTCTGTCCTGTCTGTCCTGTTCTGAATAACAGTAGATAACATCAGCCAGTCTGTCCTGTTCTGAATAACAGTAGATAACATCAGCCAGTCTGTCCTTTCTGTCCTGTTCTGAATAACAGTAGATAACATCAGCCGGTCTGTCGTGTCTGTCCTGTTCTGAATAACAGTAGATAACATCAGCCAGTCTGTCCTGTCTGTCCTGTTCTGAATAACAGTAGATATCATCCGCCGGTCTGGCCTGTCTGTCCTGTTCGTCTGTCCTGTTCTGAATAACTGTAGATAACATCAGCCAGTCTGTCCTGTCTGTCCTATTCTGAATAACAGTAGATAACATCAGCCAGTCTGTCCTGTCTGTCCTGTTCTGAATAACAGTAGATAACATCAGCTGGTCTGTCCTGTCTGTCCTGTTCTGAATAACAGTAGATAACATCAGCCAGTCTGTCCTGTCTGTCCTGTTCTGAATAACAGTAGATAACATCAGCCTGTCTGTCCTGTTCTGAATAACAGTAGATAACATCAGCCTGTCTGTCCTGTCTGTCCTGTTCTGAATAACAGTAGATAACATCAGCCAGTCTGTCCTGTCTGTCCTGTTGTGAATAACAGTAGATAACATCAGCCAGTCTTTCCTGTTCTGAATAACAGTAGATAACATCAGCCAGTCTGTCCTCTCTGTCCTGTCCTGTTCTGAATAACAGTAGATAACATCAGCTGGTCTGTCCTGTCTCTCCTGTTCTGAATAACAGCAGATAACATCAACCGGTCTGTCCTGTCTGTCCTGTTCTGAATATCAGTAGATAACATCAGCCAGTCTGTCCTGTCTGTCCTGTTCTGAATAACAGTAGATAACATCAGCTGGTCTGTCCTGTCTGTCCTGTTCTGAATAACAGTAGATAACATCAGCCAGTCTGTCCTGTTCTGAATAACAGTAGATAACATCAGCCTGTCTGTCCTGTCTGTCCTGTTCTGAATAACAGTAGATAACATCAGCCAGTCTGTCCTGTCTGTCCTGTTCTGAATAACTGTAGATAACATCAGCCAGTCTGTCCTGTCTGTCCTATTCTGAATAACAGTAGATAACATCAGCCAGTCTGTCCTGTCTGTCCTGTTCTGAATAACAGTAGATAACATCAGCTGGTCTGTCCTGTCTGTCCTGTTCTGAATAACAGTAGATAACATCAGCCAGTCTGTCCTTGTCTGTCCTGTTCTGAATAACAGTAGATAACATCAGCCAGTCTGTCCTGTCTGTCCTGTTCTGAATAACAGTAGATAACATCAGCCAGTCTGTCCTGTCTGTCCTGTTCTGAATAACAGTAGATAACATCAGCCAGTCTGTCCTGTTCTGAATAACAGTAGATAACATCAGCCAGTCTGTCCTTTCTGTCCTGTTCTGAATAACAGTAGATAACATCAGCCGGTCTGTCGTGTCTGTCCTGTTCTGAATAACAGTAGATAACATCAGCCAGTCTGTCCTGTCTGTCCTGTTCTGAATAACAGTAGATATCATCCGCCGGTCTGGCCTGTCTGTCCTGTTCGTCTGTCCTGTTCTGAATAACTGTAGATAACATCAGCCAGTCTGTCCTGTCTGTCCTATTCTGAATAACAGTAGATAACATCAGCCAGTCTGTCCTGTCTGTCCTGTTCTGAATAACAGTAGATAACATCAGCTGGTCTGTCCTGTCTGTCCTGTTCTGAATAACAGTAGATAACATCAGCCAGTCTGTCCTGTCTGTCCTGTTCTGAATAACAGTAGATAACATCAGCCTGTCTGTCCTGTTCTGAATAACAGTAGATAACATCAGCCTGTCTGTCCTGTCTGTCCTGTTCTGAATAACAGTAGATAACATCAGCCAGTCTGTCCTCTCTGTCCTGTCCTGTTCTGAATAACAGTAGATAACATCAGCTGGTCTGTCCTGTCTCTCCTGTTCTGAATAACAGCAGATAACATCAACCGGTCTGTCCTGTCTGTCCTGTTCTGAATATCAGTAGATAACATCAGCCAGTCTGTCCTGTCTGTCCTGTTCTGAATAACAGTAGATAACATCAGCTGGTCTGTCCTGTCTGTCCTGTTCTGAATAACAGTAGATAACATCAGCCAGTCTGTCCTGTTCTGAATAACAGTAGATAACATCAGCCTGTCTGTCCTGTCTGTCCTGTTCTGAATAACAGTAGATAACATCAGCCAGTCTGTCCTGTCTGTCCTGTTCTGAATAACTGTAGATAACATCAGCCAGTCTGTCCTGTCTGTCCTATTCTGAATAACAGTAGATAACATCAGCCAGTCTGTCCTGTCTGTCCTGTTCTGAATAACAGTAGATAACATCAGCTGGTCTGTCCTGTCTGTCCTGTTCTGAATAACAGTAGATAACATCAGCCAGTCTGTCCTGTCTGTCCTGTTCTGAATAACAGTAAATAAAATCAGCCGGTCTGTCCTGTCTGTCCTGTTCTGAATAACAGTAGATAACATCAGCCTGTCTGTCCTGTTCTGAATAACAGTAGATAACATCAGCCTGTCTGTCCTGTCTGTCCTGTTCTGAATAACAGTAGATAACATCAGCCAGTCTGTCCTGTCTGTCCTGTTGTGAATAACAGTAGATAACATCAGCCAGTCTTTCCTGTTCTGAATAACAGTAGATAACATCAGCCAGTCTGTCCTGTCTGTCCTGTTCTGAATAACAGTAGATAACATCAGCCGGTCTGTCCTGTCTGTCCTGTTCTGAATAACAGTAGATAACATCAGCCGGTCTGTCCTGTCTGTCCTGTTCGTCTGTCCTGTTCTGAATAACTGTAGATAACATCAGCCAGTCTGTCCTGTCTGTCCTATTCTGAATAACAGTAGATAACATCTGCCAGTCTGTCCTGTCTGTCCTGTTCTGAATAACAGTAGATAACATCAGCTGGTCTGTCCTGTCTGTCCTGTTCTGAATAACAGTAGATAACATCAACCGGTCTGTCCTGTCTGTCCTGTTCTGAATAACAGTAGATAACATCAGCCAGTCTGTCCTGTCTGTCCTGTTCTGAATAACAGTAGATAACATCAGCCGGTCTGTCCTGTCTGTCCTGTTCTGAATAACAGTAGATAACATCAGCCGGTCTGTCCTGTCTGTCCTGTTCGTCTGTCCTGTTCTGAATAACTGTAGATAACATCAGCCAGTCTGTCCTGTCTGTCCTGTTCTGAATAACAGTAGATAACATCAGCTGGTCTGTCCTGTCTGTCCTGTTCTGAATAACAGTAGATAACATCAGCCAGTCTGTCCTGTTCTGAATAACAGTAGATAACATCAACTGGTCTGTCCTGTTAGTCCTGTTCTGAATAACAGTAGATAACATCAGCCAGTCTGTCCTGTCTGTCCTGTTCTGTTCTGAATAACAGTAGATAACATCAGCCAGTCTGTCCTGTCTGTCCTGTTCTGTTCTGAATAACAGTAGATAACATCAGCCAGTCTGTCCTGTCTGTCCTGTCCTGTTCTGAATAACAGTAGATAACATCAGCCGGTCTGTCCTGTCTGTCCTGTTCGTCTGTCCTGTTCTGAATAACTGTAGATAACATCAGCCAGTCTGTCCTGTCTGTCCTGTTCTGAATAACAGTAGATATCATCAGCCAGTCTGTCCTGTCTGTCCTGTTCTAAATAACAGTAGATAACATCAGCCAGTCTGTCCTGTTCTGAATAACAGTAGATAACATCAGCCGGTCTGTCCTGTCTGTCCTGTTCGTCTGTCCTGTTCTGAATAACTGTAGATAACATCAGCCAGTCTGTCCTGTCTGTCCTGTTCTGAATAACAGTAGATATCATCAGCCAGTCTGTCCTGTCTGTCCTGTTCTGAATAACAGTAGATAACATCAGCCGGTCTGTCCTGTCTGTCCTGTTCTGAATAACAGTAGATTACATCAGCCGGTCTGTCCTGTCTGTCCTGTTCTTCTGTCCTGTTCTGAATAACTGTAGATAACATCAGCCAGTCTGTCCTGTCTGTCCTGTTCTGAATAACAGTAGATAACATCAGCCAGTCTGTCCTGTTCTGAATAACAGTAGATAACATCAACCGGTCTGTCCTGTCTGTCATGTTCTGAATAACAGTAGATAACATCAGCCAGTCTGTCCTGTCTGTCCTGTCCTGTTCTGAATAACAGTAGATAACATCAGCTAGTCAGTCTGTCCTGTCTGTACTGTTCTGAATAACAGTAGATAACATCAGCCAGTCAGTCTGTCCTGTCTGTCCTGTTCTGAATAACAGTAGATAACATCAGCTGGTCTGTCCTGTCTGTCCTGTTCTGAATAACAGTAGATAACATCAGCTGGTCTGTCCTGTCTGTCTGTCCTGTTCTGTTCTGAATAACAGTAGATAACATCAGCTGGTCTGTCCTGTCTGTCTGTCCTGTTCTGAATAACAGTAGATAACATCAGCCAGTCTGTCCTTGTCTGTCCTGTTCTGAATAACAGTAGATAACATCAGCCAGTCTGTCCTGTCTGTCCTGTTCTGAATAACAGTAGATAACATCAGCCAGTCTGTCCTGTCTGTCCTGTTCTGAATAACAGTAGATAACATCAGCCAGTCTGTCCTGTTCTGAATAACAGTAGATAACATCAGCCAGTCTGTCCTTTCTGTCCTGTTCTGAATAACAGTAGATAACATCAGCCGGTCTGTCGTGTCTGTCCTGTTCTGAATAACAGTAGATAACATCAGCCAGTCTGTCCTGTCTGTCCTGTTCTGAATAACAGTAGATATCATCCGCCGGTCTGGCCTGTCTGTCCTGTTCGTCTGTCCTGTTCTGAATAACTGTAGATAACATCAGCCAGTCTGTCCTGTCTGTCCTATTCTGAATAACAGTAGATAACATCAGCCAGTCTGTCCTGTCTGTCCTGTTCTGAATAACAGTAGATAACATCAGCTGGTCTGTCCTGTCTGTCCTGTTCTGAATAACAGTAGATAACATCAGCCAGTCTGTCCTGTCTGTCCTGTTCTGAATAACAGTAGATAACATCAGCCTGTCTGTCCTGTTCTGAATAACAGTAGATAACATCAGCCTGTCTGTCCTGTCTGTCCTGTTCTGAATAACAGTAGATAACATCAGCCAGTCTGTCCTGTCTGTCCTGTTGTGAATAACAGTAGATAACATCAGCCAGTCTTTCCTGTTCTGAATAACAGTAGATAACATCAGCCAGTCTGTCCTCTCTGTCCTGTCCTGTTCTGAATAACAGTAGATAACATCAGCTGGTCTGTCCTGTCTCTCCTGTTCTGAATAACAGCAGATAACATCAACCGGTCTGTCCTGTCTGTCCTGTTCTGAATATCAGTAGATAACATCAGCCAGTCTGTCCTGTCTGTCCTGTTCTGAATAACAGTAGATAACATCAGCTGGTCTGTCCTGTCTGTCCTGTTCTGAATAACAGTAGATAACATCAGCCAGTCTGTCCTGTTCTGAATAACAGTAGATAACATCAGCCTGTCTGTCCTGTCTGTCCTGTTCTGAATAACAGTAGATAACATCAGCCAGTCTGTCCTGTCTGTCCTGTTCTGAATAACTGTAGATAACATCAGCCAGTCTGTCCTGTCTGTCCTATTCTGAATAACAGTAGATAACATCAGCCAGTCTGTCCTGTCTGTCCTGTTCTGAATAACAGTAGATAACATCAGCTGGTCTGTCCTGTCTGTCCTGTTCTGAATAACAGTAGATAACATCAGCCAGTCTGTCCTTGTCTGTCCTGTTCTGAATAACAGTAGATAACATCAGCCAGTCTGTCCTGTCTGTCCTGTTCTGAATAACAGTAGATAACATCAGCCAGTCTGTCCTGTCTGTCCTGTTCTGAATAACAGTAGATAACATCAGCCAGTCTGTCCTGTTCTGAATAACAGTAGATAACATCAGCCAGTCTGTCCTTTCTGTCCTGTTCTGAATAACAGTAGATAACATCAGCCGGTCTGTCGTGTCTGTCCTGTTCTGAATAACAGTAGATAACATCAGCCAGTCTGTCCTGTCTGTCCTGTTCTGAATAACAGTAGATATCATCCGCCGGTCTGGCCTGTCTGTCCTGTTCGTCTGTCCTGTTCTGAATAACTGTAGATAACATCAGCCAGTCTGTCCTGTCTGTCCTATTCTGAATAACAGTAGATAACATCAGCCAGTCTGTCCTGTCTGTCCTGTTCTGAATAACAGTAGATAACATCAGCTGGTCTGTCCTGTCTGTCCTGTTCTGAATAACAGTAGATAACATCAGCCAGTCTGTCCTGTCTGTCCTGTTCTGAATAACAGTAGATAACATCAGCCTGTCTGTCCTGTTCTGAATAACAGTAGATAACATCAGCCTGTCTGTCCTGTCTGTCCTGTTCTGAATAACAGTAGATAACATCAGCCAGTCTGTCCTCTCTGTCCTGTCCTGTTCTGAATAACAGTAGATAACATCAGCTGGTCTGTCCTGTCTCTCCTGTTCTGAATAACAGCAGATAACATCAACCGGTCTGTCCTGTCTGTCCTGTTCTGAATATCAGTAGATAACATCAGCCAGTCTGTCCTGTCTGTCCTGTTCTGAATAACAGTAGATAACATCAGCTGGTCTGTCCTGTCTGTCCTGTTCTGAATAACAGTAGATAACATCAGCCAGTCTGTCCTGTTCTGAATAACAGTAGATAACATCAGCCTGTCTGTCCTGTCTGTCCTGTTCTGAATAACAGTAGATAACATCAGCCAGTCTGTCCTGTCTGTCCTGTTCTGAATAACTGTAGATAACATCAGCCAGTCTGTCCTGTCTGTCCTATTCTGAATAACAGTAGATAACATCAGCCAGTCTGTCCTGTCTGTCCTGTTCTGAATAACAGTAGATAACATCAGCTGGTCTGTCCTGTCTGTCCTGTTCTGAATAACAGTAGATAACATCAGCCAGTCTGTCCTGTCTGTCCTGTTCTGAATAACAGTAAATAAAATCAGCCGGTCTGTCCTGTCTGTCCTGTTCTGAATAACAGTAGATAACATCAGCCTGTCTGTCCTGTTCTGAATAACAGTAGATAACATCAGCCTGTCTGTCCTGTCTGTCCTGTTCTGAATAACAGTAGATAACATCAGCCAGTCTGTCCTGTCTGTCCTGTTGTGAATAACAGTAGATAACATCAGCCAGTCTTTCCTGTTCTGAATAACAGTAGATAACATCAGCCAGTCTGTCCTGTCTGTCCTGTTCTGAATAACAGTAGATAACATCAGCCGGTCTGTCCTGTCTGTCCTGTTCTGAATAACAGTAGATAACATCAGCCGGTCTGTCCTGTCTGTCCTGTTCGTCTGTCCTGTTCTGAATAACTGTAGATAACATCAGCCAGTCTGTCCTGTCTGTCCTATTCTGAATAACAGTAGATAACATCTGCCAGTCTGTCCTGTCTGTCCTGTTCTGAATAACAGTAGATAACATCAGCTGGTCTGTCCTGTCTGTCCTGTTCTGAATAACAGTAGATAACATCAACCGGTCTGTCCTGTCTGTCCTGTTCTGAATAACAGTAGATAACATCAGCCAGTCTGTCCTGTCTGTCCTGTTCTGAATAACAGTAGATAACATCAGCCGGTCTGTCCTGTCTGTCCTGTTCTGAATAACAGTAGATAACATCAGCCGGTCTGTCCTGTCTGTCCTGTTCGTCTGTCCTGTTCTGAATAACTGTAGATAACATCAGCCAGTCTGTCCTGTCTGTCCTGTTCTGAATAACAGTAGATAACATCAGCTGGTCTGTCCTGTCTGTCCTGTTCTGAATAACAGTAGATAACATCAGCCAGTCTGTCCTGTTCTGAATAACAGTAGATAACATCAGCCAGTCTGTCCTGTCTGTCCTGTTCTGAATAACAGTAGATAAAATCAGCCGGTCTGTCCTGTCTGTCCTGTTCTGAATAACAGTAGATAACATCAGCCTGTCTGTCCTGTTCTGAATAACAGTAGATAACATCAGCCTGTCTGTCCTGTCTGTCCTGTTCTGAATAATAGTAGATAACATCAGCCAGTCTGTCTTGTCTGTCCTGTTCTGAATAACAGTAGATAACATCAGCCAGTCTTTCCTGTTCTGAATAACATTAGATAACATCAGCCAGTCTGTCCTGTCTGTCCTGTTCTGAATAACAGTAGATAACATCAGCCGGTCTGTCCTGTCTGTCCTGTTCTGAATAACAGTAGATAACATCAGCCGGTCTGTCCTGTCTGTCCTGTTCTGAATAACAGTAGATAACATCAGCCAGTCTGTCCTGTTCTGAATAACAGTAGATAACATCAGCCAGTCTGTCCTGTCTGTCCTGTTCTGAATAACAGTAGATAACATCAGCCAGTCTGTCCTGTCTGTCCTGTTCTGAATAACAGTAGATAACATCAGCCAGTCTGTCCTGTCTGTCCTGTTCTGAATAACAGTAGATAACATCAGCCGGTCTGTCCTGTCTGTCCTGTTCTGAATAACAGTAGATTACATCAGCCTGTCTGTCCTGTCTGTCCTGTTCGTCTGTCCTGTTCTGAATAACTGTAGATAACATCAGCCAGTCTGTCCTGTCTGTCCTGTTCTGAATAACAGTAGATAACATCAGCCAGTCTGTCCTGTTCTGAATAACAGTAGATAACATCAACCAGTCTGTCCTGTCTGTCCTGTTCTGAATAACAGTAGATAACATCAGCCAGTCTGTCCTGTCTGTCCTGTCCTGTTCTGAATAACAGTAGATAACATCAGCCAGTCTGTCCTGTTCTGAATAACAGTAGATAACATCAACCAGTCTGTCCTGTCTGTCCTGTTCTGAATAACAGTAGATTACATCAGCCGGTCTGTCCTGTCTGTCCTGTTCGTCTGTCCTGTTCTGAATAACTGTAGATAACATCAGCCAGTCTGTCCTGTCTGTCCTGTTCTGAATAACAGTAGATAACATCAGCCAGTCTGTCCTGTTCTGAATAAAAGTAGATAACATCAACCAGTCTGTCCTGTCTGTCCTGTTCTGAATAACAGTAGATAACATCAGCCAGTCTGTCCTGTCTGTCCTGTCCTGTTCTGAATAACAGTAGATAACATCAGCCAGTGAGTCTGTCCTGTCTGTCCTGTTCTGAATAACAGTAGATAACATCAGCCAGTCAGTCTGTCCTGTCTGTCCTGTTCTGAATAACAGTAGATAACATCAGCTGGTCTGTCCTGTCTGTCCTGTTCTGAATAACAGTAGATAACATCAGCCGGTCTGTCCTGTCTGTCTGTCCTGTTCTGAATAACAGTAGATAACATCAGCCGGTCTGTCCTGTCTGTCTGTCCTGTTCTGAATAACAGTAGATAACATCAGCTGGTCTGTCCTGTCTGTCTGTCCTGTTCTGAATAACAGTAGATAACATCAGCTGGTCTGTCCTGTCTGTCTGGCCTGTTCTGAATAACAGTAGATAACATCAGCCAGTGTGTCCTTGTCTGTCCTGTTCTGAATAACAGTAGAAAACATCAGCCAGTCTGTCCTGTCTGTCCTGTTCTGAATAACAGTAGATAACATCAGACAGTCTGTCCTGTCTGTCCTGTTCTGAATAACAGTAGATAACATCAGCCAGTCTGTCCTGTCTGTCCTGTTCTGAATAACAGTAGATAACATCAGCCGGTCTATCCTGTCTGTCCTGTTCTGAATAACAGTAGATAACATCAGCCAGTCTGTCCTGTTCTGAATAACAGTAGATAACATCAGTCAGTCTGTCCTGTCTGTCCTGTTCTGAATAACAGTAGATAACATCAGCTGGTCTGTCCTGTCTGTCCTGTTCTGAATAACAGTAGATAACATCAGCCGGTCTGTCCTGTCTGTCTGTCCTGTTCTGAATAACAGTAGATAACATCAGCCGGTCTGTCCTGTCTGTCTGTCCTGTTCTGAATAACAGTAGATAACATCAGCTGGTCTGTCCTGTCCTGTCTGTCCTGTTCTGAATAACAGTAGATAACATCAGCCGGCCTGTCCTGTCTGTCCTGTTCGTCTGTCCTGTTCTGAATAACTGTAGATAACATCAGCCAGTATGTCCTGTCTGTCCTGTTCTGAATAACAGTAGATAACATCAGCCAGTCTGTCCTGTTCTGAATAACAGTAGATAACATCAACTGGTCTGTCCTGTTAGTCCTGTTCTGAATAACTGTAGATAACATCAGCCAGTCTGTCCTGTCTGTCCTGTTCTGAATAACAGTAGATAACATCAGCCAGTCTGTCCTCTCTGTCCTGTTCTGAATAACAGTAGATAACATCAGCCAGTCTGTCCTGTCTGTCCTGTTCTGAATAACAGTAAATAAAATCAGCCGGTCTGTCCTGTCTGTCCTGTTCTGAATAACAGTAGATAACATCAGCCTGTCTGTCCTGTTCTGAATAACAGTAGATAACATCAGCCTGTCTGTCCTGTCTGTCCTGTTCTGAATAACAGTAGATAACATCAGCCAGTCTGTCCTGTCTGTCCTGTTGTGAATAACATTAGATAACATCAGCCAGTCTTTCCTGTTCTGAATAACAGTAGATAACATCAGCCAGTCTGTCCTGTCTGTCCTGTTCTGAATAACAGTAGATAACATCAGCCGGTCTGTCCTGTCTGTCCTGTTCTGAATAACAGTAGATAACATCAGCCGGTCTGTCCTGTCTGTCCTGTTCGTCTGTCCTGTTCTGAATAACTGTAGATAACATCAGCCAGTCTGTCCTGTCTGTCCTATTCTGAATAACAGTAGATAACATCTGCCAGTCTGTCCTGTCTGTCCTGTTCTGAATAACAGTAGATAACATCAGCTGGTCTGTCCTGTCTGTCCTGTTCTGAATAACAGTAGATAACATCAACCGGTCTGTCCTGTCTGTCCTGTTCTGAATAACAGTAGATAACATCAGCCAGTCTGTCCTGTCTGTCCTGTTCTGAATAACAGTAGATAACATCAGCCGGTCTGTCCTGTCTGTCCTGTTCTGAATAACAGTAGATAACATCAGCTGGTCTGTCCTGTCTGTCCTGTTCGTCTGTCCTGTTCTGAATAACTGTAGATAACATCAGCCAGTCTGTCCTGTCTGTCCTGTTCTGAATAACAGTAGATAACATCAGCTGGTCTGTCCTGTCTGTCCTGTTCTGAATAACAGTAGATAACATCAGCCGGTCTATCCTGTTCTGAATAACAGTAGATAACATCAGCCAGTCTGTCCTGTTCTGAATAACAGTAGATAACATCAACTGGTCTGTCCTGTTAGTCCTGTTCTGAATAACAGTAGATAACATCAGCCAGTCAGTCTGTCCTGTCTGTCCTGTTCTGAATAACAGTAGATAACATCAGCCAGTCAGTCTGTCCTGTCTGTCCTGTTCTGAATAACAGTAGATAACATCAGCTGGTCTGTCCTGTCTGTCCTGTTCTGAATAACAGTAGATAACATCATCCTGTCTGTCCTGTTCTGAATAACAGTAGATAACAACAGCCAGTCTGTCCTGTCTGTCCTGTTCTGAATAACATTAGATAACATCAGCCAGTCTGTCCTGTCTGTCCTGTTCTAAATAACAGTAGATAACATCAGCCAGTCTGTCCTGTCTGTCCTGTTCTGAATAACGTAGATAACATCAGCCGGTCTGTCCTGTCTGTCCTGTTCTGAATAACAGTAGATAACATCAGCCGGTCTGTCCTGTCTGTCCTGTTCGTCTGTCCTGTTCTGAATAACAGTAGATAACATCAGCCAGTCTGTCCTGTCTGTCCTGTTCTGAATAACAGTAGATAACATCAGCCAGTCTTTCCTGTCTGTCCTGTTCTGAATAACAGTAGATAACATCAGCCGGTCTGTCCTGTCTGTCCTGTTCTGAATAACAGTAGATAACATCAGCCAGTCTTTCCTGTCTGTCCTGTTCTGAATAACAGTAGATAACATCAGCCGGTCTGTCCTGTCTGTCCTGTTCTGAATAACAGTAGATAACATCAGCCTGTCTGTCCTGTTCTGAATAACAGTAGATAACATCAGCCTGTCTGTCCTGTCTGTCCTGTTCTGAATAATAGTAGATAACATCAGCCAGTCTGTCCTGTCTGTCCTGTTCTGAATAACAGTAGATAACATCAGCCAGTCTTTCCTGTTCTGAATAACAGTAGATAACATCAGCCAGTCTGTCCTGTCTGTCCTGTTCTGAATAAAAGTAGATAACATCAGCCGGTCTGTCCTGTCTGTCCTGTTCTGAATAACAGTAGATAACATCAGCCGGTCTGTCCTGTCTGTCCTGTTCGTCTGTCCTGTTCTGAATAACTGTAGATAACATCAGCCAGTCTGTCCTGTCTGTCCTGTTCTGAATAACAGTAGATAACATCAGCCAGTCTGTCCTGTTCTGAATAACAGTAGATAACATCAACTGGTCTGTCCTGTCAGTCCTGTTCTGAATAACAGTAGATAACATCAGCCAGTCAGTCTGTCCTGTCTGTCCTGTTCTGAATAACAGTAGATAACATCAGCTGTTCTGTCCTGTCTGTCCTGTTCTGAATAACAGTAGATAACATCATCCTGTCTGTCCTTTTCTGAATAACAGTAGATAACAACAGCCAGTCTGTCCTGTCTGTCCTGTTCTGAATAACAGTAGATAACATCAGCCAGTCTGTCCTGTCTGTCCTGTTCTAAATAACAGTAGATAACATCAGCCGGTCTGTCCTGTCTGTCCTGTTCGTCTGTCCTGTTCTGAATAACTGTAGATAACATCAGCAAGTCTGTCCTGTCTGTCCTGTTCTGAATAACAGTAGATAACATCAGCCAGTCTGTCCTGTCTGTCCTGTTCTGAATAACAGTAGATAACATCAGCCAGTCTGTCCTGTCTGTCCTGTTCTGAATAACAGTAGATAACATCAGCCAGTCTGTCCTGTCTGTCCTGTTCTGAATAACAGTAGATAACATCAGCCGGTCTGTCTTATCTGTCCTGTTCTGAATAACAGTAGATTACATCAGCCGGTCTGTCCTGTCTGTCCTGTTTGTCTGTCCTGTTCTGAATAACTGTAGATAACATCAGCCAGTCTGTCCTGTCTGTCCTGTTCTGAATAACAGTAGATAACATCAGCCAGTCTGTCCTGTTCTGAATAACAGTAGATAACATCAACCAGTCTGTCCTGTCTGTCCTGTTCTGAATAACAGTAGATAACATCAGCCAGTCTGTCCTGTCTGTCCTATCCTGTTCTGAATAACAGTAGATAACATCAGCCAGTGAGTCTGTCCTGTCTGTCCTGTTCTGAATAACAGTAGATAACATCAGCCAGTCAGTCTGTCCTGTCTGTCCTGTTCTGAATAACAGTAGATAACATCAGCTGGTCTGTCCTGTCTGTCCTGTTCTGAATAACAGTAGATAACATCAGCCGGTCTGTCCTGTCTGTCTGTCCTGTTCTGAATAACAGTAGATAACATCAGCCGGTCTGTCCTGTCTGTCTGTCCTGTTCTGAATAACAGTAGATAACATCAGCTGGTCTGTCCTGTCTGTCTGTCCTGTTCTGAATAACAGTAGATAACATCAGCTGGTCTGTCCTGTCTGTCTGTCCTGTTCTGAATAACAGTAGATAACATCAGCCAGTGTGTCCTTGTCTGTCCTGTTCTGAATAACAGTAGAAAACATCAGCCAGTCTGTCCTGTCTGTCCTGTTCTGAATAACAGTAGATAACATCAGACAGTCTGTCCTGTCTGTCCTGTTCTGAATAACAGTAGATAACATCAGCCAGTCTGTCCTGTCTGTCCTGTTCTGAATAACAGTAGATAACATCAGCCGGTCTATCCTGTCTGTCCTGTTCTGAATAACAGTAGATAACATCAGCCAGTCTGTCCTGTTCTGAATAACAGTAGATAACATCAGTCAGTCTGTCCTGTCTGTCCTGTTCTGAATAACAGTAGATAACATCAGCTGGTCTGTCCTGTCTGTCCTGTTCTGAATAACAGTAGATAACATCAGCCGGTCTGTCCTGTCTGTCTGTCCTGTTCTGAATAACAGTAGATAACATCAGCCGGTCTGTCCTGTCTGTCTGTCCTGTTCTGAATAACAGTAGATAACATCAGCTGGTCTGTCCTGTCTGTCTGTCCTGTTCTGAATAACAGTAGATAACATCAGCCTGTCTGTCCTGTTCTGAATAACAGTAGATTACATCAGACAGTCTGTCCTGTCTGTCCTGTTCTGAATTACAGTAGATAACATCAACCAGTCTGTCCTGTCTGTCCTGTTCTGAATAACAGTAGATAACATCAGCCAGTCTGTCCTGTCTGTCCTGTTCTGAATAACAGTAGATAAAATCAGCCGGTCTGTCCTGTCTGTCCTGTTCTAAATAACAGTAGATAACATCAGCCAGTCTGTCCTGTTCTGAATAACAGTAGATAACATCAGCCAGTCTGTCCTGTCTGTCCTGTTCTGAATAACAGTAGATAACATCAGCCGGTCTGTCCTGTCTGTCTTTTTCCGAATAACAGTAGATAACATCAGCCGGTCTGTCCTGTCTGTCCTGTTCGTCTGTCCTGTTCTGAATAACTGTAGATAACATCAGCCAGTCTGTCCTGTCTGTCCTGTTCTGAATAACAGTAGATAACATCAGCCAGTCTGTCCTGTCTGTCCTGTTCTGAATAACAGTAGATAACATCAGCCAGTCTTTCCTGTTCTGAATAACAGTAGATAACATCAGCCAGTCAGTCTGTCCTGTCTGTCCTGTTCTGAATAACAGTAGATAACATCAGCCGGCCTGTCCTGTCTGTCCTGTTCGTCTGTCCTGTTCTGAATAACTGTAGATAACATCAGCCAGTCTGTCCTGTCTGTCCTGTTCTGAATAACAGTAGATAACATCAGCCAGTCTGTCCTGTTCTGAATAACAGTAGATAACATCAACTGGTCTGTCCTGTCAGTCCTGTTCTGAATAACAGTAGATAACATCAGCCAGTCTGTCCTCTCTGTCCTGTCCTGTTCTGAATAACAGTAGATAACATCAGCCAGTCAGTCTGTCCTGTCTGTCCTGTTCTGAATAACAGTAGATAACATCAGCCAGTCAGTCTGTCCTGTCTGTCCTGTTCTGAATAACAGTAGATAACATCATCCTGTCTGTCCTGTTCTGAATAACAGTAGATAACAACAGCCAGGCTGTCCTGTCTGTCCTGTTCTGAATAACAGTAGATAACATCAGCCAGTCTGTCCTGTCTGTCCTGTTCTAAATAACAGTAGATAACATCAGCCAGTCTGTCCTATTCTGAATAACAGTAGATAACATCAGCCAGTCTGTCCTGTCTGTCCTGTTCTGAATAACAGTAGATAACATCAGCCGGTCTGTCCTGTCTGTCTTTTTCCGAATAACAGTAGATAACATCAGCCGGTCTGTCCTGTCTGTCCTGTTCGTCTGTCCTGTTCTGAATAACTGTAGATAACATCAGCCAGTCTGTCCTGTCTGTCCTGTTCTGAATAACAGTAGATAACATCAGCCAGTCTGTCCTGTCTGTCCTGTTCTGAATAACAGTAGATAACATCAGCCGGTCTGTCCTGTTCTGAATAACAGTAGATTACATCAGCCGGTCTGTCCTGTCTGTCCTGTTCGTCTGTCCTGTTCTGAATAACTGTAGATAACATCAGCCAGTCTGTCCTGTCTGTCCTGTTCTGAATAACAAGTAGATAACATCAGCCAGTCTGTCCTGTTCTGAATAACAGTAGATAACATCAACCGGTCTGTCCTGTCTGTCCTGTTCTGAATAACAGTAGATAACATCAGCCAGTCTGTCCTGTCTGTCCTGTCCTGTTCTGAATAACAGTAGATAACATCAGCCAGTCAGTCTGTCCTGTCTGTCCTGTTCTGAATAACAGTAGATAACATCAGCCAGTCTGTCCTTGTCTGTCCTGTTCTGAATAACAGTAGATAACATCAGCCAGTCTGTCCTGTCTGTCCTGTTCTGAATAACAGTAGATAACATCAGACAGTCTGTCCTGTCTGTCCTGTTCTGAATAACAGTAGATAACATCAGCCAGTCTGTCCTGTCTGTCCTGTTCTGAATAACAGTAGATAACATCAGCCAGTCTGTCTTGTCTGTCCTGTTCTGAATAACAGTAGATAAAATCAGCCGGTTTGTCCTGTCTGTCCTGTTCTGAATAACAGTAGATAACATCAGGCAGTCTGTCCTGTCTCTCCTGTTCTGAATAACAGTAGAAAACATCAGCCGGTCTGTCCTGTCTGTCCTGTTCTGAATAACAGTAGATAACATCAGCCGGTCTGTCCTGTCCGTCCTGTTCGTCTGTCCTGTTCTGAATAACTGTAGATAACATCAGCCAGTCTGTCCTGTCTGTCCTGTTCTGAATAACAGTAGAAAACATCAGCCAGTCTGTCCTGTCTGTCCTGTTCTGAATAACAGTAGATAACATCAGCCGGTCTGTCCTGTCTGTCCTGTTCTGAATAACAGTAGATAAAATCAACCGGTCTGTCCTGTCTGTCCTGTTCTGAATAAGAGTAGATAACATCAGCCAGTCTGTCCTGTCTGTCCTGTTCTGAATAACAGTAGATAACATCAGCCGGTCTGTCCTGTCTGTCCTGTTCTGAATAACAGTAAATAACATCAGCTGGTCTGTCCTGTCTGTCCTGTTCTGAATAACAGTAGATAACATCAGCCAGTCTGTCCTGTTCTGAATAACAGTAGATAACATCAACTGGTCTGTCCTGTCAGTCCTGTTCTGAATAACAGTAGATAACATCAGCCAGTCTGTCCTCTCTGTCCTGTCCTGTTCTGAATAACAGTAGATAACATCAGCCAGTCAGTCTGTCCTCTCTGTCCTGTCCTGTTCTGAATAACAGTAGATAACATCAGCCAGTCAGTCTGTCCTGTCTGTCCTGTTCTGAATAACAGTAGATAACATCAGCCAGTCAGTCTGTCCTGTCTGTCCTGTTCTGAATAACAGTAGATAACATCATCCTGTCTGTCCTGTTCTGAATAACAGTAGATAACAACAGCCAGGCTGTCCTGTCTGTCCTGTTCTGAATAACAGTAGATAACATCAGCCAGTCTGTCCTGTCTGTCCTGTTCTAAATAACAGTAGATAACATCAGCCAGTCTGTCCTGTTCTGAATAACAGTAGATAACATCAGCCAGTCTGTCCTGTCTGTCCTGTTCTGAATAACAGTAGATAACATCAGCCGGTCTGTCCTGTCTGTCTTTTTCCGAATAACAGTAGATAACATCAGCCGGTCTGTCCTGTCTGTCCTGTTCGTCTGTCCTGTTCTGAATAACTGTAGATAACATCAGCCAGTCTGTCCTGTTCTGAATAACAGTAGATAACATCAGCCAGTCTGTCCTGTCTGTCCTGTTCTGAATAACAGTAGATAACATCAGCCGGTCTGTCCTGTTCTGAATAACAGTAGATAACATCAGCCAGTCTGTCCTGTCTGTCCTGTTCTGAATAACAAGTAGATAACATCAGCCAGTCTGTCCTGTTCTGAATAACAGTAGATAAAATCAACCGGTCTGTCCTGTCTGTCCTGTTCTGAATAACAGTAGATAACATCAGCCAGTCTGTCCTGTCTGTCCTGTCCTGTTCTGAATAACAGTAGATAACATTAGCCAGTCAGTCTGTCCTGTCTGTCCTGTTCTGAATAACAGTAGATAACATCAGCCAGTCAGTCTGTCCTGTCTGTCCTGTTCTGAATAACAGTAGATAACATCAGCTGGTCTGTCCTGTCTGTCCTGTTCTGAATAACAGTAGATAACATCAGCCGGTCTGTCCTGTCTGTCTGTCCTGTTCTGAATAACAGTAGATAACATCAGCCGGTCTGTCCTGTCTGTCTGTCCTGTTCTGAATAACAGTAGATAACATCAGCTGGTCTGTCCTGTCTGTCTGTCCTGTTCTTAATAACAGTAGATAACATCAGCCAGTCTGTCCTTGTCTGTCCTGTTCTGAATAACAGTAGATAACATCAGCCAGTCTGTCCTGTCTGTCCTGTTCTGAATAACAGTAGATAACATCAGCCAGTCTGTCCTTGTCTGTCCTGTTCTGAATAACAGTAGATAACATCAGCCAGTCTGTCCTGTCTGTCCTGTTCTGAATAACAGTAGATAACATCAGACAGTCTGTCCTGTCTGTCCTGTTCTGAATAACAGTAGATAACATCAGCCAGTCTGTCCTGTCTGTCCTGTTCTGAATAACAGTAGATAACATCAGCCAGTCTGTCTTGTCTGTCCTGTTCTGAATAACAGTAGATAAAATCAGCCGGTTTGTCCTGTTCTGAATAACAGTAGATAAAATCAACCGGTCTGTCCTGTCTGTCCTGTTCTGAATAACAGTAGATAACATCAGCCAGTCTGTCCTGTCTGTCCTGTCCTGTTCTGAATAACAGTAGATAACATTAGCCAGTCAGTCTGTCCTGTCTGTCCTGTTCTGAATAACAGTAGATAACATCAGCCAGTCAGTCTGTCCTGTCTGTCCTGTTCTGAATAACAGTAGATAACATCAGCTGGTCTGTCCTGTCTGTCCTGTTCTGAATAACAGTAGATAACATCAGCCGGTCTGTCCTGTCTGTCTGTCCTGTTCTGAATAACAGTAGATAACATCAGCCGGTCTGTCCTGTCTGTCTGTCCTGTTCTGAATAACAGTAGATAACATCAGCTGGTCTGTCCTGTCTGTCTGTCCTGTTCTTAATAACAGTAGATAACATCAGCCAGTCTGTCCTTGTCTGTCCTGTTCTGAATAACAGTAGATAATATCAGCCAGTCTGTCCTGTCTGTCCTGTTCTGAATAACAGTAGATAACATCAGCCAGTCTGTCCTTGTCTGTCCTGTTCTGAATAACAGTAGATAACATCAGCCAGTCTGTCCTGTCTGTCCTGTTCTGAATAACAGTAGATAACATCAGACAGTCTGTCCTGTCTGTCCTGTTCTGAATAACAGTAGATAACATCAGCCAGTCTGTCCTGTCTGTCCTGTTCTGAATAACAGTAGATAACATCAGCCAGTCTGTCTTGTCTGTCCTGTTCTGAATAACAGTAGATAAAATCAGCCGGTTTGTCCTGTCTGTCCTGTTCTGAATAACAGTAGATAACATCAGGCAGTCTGTCCTGTCTGTCCTGTTCTGAATAACAGTAGAAAACATCAGCCGGTCTGTCCTGTCTGTCCTGTTCTGAATAACAGTAGATAACATCAGCCGGTCTGTCCTGTCCGTCCTGTTCGTCTGTCCTGTTCTGAATAACTGTAGATAACATCAGCCAGTCTGTCCTGTCTGTCCTGTTCTGAATAACAGTAGATAACATCAGCCAGTCTGTCCTGTCTGTCCTGTTCTGAATAACAGTAGATAACATCAGCCGGTCTGTCCTGTCTGTCCTGTTCTGAATAACAGTAGATAATATCAACCGGTCTGTCCTGTCTGTCCTGTTCTGAATAACAGTAGATAACATCAGACAGTCTGTCCTGTCTGTCCTGTTCTGAATAACAGTAGATAACATCAGCCAGTCTGTCCTGTCTGTCCTGTTCTGAATAACAGTAGATAACATCAGCCAGTCTGTCTTGTCTGTCCTGTTCTGAATAACAGTAGATAAAATCAGCCGGTTTGTCCTGTCTGTCCTGTTCTGAATAACAGTAGATAACATCAGGCAGTCTGTCCTGTCTGTCCTGTTCTGAATAACAGTAGAAAACATCAGCCGGTCTGTCCTGTCTGTCCTGTTCTGAATAACAGTAGATAACATCAGCCGGTCTGTCCTGTCCGTCCTGTTCCTCTGTCCTGTTCTGAATAACTGTAGATAACATCAGCCAGTCTGTCCTGTCTGTCCTGTTCTGAATAACAGTAGATAACATCAGCCAGTCTGTCCTGTCTGTCCTGTTCTGAATAACAGTAGATAACATCAGCCGGTCTGTCCTGTCTGTCCTGTTCTGAATAACAGTAGATAATATCAACCGGTCTGTCCTGTCTGTCCTGTTCTGAATAAGAGTAGATAACATCAGCCAGTCTGTCCTGTCTGTCCTGTTCTGAATAACAGTAGATAACATCAGCCAGTCTGTCCTGTTCTGAATAACAGTAGATAACATCAACTGGTCTGTCCTGTCAGTCCTGTTCTGAATAACAGTAGATAACATCAGCCAGTCTGTCCTCTCTGTCCTGTCCTGTTCTGAATAACAGTAGATAACATCAGCCAGTCAGTCTGTCCTGTCTGTCCTGTTCTGAATAACAGTAGATAACATCAGCCAGTCAGTCTGTCCTGTCTGTCCTGTTCTGAATAACAGTAGATAACATCATCCTGTCTGTCCTGTTCTGAATAACAGTAGATAACAACAGCCAGGCTGTCCTGTCTGTCCTGTTCTGAATAACAGTAGATAACATCAGCCAGTCTGTCCTGTCTGTCCTGTTCTAAATAACAGTAGATAACATCAGCCAGTCTGTCCTGTTCTGAATAACAGTAGATAACATCAGCCAGTCTGTCCTGTCTGTCCTGTTCTGAATAACAGTAGATAACATCAGCCGGTCTGTCCTGTCTGTCTTTTTCCGAATAACAGTAGATAACATCAGCCGGTCTGTCCTGTCTGTCCTGTTCGTCTGTCCTGTTCTGAATAACTGTAGATAACATCAGCCAGTCTGTCCTGTCTGTCCTGTTCTGAATAACAGTAGATAACATCAGCCAGTCTGTCCTGTCTGTCCTGTTCTGAATAACAGTAGATAACATCAGCCGGTCTGTCCTGTTCTGAATAACAGTAGATTACATCAGCCGGTCTGTCCTGTCTGTCCTGTTCGTCTGTCCTGTTCTGAATAACTGTAGATAACATCAGCCAGTCTGTCCTGTCTGTCCTGTTCTGAATAACAAGTAGATAACATCAGCCAGTCTGTCCTGTTCTGAATAACAGTAGATAACATCAACCGGTCTGTCCTGTCTGTCCTGTTCTGAATAACAGTAGATAACATCAGCCAGTCTGTCCTGTCTGTCCTGTCCTGTTCTGAATAACAGTAGATAACATTAGCCAGTCAGTCTGTCCTGTCTGTCCTGTTCTGAATAACAGTAGATAACATCAGCCAGTCAGTCTGTCCTGTCTGTCCTGTTCTGAATAACAGTAGATAACATCAGCTGGTCTGTCCTGTCTGTCCTGTTCTGAATAACAGTAGATAACATCAGCCGGTCTGTCCTGTCTGTCTGTCCTGTTCTGAATAACAGTAGATAACATCAGCCGGTCTGTCCTGTCTGTCTGTCCTGTTCTGAATAACAGTAGATAACATCAGCTGGTCTGTCCTTGTCTGTCCTGTTCTGAATAACAGTAGATAACATCAGCCAGTCTGTCCTGTCTGTCCTGTTCTGAATAACAGTAGATAACATCAGCCAGTCTGTCCTTGTCTGTCCTGTTCTGAATAACAGTAGATAACATCAGCCAGTCTGTCCTGTCTGTCCTGTTCTGAATAACAGTAGATAACATCAGCCAGTCAGTCTGTCCTGTCTGTCCTGTTCTGAATAACAGTAGATAACATCATCCTGTCTGTCCTGTTCTGAATAACAGTAGATAACAACAGCCAGGCTGTCCTGTCTGTCCTGTTCTGAATAACAGTAGATAACATCAGCCAGTCTGTCCTGTCTGTCCTGTTCTAAATAACAGTAGATAACATCAGCCAGTCTGTCCTATTCTGAATAACAGTAGATAACATCAGCCAGTCTGTCCTGTCTGTCCTGTTCTGAATAACAGTAGATAACATCAGCCGGTCTGTCCTGTCTGTCTTTTTCCGAATAACAGTAGATAACATCAGCCGGTCTGTCCTGTCTGTCCTGTTCGTCTGTCCTGTTCTGAATAACTGTAGATAACATCAGCCAGTCTGTCCTGTCTGTCCTGTTCTGAATAACAGTAGATAACATCAGCCAGTCTGTCCTGTCTGTCCTGTTCTGAATAACAGTAGATAACATCAGCCGGTCTGTCCTGTTCTGAATAACAGTAGATTACATCAGCCGGACTGTCCTGTCTGTCCTGTTCGTCTGTCCTGTTCTGAATAACTGTAGATAACATCAGCCAGTCTGTCCTGTCTGTCCTGTTCTGAATAACAAGTAGATAACATCAGCCAGTCTGTCCTGTTCTGAATAACAGTAGATAACATCAACCGGTCTGTCCTGTCTGTCCTGTTCTGAATAACAGTAGATAACATCAGCCAGTCTGTCCTGTCTGTCCTGTCCTGTTCTGAATAACAGTAGATAACATCAGCCAGTCAGTCTGTCCTGTCTGTCCTGTTCTGAATAACAGTAGATAACATCAGCCAGTCAGTCTGTCCTGTCTGTCCTGTTCTGAATAACAGTAGATAACATCAGCTGGTCTGTCCTGTCTGTCCTGTTCTGAATAACAGTAGATAACATCAGCCGGTCTGTCCTGTCTGTCTGTCCTGTTCTGAATAACAGTAGATAACATCAGCCGGTCTGTCCTGTCTGTCTGTCCTGTTCTGAATAACAGTAGATAACATCAGCTGGTCTGTCCTGTCTGTCTGTCCTGTTCTTAATAACAGTAGATAACATCAGCCAGGCTGTCCTTGTCTGTCCTGTTCTGAATAACAGTAGATAACATCAGCCAGTCTGTCCTGTCTGTCCTGTTCTGAATAACAGTAGATAACATCAGCCAGTCTGTCCTTGTCTGTCCTGTTCTGAATAACAGTAGATAACATCAGCCAGTCTGTCCTGTCTGTCCTGTTCTGAATAACAGTAGATAACATCAGACAGTCTGTCCTGTCTGTCCTGTTCTGAATAACAGTAGATAACATCAGCCAGTCTGTCCTGTCTGTCCTGTTCTGAATAACAGTAGATAACATCAGCCAGTCTGTCTTGTCTGTCCTGTTCTGAATAACAGTAGATAAAATCAGCCGGTTTGTCCTGTCTGTCCTGTTCTGAATAACAGTAGATAACATCAGGCAGTCTGTCCTGTCTCTCCTGTTCTGAATAACAGTAGAAAACATCAGCCGGTCTGTCCTGTCTGTCCTGTTCTGAATAACAGTAGATAACATCAGCCGGTCTGTCCTGTCCGTCCTGTTCGTCTGTCCTGTTCTGAATAACTGTAGATAACATCAGCCAGTCTGTCCTGTCTGTCCTGTTCTGAATAACAGTAGAAAACATCAGCCAGTCTGTCCTGTCTGTCCTGTTCTGAATAACAGTAGATAACATCAGCCGGTCTGTCCTGTCTGTCCTGTTCTGAATAACAGTAGATAATATCAACCGGTCTGTCCTGTCTGTCCTGTTCTGAATAAGAGTAGATAACATCAGCCAGTCTGTCCTGTCTGTCCTGTTCTGAATAACAGTAGATAACATCAGCCGGTCTGTCCTGTCTGTCCTGTTCTGAATAACAGTAAATAACATCAGCTGGTCTGTCCTGTCTGTCCTGTTCTGAATAACAGTAGATAACATCAGCCAGTCTGTCCTGTTCTGAATAACAGTAGATAACATCAACTGGTCTGTCCTGTCAGTCCTGTTCTGAATAACAGTAGATAACATCAGCCAGTCTGTCCTCTCTGTCCTGTCCTGTTCTGAATAACAGTAGATAACATCAGCCAGTCAGTCTGTCCTCTCTGTCCTGTCCTGTTCTGAATAACAGTAGATAACATCAGCCAGTCAGTCTGTCCTGTCTGTCCTGTTCTGAATAACAGTAGATAACATCAGCCAGTCAGTCTGTCCTGTCTGTCCTGTTCTGAATAACAGTAGATAACATCATCCTGTCTGTCCTGTTCTGAATAACAGTAGATAACAACAGCCAGGCTGTCCTGTCTGTCCTGTTCTGAATAACAGTAGATAACATCAGCCAGTCTGTCCTGTCTGTCCTGTTCTAAATAACAGTAGATAACATCAGCCAGTCTGTCCTGTTCTGAATAACAGTAGATAACATCAGCTAGTCTGTCCTGTCTGTCCTGTTCTGAATAACAGTAGATAACATCAGCCGGTCTGTCCTGTCTGTCTTTTTCCGAATAACAGTAGATAACATCAGCCGGTCTGTCCTGTCTGTCCTGTTCGTCTGTCCTGTTCTGAATAACTGTAGATAACATCAGCCAGTCTGTCCTGTTCTGAATAACAGTAGATAACATCAGCCAGTCTGTCCTGTCTGTCCTGTTCTGAATAACAGTAGATAACATCAGCCGGTCTGTCCTGTTCTGAATAACAGTAGATTACATCAGCCGGTCTGTCCTGTCTGTCCTGTTCGTCTGTCCTGTTCTGAATAACTGTAGATAACATCAGCCAGTCTGTCCTGTCTGTCCTGTTCTGAATAACAAGTAGATAACATCAGCCAGTCTGTCCTGTTCTGAATAACAGTAGATAAAATCAACCGGTCTGTCCTGTCTGTCCTGTTCTGAATAACAGTAGATAACATCAGCCAGTCTGTCCTGTCTGTCCTGTCCTGTTCTGAATAACAGTAGATAACATCAGCCAGTCAGTCTGTCCTGTCTGTCCTGTTCTGAATAACAGTAGATAACATCAGCCAGTCAGTCTGTCCTGTCTGTCCTGTTCTGAATAACAGTAGATAACATCAGCTGGTCTGTCCTGTCTGTCCTGTTCTGAATAACAGTAGATAACATCAGCCGGTCTGTCCTGTCTGTCTGTCCTGTTCTGAATAACAGTAGATAACATCAGCCGGTCTGTCCTGTCTGTCTGTCCTGTTCTGAATAACAGTAGATAACATCAGCTGGTCTGTCCTGTCTGTCTGTCCTGTTCTTAATAACAGTAGATAACATCAGCCAGTCTGTCCTTGTCTGTCCTGTTCTGAATAACAGTAGATAACATCAGCCAGTCTGTCCTGTCTGTCCTGTTCTGAATAACAGTAGATAACATCAGCCAGTCTGTCCTTGTCTGTCCTGTTCTGAATAACAGTAGATAACATCAGCCAGTCTGTCCTGTCTGTCCTGTTCTGAATAACAGTAGATAACATCAGACAGTCTGTCCTGTCTGTCCTGTTCTGAATAACAGTAGATAACATCAGCCAGTCTGTCCTGTCTGTCCTGTTCTGAATAACAGTAGATAACATCAGCCAGTCTGTCCTGTCTGTCCTGTTCTGAATAACAGTAGATAAAATCAGCCGGTTTGTCCTGTTCTGAATAACAGTAGATAAAATCAACCGGTCTGTCCTGTCTGTCCTGTTCTGAATAACAGTAGATAACATCAGCCAGTCTGTCCTGTCTGTCCTGTCCTGTTCTGAATAACAGTAGATAACATTAGCCAGTCAGTCTGTCCTGTCTGTCCTGTTCTGAATAACAGTAGATAACATCAGCCAGTCAGTCTGTCCTGTCTGTCCTGTTCTGAATAACAGTAGATAACATCAGCTGGTCTGTCCTGTCTGTCCTGTTCTGAATAACAGTAGATAACATCAGCCGGTCTGTCCTGTCTGTCTGTCCTGTTCTGAATAACAGTAGATAACATCAGCCGGTCTGTCCTGTCTGTCTGTCCTGTTCTGAATAACAGTAGATAACATCAGCTGGTCTGTCCTGTCTGTCTGTCCTGTTCTTAATAACAGTAGATAACATCAGCCAGTCTGTCCTTGTCTGTCCTGTTCTGAATAACAGTAGATAACATCAGCCAGTCTGTCCTGTCTGTCCTGTTCTGAATAACAGTAGATAACATCAGCCAGTCTGTCCTTGTCTGTCCTGTTCTGAATAACAGTAGATAACATCAGCCAGTCTGTCCTGTCTGTCCTGTTCTGAATAACAGTAGATAACATCAGACAGTCTGTCCTGTCTGTCCTGTTCTGAATAACAGTAGATAACATCAGCCAGTCTGTCCTGTCTGTCCTGTTCTGAATAACAGTAGATAACATCAGCCAGTCTGTCTTGTCTGTCCTGTTCTGAATAACAGTAGATAAAATCAGCCGGTTTGTCCTGTCTGTCCTGTTCTGAATAACAGTAGATAACATCAGGCAGTCTGTCCTGTCTGTCCTGTTCTGAATAACAGTAGAAAACATCAGCCGGTCTGTCCTGTCTGTCCTGTTCTGAATAACAGTAGATAACATCAGCCGGTCTGTCCTGTCCGTCCTGTTCGTCTGTCCTGTTCTGAATAACAGTAGATAACATCAGCCAGTCTGTCCTGTCTGTCCTGTTCTGAATAACAGTAGATAACATCAGCCAGTCTGTCCTGTCTGTCCTGTTCTGAATAACAGTAGATAACATCAGCCGGTCTGTCCTGTCTGTCCTGTTCTGAATAACAGTAGATAACATCAGCCGGTCTGTCCTGTCTGTCCTGTTCTGAATAACAGTAGATAACATCAGCCAGTCTGTCCTGTCTGTCCTGTTCTGAATAACAGTAGATAACATCAGCCAGTCTGTCCTGTCTGTCCTGTTCTGAATAACAGTAGATAACATCAGCCAGTCTGTCCTGTCTGTCCTGTTCTGAATAACAGTAGATAAAATCAGCCGGTTTGTCCTGTCTGTCCTGTTCTGAATAACAGTAGATAACATCAGGCAGTCTGTCCTGTCTGTCCTGTTCTGAATAACAGTAGATAACATCAGCCGGTCTGTCCTGTCTGTCCTGTTCTGAATAACAGTAGATAACATCAGCCGGTCTGTCCTGTCCGTCCTGTTCCTCTGTCCTGTTCTGAATAACTGTAGATAACATCAGCCAGTCTGTCCTGTCTGTCCTGTTCTGAATAACAGTAGATAACATCAGCCAGTCTGTCCTGTCTGTCCTGTTCTGAATAACAGTAGATAACATCAGCCGGTCTGTCCTGTCTGTCCTGTTCTGAATAACAGTAGATAATATCAACCGGTCTGTCCTGTCTGTCCTGTTCTGAATAAGAGTAGATAACATCAGCCAGTCTGTCCTGTCTGTCCTGTTCTGAATAACAGTAGATAACATCAGCCAGTCTGTCCTGTTCTGAATAACAGTAGATAACATCAACTGGTCTGTCCTGTCAGTCCTGTTCTGAATAACAGTAGATAACATCAGCCAGTCTGTCCTCTCTGTCCTGTCCTGTTCTGAATAACAGTAGATAACATCAGCCAGTCAGTCTGTCCTGTCTGTCCTGTTCTGAATAACAGTAGATAACATCAGCCAGTCAGTCTGTCCTGTCTGTCCTGTTCTGAATAACAGTAGATAACATCATCCTGTCTGTCCTGTTCTGAATAACAGTAGATAACAACAGCCAGGCTGTCCTGTCTGTCCTGTTCTGAATAACAGTAGATAACATCAGCCAGTCTGTCCTGTCTGTCCTGTTCTAAATAACAGTAGATAACATCAGCCAGTCTGTCCTGTTCTGAATAACAGTAGATAACATCAGCCAGTCTGTCCTGTCTGTCCTGTTCTGAATAACAGTAGATAACATCAGCCGGTCTGTCCTGTCTGTCTTTTTCCGAATAACAGTAGATAACATCAGCCGGTCTGTCCTGTCTGTCCTGTTCGTCTGTCCTGTTCTGAATAACTGTAGATAACATCAGCCAGTCTGTCCTGTCTGTCCTGTTCTGAATAACAGTAGATAACATCAGCCAGTCTGTCCTGTCTGTCCTGTTCTGAATAACAGTAGATAACATCAGCCGGTCTGTCCTGTTCTGAATAACAGTAGATTACATCAGCCGGTCTGTCCTGTCTGTCCTGTTCGTCTGTCCTGTTCTGAATAACTGTAGATAACATCAGCCAGTCTGTCCTGTCTGTCCTGTTCTGAATAACAAGTAGATAACATCAGCCAGTCTGTCCTGTTCTGAATAACAGTAGATACCATCAACCGGTCTGTCCTGTCTGTCCTGTTCTGAATAACAGTAGATAACATCAGCCAGTCTGTCCTGTCTGTCCTGTCCTGTTCTGAATAACAGTAGATAACATCAGCCAGTCAGTCTGTCCTGTCTGTCCTGTTCTGAATAACAGTAGATAACATCAGCCAGTCAGTCTGTCCTGTCTGTCCTGTTCTGAATAACAGTAGATAACATCAGCTGGTCTGTCCTGTCTGTCCTGTTCTGAATAACAGTAGATAACATCAGCCGGTCTGTCCTGTCTGTCTGTCCTGTTCTGAATAACAGTAGATAACATCAGCCGGTCTGTCCTGTCTGTCTGTCCTGTTCTGAATAACAGTAGATAACATCAGCTGGTCTGTCCTTGTCTGTCCTGTTCTGAATAACAGTAGATAACATCAGCCAGTCTGTCCTGTCTGTCCTGTTCTGAATAACAGTAGATAACATCAGCCAGTCTGTCCTTGTCTGTCCTGTTCTGAATAACAGTAGATAACATCAGCCAGTCTGTCCTGTCTGTCCTGTTCTGAATAACAGTAGATAACATCAGCCGGTCTGTCCTGTCTGTCCTGTTCTGAATAACAGTAGATAACATCAGCCGGTCTGTCCTGTCTGTCCTGTTCGTCTGTCCTGTTCTGAATAACTGTAGATAACATCAGCCAGTCTGTCCTGTCTGTCCTGTTCTGAATAACAGTAGATAACATCAGCCAGTCTGTCCTGTCTGTCCTGTTCTGAATAACAGTAGATAACATCAGCCGGTCTGTCCTGTTCTGAATAACAGTAGATTACATCAGCCGGTCTGTCCTGTCTGTCCTGTTCTGAATAACTGTAGATAACATCAGCCAGTCTGTCCTGTCTGTCCTGTTCTGAATAACAAGTAGATAACATCAGCCAGTCTGTCCTGTTCTGAATAACAGTAGATAACATCAGCCGGTCTGTCCTGTCTGTCCTGTTCTGAATAACAGTAGATAACATCAGCCAGTCTGTCCTGTCTGTCCTGTCCTGTTCTGAATAACAGTAGATAACATCAGCCAGTCAGTCTGTCCTGTCTGTCCTGTTCTGAATAACAGTAGATAACATCAGCCAGTCAGTCTGTCCTGTCTGTCCTGTTCTGAATAACAGTAGATAACATCAGCTGGTCTGTCCTGTCTGTCCTGTTCTGAATAACAGTAGATAACATCAGCCGGTCTGTCCTGTCTGTCTGTCCTGTTCTGAATAACAGTAGATAACATCAGCCGGTCTGTCCTGTCTGTCTGTCCTGTTCTGAATAACAGTAGATAACATCAGCCAGTCTGTCCTGTCTGTCCTGTTCTGAATAACAGTAGATAACATCAGCCAGTCTGTCCTGTCTGTCCTGTTCTGAATAACAGTAGATAACATCAGCCAGTCTGTCCTTGTCTGTCCTGTTCTGAATAACAGTAGATAACATCAGCCAGTCTGTCCTGTCTGTCCTGTTCTGAATAACAGTAGATAACATCAGCCAGTCTGTCCTGTCTGTCCTGTTCTGAATAACAGTAGATAACATCAGCCAGTCTGTCCTGTCTGTCCTGTTCTGAATAACAGTAGATAACATCAGCCGGTCTGTCCTGTCTGTCCTGTTCTGAATAACAGTAGATAACATCAGGCAGTCTGTCCTGTCTGTCCTGTTCTGAATAACAGTAGATAACATCAGCCGGTCTGTCCTGTCTGTCCTGTTCTGAATAACAGTAGATAACATCAGCCGGTCTGTCCTGTCGTCCTGTTCGTCTGTCCTGTTCTGAATAACAGTAGATAACATCAGCCAGTCTGTCCTGTCTGTCCTGTTCTGAATAACAGTAGATAACATCAGCCAGTCTGTCCTGTCTGTCCTGTTCTGAATAACAGTAGATAACATCAGCCGGTCTGTCCTGTCTGTCCTGTTCTGAATAACAGTAGATAACATCAGCCGGTCTGTCCTGTCTGTCCTGTTCTGAATAACAGTAGATAACATCAGCCAGTCTGTCCTGTCTGTCCTGTTCTGAATAACAGTAGATAACATCAGCCGGTCTGTCCTGTCTGTCCTGTTCTGAATAACAGTAGATAACATCAGCCGGTCTGTCCTGTCTGTCCAGTTCGTCTGTCCTGTTCTGAATAACTGTAGATAACATCAGCCAGTCTGTCCTTACTGTCCTGTTCTGAATAACAGTAGATAACGTCAGCCAGTCTGTCCTGGCCGTCCTGTTCTGAATAACAGTAGATAACATCAGCCAGTCTGTCCTGTTCTGAATAACAGTAGATAACATCAGCCGGTCTGTCCTGTCTGTCCTGTTCTGAATAACAGTAGATAACATCAGCCAGTCTGTCCTGTTCTGAATAACAGTAGATAACATCAACTGGTCTGTCCTGTCAGTCCTGTTCTGAATAACAGTAGATAACATCAGCCAGTCTGTCCTCTCTGTCCTGTCCTGTTCTGAATAACAGTAGATAACATCAGCCAGTCAGTCTGTCCTGTCTGTCCTGTTCTGAATAACAGTAGATAACATCAGCCAGTCAGTCTGTCCTGTCTGTCCTGTTCTGAATAACAGTAGATAACATCAGCCAGTCAGTCTGTCCTGTCTGTCCTGTTCTGAATAACAGTAGATAACATCAGCTGGTCTGTCCTGTCTGTCCTGTTCTGAATAACAGTAGATAACATCAGCCAGTCTGTCCTGTTCTGAATAACAGTAGATAACATCAGCCAGTCTGTCCTGTCTGTCCTGTTCTGAATAACAGTAGATAACATCAGCCGGTCTGTCCTGTCTGTCCTGTTCTGAATAACAGTAGATAACATCAGCCGGTCTGTCCTGTTCTGAATAACAGTAGATAACATCAGCCAGTCTGTCCTGTCTGTCCTGTTCTGAATAACAGTAGATAACATCAGCCAGTCTGTCCTGTCTGTCCTGTTCTGAATAACAGTAGATAACATCAGCCGGTCTGTCCTGTTCTGAATAACAGTAGATTACATCAGCCGGTCTGTCCTGTCTGTCCTGTTCGTCTGTCCTGTTCTGAATAACTGTAGATAACATCAGCCAGTCTGTCCTGTCTGTCCTGTTCTGAATAACAAGTAGATAACATCAGCCAGTCTGTCCTGTTCTGAATAACAGTAGATAACATCAACCGGTCTGTCCTGTCTGTCCTGTTCTGAATAACAGTAGATAACATCAGCCAGTCTGTCCTGTCTGTCCTGTCCTGTTCTGAATAACAGTAGATAACATCAGCCAGTCAGTCTGTCCTGTCTGTCCTGTTCTGAATAACAGTAGATAACATCAGCCAGTCAGTCTGTCCTGTCTGTCCTGTTCTGAATAACAGTAGATAACATCAGCTGGTCTGTCCTGTCTGTCCTGTTCTGAATAACAGTAGATAACATCAGCCGGTCTGTCCTGTCTGTCTGTCCTGTTCTGAATAACAGTAGATAACATCAGCCGGTCTGTCCTGTCTGTCTGTCCTGTTCTGAATAACAGTAGATAACATCAGCTGGTCTGTCCTGTCTGTCTGTCCTGTTCTTAATAACAGTAGATAACATCAGCCAGTCTGTCCTTGTCTGTCCTGTTCTGAATAACAGTAGATAACATCAGCCAGTCTGTCCTGTCTGTCCTGTTCTGAATAACAGTAGATAACATCAGCCAGTCTGTCCTTGTCTGTCCTGTTCTGAATAACAGTAGATAACATCAGCCAGTCTGTCCTGTCTGTCCTGTTCTGAATAACAGTAGATAACATCAGACAGTCTGTCCTGTCTGTCCTGTTCTGAATAACAGTAGATAACATCAGCCAGTCTGTCCTGTCTGTCCTGTTCTGAATAACAGTAGATAACATCAGCCAGTCTGTCTTGTCTGTCCTGTTCTGAATAACAGTAGATAAAATCAGCCGGTTTGTCCTGTCTGTCCTGTTCTGAATAACAGTAGATAACATCAGGCAGTCTGTCCTGTCTGTCCTGTTCTGAATAACAGTAGATAACATCAGCCAGTCTGTCCTGTCTGTCCTGTTCTGAATAACAGTAGATAACATCAGCCGGTCTGTCCTGTCCGTCCTGTTCGTCTGTCCTGTTCTGAATAACTGTAGATAACATCAGCCAGTCTGTCCTGTCTGTCCTGTTCTGAATAACAGTAGATAACATCAGCCAGTCTGTCCTGTCTGTCCTGTTCTGAATAACAGTAGATAACATCAGCCGGTCTGTCCTGTCTGTCCTGTTCTGAATAACAGTAGATAATATCAACCGGTCTGTCCTGTCTGTCCTGTTCTGAATAACAGTAGATAACATCAGCCAGTCTGTCCTGTCTGTCCTGTTCTGAATAACAGTAGATAACATCAGCCGGTCTGTCCTGTCTGTCCTGTTCTGAATAACAGTAGATAACATCAGCCGGTCTGTCCTGTCTGTCCTGTTCGTCTGTCCTGTTCTGAATAACTGTAGATAACATCAGCCAGTCTGTCCTTACTGTCCTGTTCTGAATAACAGTAGATAACATCAGCCAGTCTGTCCTGGCCGTCCTGTTCTGAATAACAGTAGATAACATCAGCCAGTCTGTCCTGTTCTGAATAACAGTAGATAACATCAACCGGTCTGTCCTGTCTGTCCTGTTCTGAATAACAGTAGATAACATCAGCCAGTCTGTCCTGTCTGTCCTGTCCTGTTCTGAATAACAGTAGATAACATCAGCCAGTCAGTCTGTCCTGTCTGTCCTGTTCTGAATAACAGTAGATAACATCAGCCAGTAAGTCTGTCCTGTCTGTCCTGTTCTGAATAACAGTAGATAACATCAGCTGGTCTGTCCTGTCTGTCCTGTTCTGAATAACAGTAGATAACATCAGCCGGTCTGTCCTGTCTGTCTGTCCTGTTCTGAATAACAGTAGATAACATCAGCCGGTCTGTCCTGTCTGTCTGTCCTGTTCTGAATAACAGTAGATAACATCAGCTGGTCTGTCCTGTCTGTCTGTCCTGTTCTGAATAACAGTAGATAACATCAGCTGGTCTGTCCTGTCTGTCTGTCCTGTTCTTAATAACAGTAGATAACATCAGCCAGTCTGTCCTTGTCTGTCCTGTTCTGAATAACAATAGATAACATCAGCCAGTCTGTCCTGTCTGTCCTGTTCTGAATAACAGTAGATAACATCAGCCAGTCTGTCCTTGTCTGTCCTGTTCTGAATAACAGTAGATAACATCAGCCGGTCTGTCCTGTCTGTCCTGTTCTGAATAACAGTAGATAACATCAGCCAGTCTGTCCTGTCTGTGCTGTTCTGAATAACAGTAGATAACATCAGCCAGTCTGTCCTGTCTGTCCTGTTCTGAATAACAGTAGATAACATCAGCCAGTCTGTCCTGTCTGTCCTGTTCTGAATAACAGTAGATAACATCAGACAGTCTGTCCTGTCTGTCCTGTTCTGAATAACAGTAGATAACATCAGCCAGTCTGTCCTGTCTGTCCTGTTCTGAATAACAGTAGATAACATCAGCCAGTCTGTCCTGTCTGTCCTGTTCTGAATAACAGTAGATAAAATCAGCCGGTTTGTCCTGTCTGTCCTGTTCTGAATAACAGTAGATAACATCAGCCTGTCTGTCCTGTTCTGAATAACAGTAGATAACATCAGCCTGTCTGTCCTGTCTGTCCTGTTCTGAATAATAGTAGATAACATCAGCCAGTCTGTCCTGTCTGTCCTGTTCTGAATAACAGTAGATAACATCAGCCAGTCTTTCCTGTTCTGAATAACAGTAGATAACATCAGGCAGTCTGTCCTGTCTGTCCTGTTCTGAATAACAGTAGATAACATCAGCCGGTCTGTCCTGTCTGTCCTGTTCTGAATAACAGTAGATAACATCAGCCGGTCTGTCCTGTCTGTCCTGTTCTGAATAACAGTAGATAACATCAGCCAGTCTGTCCTGTCTGTCCTGTTCTGAATAACAGTAGATAACATCAGCCGGTCTGTCCTGTCTGTCCTGTTCTGAATAACAGTAGATAACATCAGCCGTCTGTCCTGTCTGTCCTGTTCTGAATAACAGTAGATAACATCAGCCTGGTCTGTCCTGTCTGTCCTGTTCTGAATAACAGTAGATAACATCAGCCGGTCTGTCCTGTCTGTCTGTCCTGTTCTGAATAACAGTAGATAACATCAGCCTGTCTGTCCTGTTCTGAATAACAGTAGATAACATCAGCCTGTCTGTCCTGTCTGTCCTGTTCTGAATAACAGTAGATAACATCAGCTAGTCTCTCCTTGTCTGTCCTGTTCTGAATAACAGTAGATAACATCAGCCAGTCTGTCCTGTCTGTCCTGTTCTGAATAACAGTAGATAACATCAGACAGTCTGTCCTGTCTGTCCTGTTCTGAATTACAGTAGATAACATCAACCAGTCTGTCCTGTCTGTCCTGTTCTGAATAACAGTAGATAACATCAGCCAGTCTGTCCTGTCTGTCCTGTTCTGAATAACAGTAGATAAAATCAGCCGGTCTGTCCTGTCTGTCCTGTTCTGAATAACAGTAGATAACATCAACTGGTCTGTCCTGTCAGTCCTGTTCTGAATAACAGTAGATAACATCAGCCAGTCTGTCCTCTCTGTCCTGTCCTGTTCTGAATAACAGTAGATAACATCAGCCAGTCAGTCTGTCCTGTCTGTCCTGTTCTGAATAACAGTAGATAACATCAGCCAGTCTGTCCTCTCTGTCCTGTCCTGTTCTGAATAACAGTAGATAACATCAGCCAGTCAGTCTGTCCTGTCTGTCCTGTTCTGAATAACAGTAGATAACATCAGCCAGTCAGTCTGTCCTGTCTGTCCTGTTCTGAATAACAGTAGATAACATCAGCTGGTCTGTCCTGTCTGTCCTGTTCTGAATAACAGTAGATAACATCATCCTGTCTGTCCTGTTCTGAATAACAGTAGATAACAACAGCCAGGCTGTCCTGTCTGTCCTGTTCTGAATAACAGTAGATAACATCAGCCAGTCTGTCCTGTCTGTCCTGTTCTAAATAACAGTAGATAACATCAGCCAGTCTGTCCTGTTCTGAATAACAGTAGATAACATCAGCCAGTCTGTCCTGTCTGTCCTGTTCTGAATAACAGTAGATAACATCAGCCGGTCTGTCCTGTCTGTCTTTTTCCGAATAACAGTAGATAACATCAGCCGGTCTGTCCTGTCTGTCCTGTTCGTCTGTCCTGTTCTGAATAACTGTAGATAACATCAGCCAGTCTGTCCTGTCTGTCCTGTTCTGAATAACAGTAGATAACATCAGCCAGTCTGTCCTGTCTGTCCTGTTCTGAATAACAGTAGATAACATCAGCCGGTCTGTCCTGTCTGTCCTGTTCTGAATAACAGTAGATTACATCAGCCGGTCTGTCCTGTCTGTCCTGTTCGTCTGTCCTGTTCTGAATAACTGTAGATAACATCAGCCAGTCTGTCCTGTCTGTCCTGTTCTGAATAACAAGTAGATAACATCAGCCAGTCTGTCCTGTTCTGAATAACAGTAGATAACATCAACCGGTCTGTCCTGTCTGTCCTGTTCTGAATAACAGTAGATAACATCAGCCAGTCTGTCCTGTCTGTCCTGTCCTGTTCTGAATAACAGTAGATAACATCAGCCAGTCAGTCTGTCCTGTCTGTCCTGTTCTGAATAACAGTAGATAACATCAGCCAGTCAGTCTGTCCTGTCTGTCCTGTTCTGAATAACAGTAGATAACATCAGCTGGTCTGTCCTGTCTGTCCTGTTCTGAATAACAGTAGATAACATCAGCCGGTCTGTCCTGTCTGTCTGTCCTGTTCTGAATAACAGTAGATAACATCAGCCGGTCTGTCCTGTCTGTCTGTCCTGTTCTGAATAACAGTAGATAACATCAGCTGGTCTGTCCTGTCTGTCCTGTCCTGTTCTGAATAACAGTAGATAACATCAGCCAGTCAGTCTGTCCTGTCTGTCCTGTTCTGAATAACAGTAGATAACATCAGCCAGTCAGTCTGTCCTGTCTGTCCTGTTCTGAATAACAGTAGATAACATCAGCTGGTCTGTCCTGTCTGTCCTGTTCTGAATAACAGTAGATAACATCATCCTGTCTGTCCTGTTCTGAATAACAGTAGATAACAACAGCCAGTCTGTCCTGTCTGTCCTGTTCTGAATAACAGTAGATAACATCAGCCAGTCTGTCCTGTCTGTCCTGTTCTAAATAACAGTAGATAACATCAGCCAGTCTGTCCTGTTCTGAATAACAGTAGATAACATCAGCCAGTCTGTCCTGTCTGTCCTGTTCTGAATAACAGTAGATAACATCAGCCGGTCTGTCCTGTCTGTCCTGTTCTGAATAACAGTAGATAACATCAGCCGGTCTGTCCTGTCTGTCCTGTTCGTCTGTCCTGTTCTGAATAACAGTAGATAACATCAGCCAGTCTGTCCTGTCTGTCCTGTTCTGAATAACAGTAGATAACATCAGCCAGTCTGTCCTGTCTGTCCTGTTCTGAATAACAGTAGATAACATCAGCCGGTCTGTCCTGTCTGTCCTGTTCTGAATAACAGTAGATAACATCAGCCGGTCTGTCCTGTCTGTCCTGTTCGTCTGTCCTGTTCTGAATAACTGTAGATAACATCAGCCAGTCTGTCCTGTCTGTCCTGTTCTGAATAACAAGTAGATAACATCAGCCAGTCCTGTCCTGTTCTGAATAACAGTAGATAACATCAACCGGTCTGTCCTGTCTGTCCTGTTCTGAATAACAGTAGATAACATCAGCCAGTCTGTCCTGTCTGTCCTGTCCTGTTCTGAATAACAGTAGATAACATCAGCCAGTCAGTCTGTCCTGTCTGTCCTGTTCTGAATAACAGTAGATAACATCAGCCAGTCAGTCTGTCCTGTCTGTCCTGTTCTGAATAACAGTAGATAACATCAGCTGGTCTGTCCTGTCTGTCCTGTTCTGAATAACAGTAGATAACATCAGCCGGTCTGTCCTGTCTGTCTGTCCTGTTCTGAATAACAGTAGATAACATCAGCCGGTCTGTCCTGTCTGTCTGTCCTGTTCTGAATAACAGTAGATAACATCAGCTGGTCTGTCCTGTCTGTCTGTCCTGTTCTTAATAACAGTAGATAACATCAGCCAGTCTGTCCTGTCTGTCCTGTTCTGAATAACAGTAGATAACATCAGCCAGTCTGTCTTGTCTGTCCTGTTCTGAATAACAGTAGATAAAATCAGCCGGTTTGTCCTGTCTGTCCTGTTCTGAATAACAGTAGATAACATCAGCCTGTCTGTCCTGTTCTGAATAACAGTAGATAACATCAGCCTGTCTGTCCTGTCTGTCCTGTTCTGAATAATAGTAGATATCATCAGCCAGTCTGTCCTGTCTGTCCTGTTCTGAATAACAGTAGATAACATCAGCCAGTCTTTCCTGTTCTGAATAACAGTAGATAACATCAGGCAGTCTGTCCTGTCTGTCCTGTTCTGAATAACAGTAGATAACATCAGCCGGTCTGTCCTGTCTGTCCTGTTCTGAATAACAGTAGATAACATCAGCCGGTCTGTCCTGTCCGTCCTGTTCGTCTGTCCTGTTCTGAATAACTGTAGATAACATCAGCCAGTCTGTCCTGTCTGTCCTGTTCTGAATAACAGTAGATAACATCAGCCAGTCTGTCCTGTCTGTCCTGTTCTGAATAACAGTAGATAACATCAGCCAGTCTGTCCTGTCTGTCCTGTTCTGAATAACAGTAGATAATATCAACCGGTCTGTCCTGTCTGTCCTGTTCTGAATAACAGTAGATAACATCAGCCAGTCTGTCCTGTCTGTCCTGTTCTGAATAACAGTAGATAACATCAGCCGGTCTGTCCTGTCTGTCCTGTTCTGAATAACAGTAGATAACATCAGCCGGTCTGTCCTGTCTGTCCTGTTCGTCTGTCCTGTTCTGAATAACTGTAGATAACATCAGCCAGTCTGTCCTTACTGTCCTGTTCTGAATAACAGTAGATAACATCAGCCAGTCTGTCCTGGCCGTCCTGTTCTGAATAACAGTAGATAACATCAGCCAGTCTGTCCTGTTCTGAATAACAGTAGATAACATCAACCGGTCTGTCCTGTCTGTCCTGTTCTGAATAACAGTAGATAACATCAGCCAGTCTGTCCTGTCTGTCCTGTCCTGTTCTGAATAACAGTAGATAACATCAGCCAGTCAGTCTGTCCTGTCTGTCCTGTTCTGAATAACAGTAGATAACATCAGCCAGTCAGTCTGTCCTGTCTGTCCTGTTCTGAATAACAGTAGATAACATCAGCTGGTCTGTCCTGTCTGTCCTGTTCTGAATAACAGTAGATAACATCAGCCGGTCTGTCCTGTCTGTCTGTCCTGTTCTGAATAACAGTAGATAACATCAGCCGGTCTGTCCTGTCTGTCTGTCCTGTTCTGAATAACAGTAGATAACATCAGCTGGTCTGTCCTGTCTGTCTGTCCTGTTCTGAATAACAGTAGATAACATCAGCTGGTCTGTCCTGTCTGTCTGTCCTGTTCTTAATAACAGTAGATAACATCAGCCAGTCTGTCCTTGTCTGTCCTGTTCTGAATAACAATAGATAACATCAGCCAGTCTGTCCTGTCTGTCCTGTTCTGAATAACAGTAGATAACATCAGCCAGTCTGTCCTTGTCTGTCCTGTTCTGAATAACAGTAGATAACATCAGCCGGTCTGTCCTGTCTGTCCTGTTCTGAATAACAGTAGATAACATCAGCCAGTCTGTCCTGTCTGTGCTGTTCTGAATAACAGTAGATAACATCAGCCAGTCTGTCCTGTCTGTCCTGTTCTGAATAACAGTAGATAACATCAGCCAGTCTGTCCTGTCTGTCCTGTTCTGAATAACAGTAGATAACATCAGACAGTCTGTCCTGTCTGTCCTGTTCTGAATAACAGTAGATAACATCAGCCAGTCTGTCCTGTCTGTCCTGTTCTGAATAACAGTAGATAACATCAGCCAGTCTGTCCTGTCTGTCCTGTTCTGAATAACAGTAGATAAAATCAGCCGGTTTGTCCTGTCTGTCCTGTTCTGAATAACAGTAGATAACATCAGCCTGTCTGTCCTGTTCTGAATAACAGTAGATAACATCAGCCTGTCTGTCCTGTCTGTCCTGTTCTGAATAATAGTAGATAACATCAGCCAGTCTGTCCTGTCTGTCCTGTTCTGAATAACAGTAGATAACATCAGCCAGTCTTTCCTGTTCTGAATAACAGTAGATAACATCAGGCAGTCTGTCCTGTCTGTCCTGTTCTGAATAACAGTAGATAACATCAGCCGGTCTGTCCTGTCTGTCCTGTTCTGAATAACAGTAGATAACATCAGCCGGTCTGTCCTGTCTGTCCTGTTCGTCTGTCCTGTTCTGAATAACTGTAGATAACATCAACCGGTCTGTCCTGTCTGTCCTGTTCTGAATAACAGTAGATAACATCAGCCAGTCTGTCCTGTCTGTGCTGTTCTGAATAACAGTAGATAACATCAGCCAGTCTGTCCTGTCTGTCCTGTTCTGAATAACAGTAGATAACATCAGCCAGTCAGTCTGTCCTGTCTGTCCTGTTCTGAATAACAGTAGATAACATCAGCCAGTCAGTCTGTCCTGTCTGTCCTGTTCTGAATAACAGTAGATAACATCAGCTGGTCTGTCCTGTCTGTCCTGTTCTGAATAACAGTAGATAACATCAGCCGGTCTGTCCTGTCTGTCTGTCCTGTTCTGAATAACAGTCTGTCTGTCTGTCTGTCTGTCTGTCTGTCTGTCTGTCTGTCTGTCTGTCTGTCTGTCTGTCTGTCTGTCTGTCTGTCTGTCTGTCTGTCTGTCTGTCTGTCTGTCTGTCTGTCTGTCTGTCTGTCTGTCTGTCTGTCTGTCTGTCTGTCCTGTTCTGAATACCAGTATAAATATGAGTGTGTGTGTGTGTATAAACCAGGGTAATAATTGGGGTGTGTGTGTGTATAAACCAGAGTAATAATTGGGGTGTGTGGACCCAGAGGAGTGTCTGAGTGTGTGTGTGTGTGTGTGTATAATAACCAGTATAAACCAGGGTAATAATTGGGGTGTGTGGACCCAGAGGAGTGTCTGAGTGTGTGTGTGTGTGTGTCTGTGTGTGTGTGTGTGTGTGTGTGTGTCTGTGTGTGTGTGTGTGTGTGTGTGTGTGTGTGTGTGTGTGTGTGTGTGTGTGTGTGTGTGTGTGTGTGTGTGTGTGTGTGTGTGTGTCTGTGTGTGTGTGTGTGTGTGTGTGTGTGTGTGTGTGTGTGTGTGTGTGTGTGTGTATAATAACCAGTATAAACCAGGGAAATAATTGGGGGGTGTGGATCCAGAGGAGTGTCTGAGTGTGTGTGTGTGTATAATAACCAGTATAAACCGGGGTAATAATTGGGGTGTGTGGATCCAGAGGATTGTCTGAGTGTGTGTGTGTGTGTGTGTGTGTATAATAACCAGTATAAACCAGGGTAACAATTGTGTTTTCCAGACTCGGTGGGCTGTGTGGACCCAGAGGAGTGTCTGAGCGTGTGCGGAGCGGAGGTGGGCTGCTCCAACATCGCCTTCCCCAAACTGGTAATCGAACTCATGCCCAGCGGTGAGTGGGTGGTGTTGAATGTCTCTGGGTGGTGTAGAATGTCTCCTTCATGTCTCTGGGTGGTGTAGAATGTATCCGCCATGTCTCTGGGTGCTGTAGAATGTATCCGCCATGTCTCTGGGTGGTGTAGAATGTCTCTGGGTGGTGTAGAATGTCTCTGGGTGGTGTAGAATGTCTCCTTCATGTCTCTGGGTGGTGTAGAATGTCTCTGGGTGGTGTAGAATGTATCCGTCATGTTTCTGGGTGTTGTAGAATGTATCCTTCATGTCTATGGGTGTCGTAGAATGTATCCTTCATATCTCTGGGTGGTGTAGAATGTCTCTGGGTGGTGTAGAATATGTCCTTCATATCTCTGGGTGGTGTAGAATGTATCCGTCATGTCTCTGGGTGATGTAGAATGTATCCTTCATATCTCTGGGTGGTGTAGAATGTATCTGTCATGTCTCTGGGTGGTGTAGAATGTATCCGTCATATCTCTGGGTGGTGTAGAATGTCTCCTTCATATCGCTGGGTGGTGTAGAATGTCTCCTTCATATCTCTGGGTGGTGTAGAATGTCTCTGGGTGGTGTAGAATATATCCTTCATATCTCTGGGTGGTGTAGAATGTATCTGTCATGTCTCTGGGTGGTGTTGAATGTATCCTTCATATCTCTGGGTGGTGTAGAATGTATCCATCATGTCACTGGGTGGTGTAGAATGTACCCGTCATATCTCTGGGTGGTGTAGAATGTATCCGTCATGTCTCTGGGTGGTGTAGAATGTCTCCTTCATATCGCTGGGTGGTGTAGAATGTCTCCTTCATGTCTCTGGGTGGTGTAGAATATATCCTTCATGTCTCAGGGTGGTGTAGAATGTATCTGTCATATCTCTGGGTGGTGTAGAATGTCTCCTTCATGTCTCTGGGTGGTGTAGAATGTATCCTTCATGTCTCTGGGTGGTGTAGAATGTATCTGTCATATCTCTGGGTGGTGTATAATTTATCCTTCATGTCTCTGGGTGGTGTAGAATGTATCCTTCTTGTCTCTGGGTGGTGTTGAATGTATCCGTCATGTCTCTGGGTGGTGTAGAATGTATCCTTCATGTCTCTGGGTGGTGTAGAATGTATCCGTCATATCTCTGGGTGGTGTAGAATGTCACCTTCATATCTCTGGGTGGTGTATAATTTATCCTTCATGTCTCTTGGTGGTGTAGAATGTATCCTTCTTGTCTCTGGGTGGTGTTGAATGTATCCGTCATGTCTCTGGGTGGTGTAGAATGTATCCTTCATGTCTCTGGGTGGTGTAGAATGTATCCGTCATATCTCTGGGATGTGTAGAATGTATCCTTCATATCTCTGGGTGGTGTAGAATGTCTCCTTCATGTCTCTGGGTGGTGCAGAATGTATCCTTCATATTTCTGGGTGGTGTAGAATGTATCCTTCATGTCTCTGGCTGGTGTAGAATGTCTCTGGGTGGTGTAGAATGTATCCGTCATGTCTCTGGGTGGTGTAGAATGTATCTTTCATATCTCTGGGTGGTGTAGAATGTCTCTGGGTGGTGTAGAATGTATCCTTCATGTTTCTGGGTGGTGTAGAATGTATCCTTCATGTCTCTGGGTGGTGTAGAATGTCTCTGGGTGGTGTAGAATGTATGTGTCATGTCTCTGGGTGGTGTAGAATGTATCCTTCATATCTCTGGGTGGTGTAGAATGTCTCCTTCATATCTCTGGGTGGTGTAGAATGTATCCTTCATATCTCTGGGTGGTGTAGAATGTATCCTTCATATCTCTGGGTTGTGTAGAATGTCTCCTTCATATCTCTGGGTGGTGTGTAATTAATACTTCATGTCTTTGGGTGGTGTAGAATGTATCCTTCATATCTCTGGGTGGTGTAGAATGTCTCCTTCATGTCTCTGGGTGGTGCAGAATGTATCCTTCATATTTCTGGGTGGTGTAGAATGTATCCATCATGTTTCTGGGTGGTGTAGAATGTATCCTTCATGTCTATGGGTGTCGTAGAATGTATCCTTCATATCTATGGGTGGTGTAGAATGTCTCTGGGTGGTGTAGAATATGTCCTTCATATCTCTGGGTGGTGTAGAATGTATCCGTCATGTCTCTGGGTGATGTAGAATGTATCCTTCATATCTCTGGGTGGTGTAGAATGTATCTGTCATGTCTCTGGGTGGTGTAGAATGTATCCGTCATATCTCTGGGTGGTGTAGAATGTCTCCTTCATATCGCTGGGTGGTGTAGAATGTCTCCTTCATATCTCTGGGTGGTGTAGAATGTCTCTGTGTGGTGTAGAATATATCCTTCATATCTCTGGGTGGTGTAGAATGTATCTGTCATGTCTCTGGGTGGTGTTGAATGTATCCTTCATATCTCTGGGTGGTGTAGAATGTATCCATCATGTCACTGGGTGGTGTAGAATGTACCCGTCATATCTCTGGGTGGTGTAGAATGTATCCGTCATGTCTCTGGGTGGTGTAGAATGTCTCCTTCATATCGCTGGGTGGTGTTGAATATCTCATTCATGTCTCTGGTTTGTGTAGAATATATCCTTCATGTCTCAGGGTGGTGTAGAATGTATCTGTCATATCTCTGGGTGGTGTAGAATGTCTCCTTCATGTCTCTGGGTAGTGTAGAATGTATCCTTCATGTCTCTGGGTGGTGTAGAATGTATCTGTCATATCTCTGGGTGGTGTAGAATGTATCCGTCATATCTCTGGGTGGTGTAGAATGTATCCGTCATGTCTCTGGGCGGTGTAGAATGTCTCCTTCATATCTCTGGGTGGTGTAGAATGTCACCTTCATATCTCTGGGTGGTGTATAATTTATCCTTCATGTCTCTGGTTGGTGTAGAATGTCTCCTTCATGTCTCTGGGTGGTGTTGAAAGTATCCGTCATGTCTCTGGGTGGTGTAGAATGTATCCTTCATGTCTCTGGGTGGTGTAGAATGTATCCGTCATATCTCTGGGATGTGTAGAATGTATCCTTCATATCTCTGGGTGGTGTAGAATGTCTCCTTCATGTCTCTGGGTGGTGCAGAATGTATCCTTCATATTTCTGGGTGGTGTAGAATGTATCCTTCATGTCTCTGGTTGGTGTAGAATGTCTCTGGGTGGTGTAGAATGTATCCGTCATGTCTCTGGGTGGTGTAGAATGTATCTTTCATATCTCTGGGTGGTGTAGAATGTCTCTGGGTGGTGTAGAATGTATCATTCATGTTTCTGGGTGGTGTAGAATGTATCCTTCATGTCTCTGGGTTGTGTAGAATGTCTCTGGGTGGTGTAGAATGTATGTGTCATGTCTCTGGGTGGTGTAGAATGTATCCTTCATATCTCTGGGTGGTGTAGAATGTCTCCTTCATATCTCTGGGTGGTGTAGAATGTATCCTTCATATCTCTGGGTGGTGTAGAATGTATCCTTCATATCTCTGGGTTGTGTAGAATGTCTCCTTCATATCTCTGGGTGGTGTGTAATTTATACTTCATGTCTTTTGGTGGTGTAGAATGTATCCTTCATGTCTCTGGGTGGTGTAGAATGTATGTGTCATGTCTCTGGGTGGTGTAGAATGTATCCTTCATATCTCTGGGTGGTGTAGAATGTCTCCTTCATGTCTCTGGGTGGTGCAGAATGTATCCTTCATATTTCTGGGTGGTGTAGAATGTAACCTTCATGTCTCTGGGTGGTGTAGAATGTATCCGTCATGTCTCTGGGTGGTGTAGAATGTCTCCTTCATATCGCTGGGTGGGGTAGAATGTCTCCTTCATTTCTCTGGGTGGTGTAGAATATATCCTTCATGTCTCTGGGTGGTGTAGAATGTATCCGTCATATCTCTGGGTGGTGTAGAATGTATCCGTCATGTCTCTGGGTGGTGGAGAATGTCTCCTTCATATCGCTGGGTGGTGTAGAATGTCTCCTTCATGTCTCTGGGTGGTGTAGAATATATCCTTCATGTCTCTGGGTGGTGTAGAATGTATCTGTCATATCTCTGGGTGGTGTAGAATGTATCCGTCATATCTCTGGGTGGTGTAGAATGTATCTGTCATGTCTCTGGGTGGTGTAGAATGTCTCCTTCATATCTCTGGGTGGTGTAGAATGTCTCCTTCATATCTCTGGGTGGTGTATAATTTATCCTTCATATTTCTGGGTGGTGTAGAATGTAGCCATCATGTCACTGGGTGGTGTAGAATGTCTCTGGGTGGTGTAGAATGTATCCTTCATATCTCTGGGTGGTGTAGAATGTCTCTGGGTGGTGTAGAATGTATCCTTCATATCTCTGGGTGGTTCAGAATGTATCCGTCATGTCTCTGGGTGGTGTAGAATGTATCCGTCATGTCTCTGGGTGGTGTAGAATGTATCCTTCATATCTCTGGGTGGTGTAGAATGTATAAGTCATGTCTCTGGCTGGTGTAGAATGTATCCGTCATATCTCTGGGTGGTGTAGAATGTATCCGTCATGTCTCTGGGTGGTGTAGAATGTCTCCTTCATATCGGTGGGTGGTGTAGAATGTCTCCTTCATATCTCTGGGTGGTGTAGAATGTCTCTGGTTGGTGTAGAATGTATCCTTCATATCTCTGGGTGGTTCAGAATGTATCCGTCATGTCTCTGGGTGGTGTAGAATGTATCCGTCATGTCTCTGGGTGGTGTAGAATGTATCCTTCCTATCTCTGGGTGGTGTAGAATGTATAAGTCATGTCTCTGGGTGGTGTAGAATGTATCCGTCATATCTCTGGGTGGTGTAGAATGTATCCGTCATGTCTCTGGGTGGTGTAGAATGTCTCCTTCATATCTCTTGGTGGTGTAGAATGTCTCCTTCATATCTCTGGGTGGTGTAGAATGTCTCTGGGTGGTGTAGAATATATCCTTCATGTCTCTGGATGGTGTAGAATGTATCCGTCATGTCTCTGGGTGGTGTAGAATGTATCCTTCATATCTCTGGGTGGTGTAGAATGTATCCGTCATGTCTCTGGGTGGTGTAGAATGTATCAGTCATATCTCTGGGTGGTGTAGAATGTGTCCGTCATGTCTCTGGGTGGTGTAGAATGTCTCCTTCATATCGCTGGGTGGTGTAGAATGTCTCCTTCATGTCTCTGGGTGGTGTAGAATATATCCTTCATGTCTCTGGGTGGTGTAGAATGTATCCGTCATGTCTCTGGGTGGTGGAGAATGTCTCCTTCATATCGCTGGGTGGTGTAGAATGTCTCCTTCATGTCTCTGGGTGGTGTAGAATATATCCTTCATGTCTCAGGGTGGTGTAGAATGTATCCTTCATGTCTCTGGTTGGAGTAGAATGTATCTGTCATATCTCTGGGTGGTGTAGAATGTCTCCTTCATGTGTCTGGGTGGTGTAGAATGTATCCTTCATGTCTCTGGGTGGTGTAGAATGTATCTGTCATATGTCTGGGTGGTGTAGAATGTATCCGTCATATCTCTGGGTGGTGTAGAATGTATCCGTCATGTCTCTGGGTGGTGTAGAATGTCTCCTTCATATCTCTGGGTGGTGTAGAATGTCTCCTTCATATCTCTGGGTGGTGTATAATTTATCCTTCATGTCTCTGGGTGGTGTAGAATGTATCCTTCATGTCTCTGGGTGGTGTTGAATATATCCGTCATGTCTCTGGGTGGTGTAGAATGTATCCTTCATGTCTCTGCGTGGTGTAGAATGTATCCTACATATCTCTGGGTGGTGTAGAATGTATCCTTCATATCTCTGGGTGGTGTAGAATGTATCCGTCATGTCTCTGGGTGGTGTAGAATGTATCCTTCATATCTCTGGGTGGTGTAGAATGTATCCTTCATATCACTGGGTGGTGTAGAATGTATCCGTCATGTCTCTGGGTGGTGTAGAATGTATCCGTCATATCTCTGGGATGTGTAGAATGTATCCTTCATATCTCTGGGTGGTGTAGAATGTCTCCTTCATGTCTCTGGGTGGTGCCGAATGTATCCTTCATATTTCTGGGTGGTGTAGAATGTATCCTTCATGTCTCTGGCTGGTGTAGAATGTCTCTGGGTGGTGTAGAATGTATCCGTCATGTCTCTGGGTGGTGTAGAATGTATCTTTCATATCTCTGGGTGGTGTAGAATGTCTCTGGGTGGTGTAGAATGTATCCTTCATGTTTCTGGGTGGTGTAGAATGTATCCTTCATGTCTCTGGGTGGTGTAGAATGTCTCTGGGTGGTGTAGAATGTATGTGTCATGTCTCTGGGTGGTGTAGAATGTATCCTTCATATCTATGGGTGGTGTAGAATGTCTCCTTCATATCTCTGGGTGGTGTAGAATGTCTCTGGGTGGTGTAGAATATATCCTTCATGTCTCTGGATGGTGTAGAATGTATCCGTAATGTCTCTGGGTGGTGTAGAATGTATCCTTCATATCTCTGGGTGGTGTAGAATGTATCCGTCATGTCTCTGGGTGGTGTAGAATGTATCCGTCATATCTCCGCGTGGTGTAGAATGTGTCCGTCATGTCTCTGGGTGGTGTAGAATGTCTCCTTCATATCGCTGGGTGGTGTAGAATGTCTCCTTCATGTCTCTGGGTGGTGTAGAATATATCCTTCATGTCTCTGGGTGGTGTAGAATGTATCCGTCATGTCTCTGGGTGGTGGAGAATGTCTCGTTCATATCGCTGGGTGGTGTAGAATTTCTCCTTCATGTCTCTGGGTGGTGTAGAATATATCCTTCATGTCTCAGGGTGGTGTAGAATGTATCCTTCATGGGTCTGGGTGGAGTAGAATGTATCTGTCATATCTCTGGGTGGTGTAGAATGTCTCCTTCATTTCTCTGGGTGGTGTAGAATGTATCCTTCATGTCTCTGGGTGGTGTAGAATGTATCTGTCATATCTCTGGGTGGTGTAGAATGTATCCGTCATATCTCTGGGTGGTGTAGAATGTATCCGTCATGTCTCTGGGTGGTGTAGAATGTCTCCTTCATATCTCTGGGTGGTGTAGAATGTATCCGTCATGTCTCTGGGTGGTGTAGAATGTATCAGTCATATCTCTGGGTGGTGTAGAATGTGTCCGTCATGTCTCTGGGTGGTGTAGAATGTCTCCTTCATATCGCTGGGTGGTGTAGAATGTCTCCTTCATGTCTCTGGGTGGTGTAGAATATATCCTTCATGTCTCTGGGTGGTGTAGAATGTATCCGTCATGTCTCTGGGTGGTGGAGAATGTCTCCTTCATATCGCTGGGTGGTGTAGAATGTCTCCTTCATGTCTCTGGGTGGTGTAGAATATATCCTTCATGTCTCAGGGTGGTGTAGAATGTATCCTTCATGTCTCTGGTTGGAGTAGAATGTATCTGTCATATCTCTGGGTGGTGTAGAATGTCTCCTTCATGTGTCTGGGTGGTGTAGAATGTATCCTTCATGTCTCTGGGTGGTGTAGAATGTATCTGTCATATGTCTGGGTGGTGTAGAATGTATCCGTCATATCTCTGGGTGGTGTAGAATGTATCCGTCATGTCTCTGGGTGGTGTAGAATGTCTCCTTCATATCTCTGGGTGGTGTAGAATGTCTCCTTCATATCTCTGGGTGGTGTATAATTTATCCTTCATGTCTCTGGGTGGTGTAGAATGTATCCTTCATGTCTCTGGGTGGTGTTGAATATATCCGTCATGTCTCTGGGTGGTGTAGAATGTATCCTTCATGTCTCTGCGTGGTGTAGAATGTATCCTACATATCTCTGGGTGGTGTAGAATGTATCCTTCATATCTCTGGGTGGTGTAGAATGTATCCGTCATGTCTCTGGGTGGTGTAGAATGTATCCTTCATATCTCTGGGTGGTGTAGAATGTATCCTTCATATCACTGGGTGGTGTAGAATGTATCCGTCATGTCTCTGGGTGGTGTAGAATGTATCCGTCATATCTCTGGGATGTGTAGAATGTATCCTTCATAACTCTGGGTGGTGTAGAATGTCTCCTTCATGTCTCTGGGTGGTGCCGAATGTATCCTTCATATTTCTGGGTGGTGTAGAATGTATCCTTCATGTCTCTGGCTGGTGTAGAATGTCTCTGGGTGGTGTAGAATGTATCCGTCATGTCTCTGGGTGGTGTAGAATGTATCTTTCATATCTCTGGGTGGTGTAGAATGTCTCTGGGTGGTGTAGAATGTATCCTTCATGTTTCTGGGTGGTGTAGAATGTATACTTCAAATCTCTGGGTGGTGTAGAATGTCTCTGGGTGGTGTAGAATGTATGTGTCATGTCTCTGGGTGGTGTAGAATGTATCCTTCATATCTCTGGGTGGTGTAGAATGTCTCCTTCATATCTCTGGGTGGTGTAGAATGTATCCTTCATATCTCTGGGTGGTGTAGAATGTATCCTTCATATCTCTGGGTTGTGTAGAATGTCTCCTTCATATCTCTGGGTGGTGTGTAATTTATACTTCATGTCTTTTGGTGGTGTAGAATGTATCCTTCATGTCTCTGGGTGGTGTAGAATGTATGTGTCATGTCTCTGGGTGGTGTAGAATGTATCCTTCATATCTCTGGGTGGTGTAGAATGTCTCCTTCATGTCTCTGGGTGGTGCAGAATGTATCCTTCATATTTCTGGGTGGTGTAGAATGTAACCTTCATGTCTCTGGGTGGTGTAGAATGTATCCGTCATGTCTCTGGGTGGTGTAGAATGTCTCCTTCATATCGCTGGGTGGGGTAGAATGTCTCCTTCATTTCTCTGGGTGGTGTAGAATATATCCTTCATGTCTCTGGGTGGTGTAGAATGTATCCGTCATATCTCTGGGTGGTGTAGAATGTATCCGTCATGTCTCTGGGTGGTGGAGAATGTCTCCTTCATATCGCTGGGTGGTGTAGAATGTCTCCTTCATGTCTCTGGGTGGTGTAGAATATATCCTTCATGTCTCTGGGTGGTGTAGAATGTATCTGTCATATCTCTGGGTGGTGTAGAATGTATCCGTCATATCTCTGGGTGGTGTAGAATGTATCTGTCATGTCTCTGGGTGGTGTAGAATGTCTCCTTCATATCTCTGGGTGGTGTAGAATGTCTCCTTCATATCTCTGGGTGGTGTATAATTTATCCTTCATATTTCTGGGTGGTGTAGAATGTAGCCATCATGTCACTGGGTGGTGTAGAATGTCTCTGGGTGGTGTAGAATGTATCCTTCATATCTCTGGGTGGTGTAGAATGTCTCTGGGTGGTGTAGAATGTATCCTTCATATCTCTGGGTGGTTCAGAATGTATCCGTCATGTCTCTGGGTGGTGTAGAATGTATCCGTCATGTCTCTGGGTGGTGTAGAATGTATCCTTCATATCTCTGGGTGGTGTAGAATGTATAAGTCATGTCTCTGGCTGGTGTAGAATGTATCCGTCATATCTCTGGGTGGTGTAGAATGTATCCGTCATGTCTCTGGGTGGTGTAGAATGTCTCCTTCATATCGCTGGGTGGTGTAGAATGTCTCCTTCATATCTCTGGGTGGTGTAGAATGTCTCTGGTTGGTGTAGAATGTATCCTTCATATCTCTGGGTGGTTCAGAATGTATCCGTCATGTCTCTGGGTGGTGTAGAATGTATCCGTCATGTCTCTGGGTGGTGTAGAATGTATCCTTCCTATCTCTGGGTGGTGTAGAATGTATAAGTCATGTCTCTGGGTGGTGTAGAATGTATCCGTCATATCTCTGGGTGGTGTAGAATGTATCCGTCATGTCTCTGGGTGGTGTAGAATGTCTCCTTCATATCTCTTGGTGGTGTAGAATGTCTCCTTCATATCTCTGGGTGGTGTAGAATGTCTCTGGGTGGTGTAGAATATATCCTTCATGTCTCTGGATGGTGTAGAATGTATCCGTCATGTCTCTGGGTGGTGTAGAATGTATCCTTCATATCTCTGGGTGGTGTAGAATGTATCCGTCATGTCTCTGGGTGGTGTAGAATGTATCAGTCATATCTCTGGGTGGTAGTAGAATGTGTCCGTCATGTCTCTGGGTGGTGTAGAATGTCTCCTTCATATCGCTGGGTGGTGTAGAATGTCTCCTTCATGTCTCTGGGTGGTGTAGAATATATCCTTCATGTCTCTGGGTGGTGTAGAATGTATCCGTCATGTCTCTGGGTGGTGGAGAATGTCTCCTTCATATCGCTGGGTGGTGTAGAATGTCTCCTTCATGTCTCTGGGTGGTGTAGAATATATCCTTCATGTCTCAGGGTGGTGTAGAATGTATCCTTCATGTCTCTGGTTGGAGTAGAATGTATCTGTCATATCTCTGGGTGGTGTAGAATGTCTCCTTCATGTGTCTGGGTGGTGTAGAATGTATCCTTCATGTCTCTGGGTGGTGTAGAATGTATCTGTCATATGTCTGGGTGGTGTAGAATGTATCCGTCATATCTCTGGGTGGTGTAGAATGTATCCGTCATGTCTCTGGGTGGTGTAGAATGTCTCCTTCATATCTCTGGGTGGTGTAGAATGTCTCCTTCATATCTCTGGGTGGTGTATAATTTATCCTTCATGTCTCTGGGTGGTGTAGAATGTATCCTTCATGTCTCTGGGTGGTGTTGAATATATCCGTCATGTCTCTGGGTGGTGTAGAATGTATCCTTCATGTCTCTGCGTGGTGTAGAATGTATCCTACATATCTCTGGGTGGTGTAGAATGTATCCTTCATATCTCTGGGTGGTGTAGAATGTATCCGTCATGTCTCTGGGTGGTGTAGAATGTATCCTTCATATCTCTGGGTGGTGTAGAATGTATCCTTCATATCACTGGGTGGTGTAGAATGTATCCGTCATGTCTCTGGGTGGTGTAGAATGTATCCGTCATATCTCTGGGATGTGTAGAATGTATCCTTCATATCTCTGGGTGGTGTAGAATGTCTCCTTCATGTCTCTGGGTGGTGCCGAATGTATCCTTCATATTTCTGGGTGGTGTAGAATGTATCCTTCATGTCTCTGGCTGGTGTAGAATGTCTCTGGGTGGTGTAGAATGTATCCGTCATGTCTCTGGGTGGTGTAGAATGTATCTTTCATATCTCTGGGTGGTGTAGAATGTCTCTGGGTGGTGTAGAATGTATCCTTCATGTTTCTGGGTGGTGTAGAATGTATCCTTCATGTCTCTGGGTGGTGTAGAATGTCTCTGGGTGGTGTAGAATGTATGTGTCATGTCTCTGGGTGGTGTAGAATGTATCCTTCATATCTATGGGTGGTGTAGAATGTCTCCTTCATATCTCTGGGTGGTGTAGAATGTCTCTGGGTGGTGTAGAATATATCCTTCATGTCTCTGGATGGTGTAGAATGTATCCGTAATGTCTCTGGGTGGTGTAGAATGTATCCTTCATATCTCTGGGTGGTGTAGAATGTATCCGTCATGTCTCTGGGTGGTGTAGAATGTATCCGTCATATCTCCGCGTGGTGTAGAATGTGTCCGTCATGTCTCTGGGTGGTGTAGAATGTCTCCTTCATATCGCTGGGTGGTGTAGAATGTCTCCTTCATGTCTCTGGGTGGTGTAGAATATATCCTTCATGTCTCTGGGTGGTGTAGAATGTATCCGTCATGTCTCTGGGTGGTGGAGAATGTCTCGTTCATATCGCTGGGTGGTGTAGAATTTCTCCTTCATGTCTCTGGGTGGTGTAGAATATATCCTTCATGTCTCAGGGTGGTGTAGAATGTATCCTTCATGGGTCTGGGTGGAGTAGAATGTATCTGTCATATCTCTGGGTGGTGTAGAATGTCTCCTTCATTTCTCTGGGTGGTGTAGAATGTATCCTTCATGTCTCTGGGTGGTGTAGAATGTATCTGTCATATCTCTGGGTGGTGTAGAATGTATCCGTCATATCTCTGGGTGGTGTAGAATGTATCCGTCATGTCTCTGGGTGGTGTAGAATGTCTCCTTCATATCTCTGGGTGGTGTAGAATGTATCCGTCATGTCTCTGGGTGGTGTAGAATGTATCAGTCATATCTCTGGGTGGTGTAGAATGTGTCCGCCATGTCTCTGGGTGGTGTAGAATGTCTCCTTCATATCGCTGGGTGGTGTAGAATGTCTCCTTCATGTCTCTGGGTGGTGTAGAATATATCCTTCATGTCTCTGGGTGGTGTAGAATGTATCCGTCATGTCTCTGGGTGGTGGAGAATGTCTCCTTCATATCGCTGGGTGGTGTAGAATGTCTCCTTCATGTCTCTGGGTGGTGTAGAATATATCCTTCATGTCTCAGGGTGGTGTAGAATGTATCCTTCATGTCTCTGGTTGGAGTAGAATGTATCTGTCATATCTCTGGGTGGTGTAGAATGTCTCCTTCATGTGTCTGGGTGGTGTAGAATGTATCCTTCATGTCTCTGGGTGGTGTAGAATGTGTCTGTCATATGTCTGGGTGGTGTAGAATGTATCCGTCATATCTCTGGGTGGTGTAGAATGTATCCGTCATGTCTCTGGGTGGTGTAGAATGTCTCCTTCATATCTCTGGGTGGTGTAGAATGTCTCCTTCATATCTCTGGGTGGTGTATAATTTATCCTTCATGTCTCTGGGTGGTGTAGAATGTATCCTTCATGTCTCTGGGTGGTGTTGAATATATCCGTCATGTCTCTGGGTGGTGTAGAATGTATCCTTCATGTCTCTGCGTGGTGTAGAATGTATCCTACATATCTCTGGGTGGTGTAGAATGTATCCTTCATATCTCTGGGTGGTGTAGAATGTATCCGTCATGTCTCTGGGTGGTGTAGAATGTATCCTTCATATCTCTGGGTGGTGTAGAATGTATCCTTCATATCACTGGGTGGTGTAGAATGTATCCGTCATGTCTCTGGGTGGTGTAGAATGTATCCGTCATATCTCTGGGATGTGTAGAATGTATCCTTCATAACTCTGGGTGGTGTAGAATGTCTCCTTCATGTCTCTGGGTGGTGCCGAATGTATCCTTCATATTTCTGGGTGGTGTAGAATGTATCCTTCATGTCTCTGGCTGGTGTAGAATGTCTCTGGGTGGTGTAGAATGTATCCGTCATGTCTCTGGGTGGTGTAGAATGTATCTTTCATATCTCTGGGTGGTGTAGAATGTCTCTGGGTGGTGTAGAATGTATCCTTCATGTTTCTGGGTGGTGTAGAATGTATACTTCAAATCTCTGGGTGGTGTAGAATGTCTCTGGGTGGTGTAGAATGTATGTGTCATGTCTCTGGGTAGTGTAGAATGTATCCTTCATGTCTCTGGGTGGTGTAGAATGTATCTGTCATATCTCTGGGTGGTGTAGAATGTATCCGTCATATCTCTGGGTGGTGTAGAATGTATCCGTCATGTCTCTGGGCGGTGTAGAATGTCTCCTTCATATCTCTGGGTGGTGTAGAATGTCACCTTCATATCTCTGGGTGGTGTATAATTTATCCTTCATGTCTCCGGTTGGTGTAGAATGTCTCCTTCATGTCTCTGGGTGGTGTTGAAAGTATCCGTCATGTCTCTGGGTGGTGTAGAATGTATCCTTCATGTCTCTGGGTGGTGTAGAATGTATCCGTCATATCTCTGGGATGTGTAGAATGTATCCTTCATATCTCTGGGTGGTGTAGAATGTCTCCTTCATGTCTCTGGGTGGTGCAGAATGTATCCTTCATATTTCTGGGTGGTGTAGAATGTATCCTTCATGTCTCTGGCTGGTGTAGAATGTCTCTGGGTGGTGTAGAATGTATCCGTCATGTCTCTGGGTGGTGTAGAATGTATCTTTCATATCTCTGGGTGGTGTAGAATGTCTCTGGGTGGTGTAGAATGTATCCTTCATGTTTCTGGGTGGTGTAGAATGTATCCTTCATGTCTCTGGGTGGTGTAGAATGTCTCTGGGTGGTGTAGAATGTATGTGTCATGTCTCTGGGTGGTGTAGAATGTATCCTTCATATCTCTGGGTGGTGTAGAATGTCTCCTTCATATCTCTGGGTGGTGTAGAATGTATCCTTCATATCTCTGGGTGGTGTAGAATGTATCCTTCATATCTCTGGGTTGTGTAGAATGTCTCCTTCATATCTCTGGGTGGTGTGTAATTTATACTTCATGTCTTTTGGTGGTGTAGAATGTATCCTTCATGTCTCTGGGTGGTGTAGAATGTATGTGTCATGTCTCTGGGTGGTGTAGAATGTATCCTTCATATCTCTGGGTGGTGTAGAATGTCTCCTTCATGTCTCTGGGTGGTGCAGAATGTATCCTTCATATTTCTGGGTGGTGTAGAATGTAACCTTCATGTCTCTGGGTGGTGTAGAATGTATCCCTCATGTCTCTGGGTGGTGTAGAATGTCTCCTTCATATCGCTGGGTGGGGTAGAATGTCTCCTTCATGTCTCTGGGTGGTGTAGAATATATCCTTCATGTCTCTGGGTGGTGTAGAATGTATCCGTCATATCTCTGGGTGGTGTAGAATGTATCCGTCATGTCTCTGGGTGGTGGAGAATGTCTCCTTCATATCGCTGGGTGGTGTAGAATGTCTCCTTCATGTCTCTGGGTGGTGTAGAATATATCCTTCATGTCTCTGGGTGGTGTAGAATGTATCTGTCATATCTCTGGGTGGTGTAGAATGTATCCGTCATATCTCTGGGTGGTGTAGAATGTATCTGTCATGTCTCTGGGTGGTGTAGAATGTCTCCTTCATATCTCTGGGTGGTGTAGAATGTCTCCTTCATATCTCTGGGTGGTGTATAATTTATCCTTCATATTTCTGGGTGGTGTAGAATGTAGCCATCATGTCACTGGGTGGTGTAGAATGTCTCTGGGTGGTGTAGAATGTATCCTTCATATCTCTGGGTGGTGTAGAATGTCTCTGGGTGGTGTAGAATGTATCCTTCATATCTCTGGGTCGTTCAGAATGTATCCGTCATGTCTCTGGGTTGTGTAGAATGTATCCGTCATGTCTCTGGGTGGTGTAGAATGTATCCTTCATATCTCTGGGTGGTGTAGAATGTATAAGTCATGTCTCTGGCTGGTGTAGAATGTATCCGTCATATCTCTGGGTGGTGTAGAATGTATCCGTCATGTCTCTGGGTGGTGTAGAATGTCTCCTTCATATCGCTGGGTGGTGTGGAATGTCTCCTTCATATCTCTGGGTGGTGTAGAATGTCTCTGGTTGGTGTAGAATGTATCCTTCATATCTCTGGGTGGTTCAGAATGTATCCGTCATGTCTCTGGGTGGTGTAGAATGTATCCGTCATGTCTCTGGGTGGTGTAGAATGTATCCTTCCTATCTCTGGGTGGTGTAGAATGTATAAGTCATGTCTCTGGGTGGTGTAGAATGTATCCGTCATATCTCTGGGTGGTGTAGAATGTATCCGTCATGTCTCTGGGTGGTGTAGAATGTCTCCTTCATATCTCTTGGTGGTGTAGAATGTCTCCTTCATATCTCTGGGTGGTGTAGAATGTCTCTGGGTGGTGTAGAATATATCCTTCATGTCTCTGGATGGTGTAGAATGTATCCGTCATGTCTCTGGGTGGTGTAGAATGTATCCTTCATATCTCTGGGTGGTGTAGAATGTATCCGTCATGTCTCTGGGTGGTGTAGAATGTATCAGTCATATCTCTGGGTGGTGTAGAATGTGTCCGTCATGTCTCTGGGTGGTGTAGAATGTCTCCTTCATATCGCTGGGTGGTGTAGAATGTCTCCTTCATGTCTCTGGGTGGTGTAGAATATATCCTTCATGTCTCTGGGTGGTGTAGAATGTATCCGTCATGTCTCTGGGTGGTGGAGAATGTCTCCTTCATATCGCTGGGTGGTGGAGAATGTCTCCTTCATATCGCTGGGTGGTGTAGAATGTCTCCTTCATGTCTCTGGGTGGTGTAGAATGTATCTGTCATGTCTCTGGGTGGTGTAGAATGTCTCCTTCATATCTCTGGGTGGTGTAGAATGTCTCCTTCATATCTCTGGGTGGTGTATAATTTATCCTTCATATTTCTGGGTGGTGTAGAATGTAGCCATCATGTCACTGGGTGGTGTAGAATGTCTCTGGGTGGTGTAGAATGTATCCTTCATATCTCTGGGTGGTGTAGAATGTCTCTGGGTGGTGTAGAATGTATCCTTCATATCTCTGGGTGGTTCAGAATGTATCCGTCATGTCTCTGGGTGGTGTAGAATGTATCCGTCATGTCTCTGGGTGGTGTAGAATGTATCCTTCATATCTCTGGGTGGTGTAGAATGTATAAGTCATGTCTCTGGCTGGTGTAGAATGTATCCGTCATATCTCTGGGTGGTGTAGAATGTATCCGTCATGTCTCTGGGTGGTGTAGAATGTCTCCTTCATATCGCTGGGTGGTGTAGAATGTCTCCTTCATATCTCTGGGTGGTGTAGAATGTCTCTGGTTGGTGTAGAATGTATCCTTCATATCTCTGGGTGGTTCAGAATGTATCCGTCATGTCTCTGGGTGGTGTAGAATGTATCCGTCATGTCTCTGGGTGGTGTAGAATGTATCCTTCCTATCTCTGGGTGGTGTAGAATGTATAAGTCATGTCTCTGGGTGGTGTAGAATGTATCCGTCATATCTCTGGGTGGTGTAGAATGTATCCGTCATGTCTCTGGGTGGTGTAGAATGTCTCCTTCATATCTCTTGGTGGTGTAGAATGTCTCCTTCATATCTCTGGGTGGTGTAGAATGTCTCTGGGTGGTGTAGAATATATCCTTCATGTCTCTGGATGGTGTAGAATGTATCCGTCATGTCTCTGGGTGGTGTAGAATGTATCCTTCATATCTCTGGGTGGTGTAGAATGTATCCGTCATGTCTCTGGGTGGTGTAGAATGTATCAGTCATATCTCTGGGTGGTGTAGAATGTGTCCGTCATGTCTCTGGGTGGTGTAGAATGTCTCCTTCATATCGCTGGGTGGTGTAGAATGTCTCCTTCATGTCTCTGGGTGGTGTAGAATATATCCTTCATGTCTCTGGGTGGTGTAGAATGTATCCGTCATGTCTCTGGGTGGTGGAGAATGTCTCCTTCATATCGCTGGGTGGTGTAGAATGTCTCCTTCATGTCTCTGGGTGGTGTAGAATATATCCTTCATGTCTCAGGGTGGTGTAGAATGTATCCTTCATGTCTCTGGTTGGAGTAGAATGTATCTGTCATATCTCTGGGTGGTGTAGAATGTCTCCTTCATGTGTCTGGGTGGTGTAGAATGTATCCTTCATGTCTCTGGGTGGTGTAGAATGTATCTGTCATATGTCTGGGTGGTGTAGAATGTATCCGTCATATCTCTGGGTGGTGTAGAATGTATCCGTCATGTCTCTGGGTGGTGTAGAATGTCTCCTTCATATCTCTGGGTGGTGTAGAATGTCTCCTTCATATCTCTGGGTGGTGTATAATTTATCCTTCATGTCTCTGGGTGGTGTAGAATGTATCCTTCATGTCTCTGGGTGGTGTTGAATATATCCGTCATGTCTCTGGGTGGTGTAGAATGTATCCTTCATGTCTCTGCGTGGTGTAGAATGTATCCTACATATCTCTGGGTGGTGTAGAATGTATCCTTCATATCTCTGGGTGGTGTAGAATGTATCCGTCATGTCTCTGGGTGGTGTAGAATGTATCCTTCATATCTCTGGGTGGTGTAGAATGTCTCCTTCATATCTCTGGGTGGTGTATAATTTATCCTTCATATTTCTGGGTGGTGTAGAATGTAGCCATCATGTCACTGGGTGGTGTAGAATGTCTCTGGGTGGTGTAGAATGTATCCTTCATATCTCTGGGTGGTGTAGAATGTCTCTGGGTGGTGTAGAATGTATCCTTCATATCTCTGGGTCGTTCAGAATGTATCCGTCATGTCTCTGGGTGGTGTAGAATGTATCCGTCATGTCTCTGGGTGGTGTAGAATGTATCCTTCATATCTCTGGGTGGTGTAGAATGTATAAGTCATGTCTCTGGCTGGTGTAGAATGTATCCGTCATATCTCTGGGTGGTGTAGAATGTATCCGTCATGTCTCTGGGTGGTGTAGAATGTCTCCTTCATATCGCTGGGTGGTGTGGAATGTCTCCTTCATATCTCTGGGTGGTGTAGAATGTCTCTGGTTGGTGTAGAATGTATCCTTCATATCTCTGGGTGGTTCAGAATGTATCCGTCATGTCTCTGGGTGGTGTAGAATGTATCCGTCATGTCTCTGGGTGGTGTAGAATGTATCCTTCCTATCTCTGGGTGGTGTAGAATGTATAAGTCATGTCTCTGGGTGGTGTAGAATGTATCCGTCATATCTCTGGGTGGTGTAGAATGTATCCGTCATGTCTCTGGGTGGTGTAGAATGTCTCCTTCATATCTCTTGGTGGTGTAGAATGTCTCCTTCATATCTCTGGGTGGTGTAGAATGTCTCTGGGTGGTGTAGAATATATCCTTCATGTCTCTGGATGGTGTAGAATGTATCCGTCATGTCTCTGGGTGGTGTAGAATGTATCCTTCATATCTCTGGGTGGTGTAGAATGTATCCGTCATGTCTCTGGGTGGTGTAGAATGTATCAGTCATATCTCTGGGTGGTGTAGAATGTGTCCGTCATGTCTCTGGGTGGTGTAGAATGTCTCCTTCATATCGCTGGGTGGTGTAGAATGTCTCCTTCATGTCTCTGGGTGGTGTAGAATATATCCTTCATGTCTCTGGGTGGTGTAGAATGTATCCGTCATGTCTCTGGGTGGTGGAGAATGTCTCCTTCATATCGCTGGGTGGTGTAGAATGTCTCCTTCATGTCTCTGGGTGGTGTAGAATATATCCTTCATGTCTCAGGGTGGTGTAGAATGTATCTGTCATGTCTCTGGGTGGTGTAGAATGTCTCCTTCATATCTCTGGGTGGTGTAGAATGTCTCCTTCATATCTCTGGGTGGTGTATAATTTATCCTTCATATTTCTGGGTGGTGTAGAATGTAGCCATCATGTCACTGGGTGGTGTAGAATGTCTCTGGGTGGTGTAGAATGTATCCTTCATATCTCTGGGTGGTGTAGAATGTCTCTGGGTGGTGTAGAATGTATCCTTCATATCTCTGGGTGGTTCAGAATGTATCCGTCATGTCTCTGGGTGGTGTAGAATGTATCCGTCATGTCTCTGGGTGGTGTAGAATGTATCCTTCATATCTCTGGGTGGTGTAGAATGTATAAGTCATGTCTCTGGCTGGTGTAGAATGTATCCGTCATATCTCTGGGTGGTGTAGAATGTATCCGTCATGTCTCTGGGTGGTGTAGAATGTCTCCTTCATATCGCTGGGTGGTGTAGAATGTCTCCTTCATATCTCTGGGTGGTGTAGAATGTCTCTGGTTGGTGTAGAATGTATCCTTCATATCTCTGGGTGGTTCAGAATGTATCCGTCATGTCTCTGGGTGGTGTAGAATGTATCCGTCATGTCTCTGGGTGGTGTAGAATGTATCCTTCCTATCTCTGGGTGGTGTAGAATGTATAAGTCATGTCTCTGGGTGGTGTAGAATGTATCCGTCATATCTCTGGGTGGTGTAGAATGTATCCGTCATGTCTCTGGGTGGTGTAGAATGTCTCCTTCATATCTCTTGGTGGTGTAGAATGTCTCCTTCATATCTCTGGGTGGTGTAGAATGTCTCTGGGTGGTGTAGAATATATCCTTCATGTCTCTGGATGGTGTAGAATGTATCCGTCATGTCTCTGGGTGGTGTAGAATGTATCCTTCATATCTCTGGGTGGTGTAGAATGTATCCGTCATGTCTCTGGGTGGTGTAGAATGTATCAGTCATATCTCTGGGTGGTGTAGAATGTGTCCGTCATGTCTCTGGGTGGTGTAGAATGTCTCCTTCATATCGCTGGGTGGTGTAGAATGTCTCCTTCATGTCTCTGGGTGGTGTAGAATATATCCTTCATGTCTCTGGGTGGTGTAGAATGTATCCGTCATGTCTCTGGGTGGTGGAGAATGTCTCCTTCATATCGCTGGGTGGTGTAGAATGTCTCCTTCATGTCTCTGGGTGGTGTAGAATATATCCTTCATGTCTCAGGGTGGTGTAGAATGTATCCTTCATGTCTCTGGTTGGAGTAGAATGTATCTGTCATATCTCTGGGTGGTGTAGAATGTCTCCTTCATGTGTCTGGGTGGTGTAGAATGTATCCTTCATGTCTCTGGGTGGTGTAGAATGTATCTGTCATATGTCTGGGTGGTGTAGAATGTATCCGTCATATCTCTGGGTGGTGTAGAATGTATCCGTCATGTCTCTGGGTGGTGTAGAATGTCTCCTTCATATCTCTGGGTGGTGTAGAATGTCTCCTTCATATCTCTGGGTGGTGTATAATTTATCCTTCATGTCTCTGGGTGGTGTAGAATGTATCCTTCATGTCTCTGGGTGGTGTTGAATATATCCGTCATGTCTCTGGGTGGTGTAGAATGTATCCTTCATGTCTCTGCGTGGTGTAGAATGTATCCTACATATCTCTGGGTGGTGTAGAATGTATCCTTCATATCTCTGGGTGGTGTAGAATGTATCCGTCATGTCTCTGGGTGGTGTAGAATGTATCCTTCATATCTCTGGGTGGTGTAGAATGTATCCTTCATATCACTGGGTGGTGTAGAATGTATCCGTCATGTCTCTGGGTGGTGTAGAATGTCTCCTTCATATCGCTGGGTGGTGTAGAATGTCTCCTTCATATCTCTGGGTGGTGTAGAATGTCTCTGGTTGGTGTAGAATGTATCCTTCATATCTCTGGGTGGTTCAGAATGTATCCGTCATGTCTCTGGGTGGTGTAGAATGTATCCGTCATGTCTCTGGGTGGTGTAGAATGTATCCTTCCTATCTCTGGGTGGTGTAGAATGTATAAGTCATGTCTCTGGGTGGTGTAGAATGTATCCGTCATATCTCTGGGTGGTGTAGAATGTATCCGTCATGTCTCTGGGTGGTGTAGAATGTCTCCTTCATATCTCTTGGTGGTGTAGAATGTCTCCTTCATATCTCTGGGTGGTGTAGAATGTCTCTGGGTGGTGTAGAATATATCCTTCATGTCTCTGGATGGTGTAGAATGTATCCGTCATGTCTCTGGGTGGTGTAGAATGTATCCTTCATATCTCTTGGTGGTGTAGAATGTATCCGTCATGTCTCTGGGTGGTGTAGAATGTATCAGTCATATCTCTGGGTGGTGTAGAATGTGTCCGTCATGTCTCTGGGTGGTGTAGAATGTCTCCTTCATATCGCTGGGTGGTGTAGAATGTCTCCTTCATGTCTCTGGGTGGTGTAGAATATATTCTTCATGTCTCTGGGTGGTGTAGAATGTATCCGTCATGTCTCTGGGTGGTGGAGAATGTCTCCTTCATATCGCTGGGTGGTGTAGAATGTCTCCTTCATGTCTCTGGGTGGTGTAGAATATATCCTTCATGTCTCAGGGTGGTGTAGAATGTATCTGTCATGTCTCTGGGTGGTGTAGAATGTCTCCTTCATATCTCTGGGTGGTGTAGAATGTCTCCTTCATATCTCTGGGTGGTGTATAATTTATCCTTCATATTTCTGGGTGGTGTAGAATGTAGCCATCATGTCACTGGGTGGTGTAGAATGTCTCTGGGTGGTGTAGAATGTATCCTTCATATCTCTGGGTGGTGTAGAATGTCTCTGGGTGGTGTAGAATGTATCCTTCATATCTCTGGGTGGTTCAGAATGTATCCGTCATGTCTCTGGGTGGTGTAGAATGTATCCGTCATGTCTCTGGGTGGTGTAGAATGTATCCTTCATATCTCTGGGTGGTGTAGAATGTATAAGTCATGTCTCTGGCTGGTGTAGAATGTATCCGTCATATCTCTGGGTGGTGTAGAATGTATCCGTCATGTCTCTGGGTGGTGTAGAATGTCTCCTTCATATCGCTGGGTGGTGTAGAATGTCTCCTTCATATCTCTGGGTGGTGTAGAATGTCTCTGGTTGGTGTAGAATGTATCCTTCATATCTCTGGGTGGTTCAGAATGTATCCGTCATGTCTCTGGGTGGTGTAGAATGTATCCGTCATGTCTCTGGGTGGTGTAGAATGTATCCTTCCTATCTCTGGGTGGTGTAGAATGTATAAGTCATGTCTCTGGGTGGTGTAGAATGTATCCGTCATATCTCTGGGTGGTGTAGAATGTATCCGTCATGTCTCTGGGTGGTGTAGAATGTCTCCTTCATATCTCTTGGTGGTGTAGAATGTCTCCTTCATATCTCTGGGTGGTGTAGAATGTCTCTGGGTGGTGTAGAATATATCCTTCATGTCTCTGGATGGTGTAGAATGTATCCGTCATGTCTCTGGGTGGTGTAGAATGTATCCTTCATATCTCTGGGTGGTGTAGAATGTATCCGTCATGTCTCTGGGTGGTGTAGAATGTATCAGTCATATCTCTGGGTGGTGTAGAATGTGTCCGTCATGTCTCTGGGTGGTGTAGAATGTCTCCTTCATATCGCTGGGTGGTGTAGAATGTCTCCTTCATGTCTCTGGGTGGTGTAGAATATATCCTTCATGTCTCTGGGTGGTGTAGAATCTATCCGTCATGTCTCTGGGTGGTGGAGAATGTCTCCTTCATATCGCTGGGTGGTGTAGAATGTCTCCTTCATGTCTCTGGGTGGTGTAGAATATATCCTTCATGTCTCAGGGTGGTGTAGAATGTATCCTTCATGTCTCTGGTTGGAGTAGAATGTATCTGTCATATCTCTGGGTGGTGTAGAATGTCTCCTTCATGTGTCTGGGTGGTGTAGAATGTATCCTTCATGTCTCTGGGTGGTGTAGAATGTATCTGTCATATGTCTGGGTGGTGTAGAATGTATCCGTCATATCTCTGGGTGGTGTAGAATGTATCCGTCATGTCTCTGGGTGGTGTAGAATGTCTCCTTCATATCTCTGGGTGGTGTAGAATGTCTCCTTCATATCTCTGGGTGGTGTATAATTTATCCTTCATGTCTCTGGGTGGTGTAGAATGTATCCTTCATGTCTCTGGGTGGTTTTTGAATATATCCGTCATGTCTCTGGGTGGTGTAGAATGTATCCTTCATGTCTCTGCGTGGTGTAGAATGTATCCTACATATCTCTGGGTGGTGTAGAATGTATCCTTCATATCTCTGGGTGGTGTAGAATGTATCCGTCATGTCTCTGGGTGGTGTAGAATGTATCCTTCATATCTCTGGGTGGTGTAGAATGTATCCTTCATATCACTGGGTGGTGTAGAATGTATCCGTCATGTCTCTGGGTGGTGTAGAATGTATCCGTCATATCTCTGGGATGTGTAGAATGTATCCTTCATATCTCTGGGTGGTGTAGAATGTCTCCTTCATGTCTCTGGGTGGTGCCGAATGTATCCTTCATATTTCTGGGTGGTGTAGAATGTATCCTTCATGTCTCTGGCTGGTGTAGAATGTCTCTGGGTGGTGTAGAATGTATCCGTCATGTCTCTGGGTGGTGTAGAATGTATCTTTCATATCTCTGGGTGGTGTAGAATGTCTCTGGGTGGTGTAGAATGTATCCTTCATGTTTCTGGGTGGTGTAGAATGTATCCTTCATGTCTCTGGGTGGTGTAGAATGTCTCTGGGTGGTGTAGAATGTATGTGTCATGTCTCTGGGTGGTGTAGAATGTATCCTTCATATCTATGGGTGGTGTAGAATGTCTCCTTCATATCTCTGGGTGGTGTAGAATGTCTCTGGGTGGTGTAGAATATATCCTTCATGTCTCTGGATGGTGTAGAATGTATCCGTAATGTCTCTGGGTGGTGTAGAATGTATCTGTCATGTCTCTGGGTGGTGTAGAATGTCTCCTTCATATCTCTGGGTGGTGTAGAATGTCTCCTTCATATCTCTGGGTGGTGTATAATTTATCCTTCATATTTCTGGGTGGTGTAGAATGTAGCCATCATGTCACTGGGTGGTGTAGAATGTCTCTGGGTGGTGTAGAATGTATCCTTCATATCTCTGGGTGGTGTAGAATGTCTCTGGGTGGTGTAGAATGTATCCTTCATATCTCTGGGTGGTTCAGAATGTATCCGTCATGTCTCTGGGTGGTGTAGAATGTATCCGTCATGTCTCTGGGTGGTGTAGAATGTATCCTTCATATCTCTGGGTGGTGTAGAATGTATAAGTCATGTCTCTGGCTGGTGTAGAATGTATCCGTCATATCTCTGGGTGGTGTAGAATGTATCCGTCATGTCTCTGGGTGGTGTAGAATGTCTCCTTCATATCGCTGGGTGGTGTAGAATGTCTCCTTCATATCTCTGGGTGGTGTAGAATGTCTCTGGTTGGTGTAGAATGTATCCTTCATATCTCTGGGTGGTTCAGAATGTATCCGTCATGTCTCTGGGTGGTGTAGAATGTATCCGTCATGTCTCTGGGTGGTGTAGAATGTATCCTTCCTATCTCTGGGTGGTGTAGAATGTATAAGTCATGTCTCTGGGTGGTGTAGAATGTATCCGTCATATCTCTGGGTGGTGTAGAATGTATCCGTCATGTCTCTGGGTGGTGTAGAATGTCTCCTTCATATCTCTTGGTGGTGTAGAATGTCTCCTTCATATCTCTGGGTGGTGTAGAATGTCTCTGGGTGGTGTAGAATATATCCTTCATGTCTCTGGATGGTGTAGAATGTATCCGTCATGTCTCTGGGTGGTGTAGAATGTATCCTTCATATCTCTGGGTGGTGTAGAATGTATCCGTCATGTCTCTGGGTGGTGTAGAATGTATCAGTCATATCTCTGGGTGGTGTAGAATGTGTCCGTCATGTCTCTGGGTGGTGTAGAATGTCTCCTTCATATCGCTGGGTGGTGTAGAATGTCTCCTTCATGTCTCTGGGTGGTGTAGAATATATCCTTCATGTCTCTGGGTGGTGTAGAATCTATCCGTCATGTCTCTGGGTGGTGGAGAATGTCTCCTTCATATCGCTGGGTGGTGTAGAATGTCTCCTTCATGTCTCTGGGTGGTGTAGAATATATCCTTCATGTCTCAGGGTGGTGTAGAATGTATCCTTCATGTCTCTGGTTGGAGTAGAATGTATCTGTCATATCTCTGGGTGGTGTAGAATGTCTCCTTCATGTGTCTGGGTGGTGTAGAATGTATCCTTCATGTCTCTGGGTGGTGTAGAATGTATCTGTCATATGTCTGGGTGGTGTAGAATGTATCCGTCATATCTCTGGGTGGTGTAGAATGTATCCGTCATGTCTCTGGGTGGTGTAGAATGTCTCCTTCATATCTCTGGGTGGTGTAGAATGTCTCCTTCATATCTCTGGGTGGTGTATAATTTATCCTTCATGTCTCTGGGTGGTGTAGAATGTATCCTTCATGTCTCTGGGTGGTTTTTGAATATATCCGTCATGTCTCTGGGTGGTGTAGAATGTATCCTTCATGTCTCTGCGTGGTGTAGAATGTATCCTACATATCTCTGGGTGGTGTAGAATGTATCCTTCATATCTCTGGGTGGTGTAGAATGTATCCGTCATGTCTCTGGGTGGTGTAGAATGTATCCTTCATATCTCTGGGTGGTGTAGAATGTATCCTTCATATCACTGGGTGGTGTAGAATGTATCCGTCATGTCTCTGGGTGGTGTAGAATGTATCCGTCATATCTCTGGGATGTGTAGAATGTATCCTTCATATCTCTGGGTGGTGTAGAATGTCTCCTTCATGTCTCTGGGTGGTGCCGAATGTATCCTTCATATTTCTGGGTGGTGTAGAATGTATCCTTCATGTCTCTGGCTGGTGTAGAATGTCTCTGGGTGGTGTAGAATGTATCCGTCATGTCTCTGGGTGGTGTAGAATGTATCTTTCATATCTCTGGGTGGTGTAGAATGTCTCTGGGTGGTGTAGAATGTATCCTTCATGTTTCTGGGTGGTGTAGAATGTATCCTTCATGTCTCTGGGTGGTGTAGAATGTCTCTGGGTGGTGTAGAATGTATGTGTCATGTCTCTGGGTGGTGTAGAATGTATCCTTCATATCTATGGGTGGTGTAGAATGTCTCCTTCATATCTCTGGGTGGTGTAGAATGTCTCTGGGTGGTGTAGAATATATCCTTCATGTCTCTGGATGGTGTAGAATGTATCCGTAATGTCTCTGGGTGGTGTAGAATGTATCCTTCATATCTCTGGGTGGTGTAGAATGTATCCGTCATGTCTCTGGGTGGTGTAGAATGTATCCGTCATATCTCCGCGTGGTGTAGAATGTGTCCGTCATGTCTCTGGGTGGTGTAGAATGTCTCCTTCATATCGCTGGGTGGTGTAGAATGTCTCCTTCATGTCTCTGGGTGGTGTAGAATATATCCTTCATGTCTCTGGGTGGTGTATAATGTATCCGTCATGTCTCTGGGTGGTGGGGAATGTCTCGTTCATATCGCTGGGTGGTGTAGAATTTCTCCTTCATGTCTCTGGGTGGTGTAGAATATATCCTTCATGTCTCAGGGTGGTGTAGAATGTATCCTTCATGGGTCTGGGTGGAGTAGAATGTATCTGTCATATCTCTGGGTGGTGTAGAATGTCTCCTTCATTTCTCTGGGTGGTGTAGAATGTATCCTTCATGTCTCTGGGTGGTGTAGAATGTATCTGTCATATCTCTGGGTGGTGTAGAATGTATCCGTCATATCTCTGGGTGGTGTAGAATGTATCCGTCATGTCTCTGGGTGGTGTAGAATGTCTCCTTCATATCTCTGGGTGGTGTAGAATGTATCCGTCATGTCTCTGGGTGGTGTAGAATGTATCAGTCATATCTCTGGGTGGTGTAGAATGTGTCCGTCATGTCTCTGGGTGGTGTAGAATGTCTCCTTCATATCGCTGGGTGGTGTAGAATGTCTCCTTCATGTCTCTGGGTGGTGTAGAATATATCCTTCATGTCTCTGGGTGGTGTAGAATGTATCCGTCATGTCTCTGGGTGGTGGAGAATGTCTCCTTCATATCGCTGGGTAGTGTAGAATGTCTCCTTCATGTCTCTGGGTGGTGTAGAATATATCCTTCATGTCTCAGGGTGGTGTAGAATGTATCCTTCATGTCTCTGGTTGGAGTAGAATGTATCTGTCATATCTCTGGGTGGTGTAGAATGTCTCCTTCATGTGTCTAGGTGGTGTAGAATGTATCCTTCATGTCTCTGGGTGGTGTAGAATGTATCTGTCATATGTCTGGGTGGTGTAGAATGTATCCGTCATATCTCTGGGTGGTGTAGAATGTATCCGTCATGTCTCTGGGTGGTGTAGAATGTCTCCTTCATATCTCTGGGTGGTGTAGAATGTCTCCTTCATATCTCTGGGTGGTGTATAATTTATCCTTCATGTCTCTGGGTGGTGTAGAATGTATCCTTCATGTCTCTGGGTGGTGTTGAATATATCCGTCATGTCTCTGGGTGGTGTAGAATGTATCCTTCATGTCTCTGCGTGGTGTAGAATGTATCCTACATATCTCTGGGTGGTGTAGAATGTATCCTTCATATCTCTGGGTGGTGTAGAATGTATCCGTCATGTCTCTGGGTGGTGTAGAATGTATCCTTCATATCTCTGGGTGGTGTAGAATGTATCCTTCATATCACTGGGTGGTGTAGAATGTATCCGTCATGTCTCTGGGTGGTGTAGAATGTATCCGTCATATCTCTGGGATGTGTAGAATGTATCCTTCATAACTCTGGGTGGTGTAGAATGTCTCCTTCATGTCTCTGGGTGGTGCCGAATGTATCCTTCATATTTCTGGGTGGTGTAGAATGTATCCTTCATGTCTCTGGCTGGTGTAGAATGTCTCTGGGTGGTGTAGAATGTATCCGTCATGTCTCTGGGTGGTGTAGAATGTATCTTTCATATCTCTGGGTGGTGTAGAATGTCTCTGGGTGGTGTAGAATGTATCCTTCATGTTTCTGGGTGGTGTAGAATGTATACTTCAAATCTCTGGGTGGTGTAGAATGTCTCTGGGTGGTGTAGAATGTATGTGTCATGTCTCTGGGTGGTGTAGAATGTATCCTTCATATCTCTGGGTGGTGTAGAATGTCTCCTTCATATCTCTGGGTGGTGTAGAATGTCTCTGGGTGGTGTAGAATATATCCTTCATGTCTCTGGATGGTGTAGAATGTATCCGTAATGTCTCTGGGTGGTGTAGAATGTATCCGTCATGTCTCTGGGTGGTGTAGAATGTATCCGTCATATCTCCGCGTGGTGTAGAATGTGTCCGTCATGTATCTGGGTGGTGTAGAATGTCTCCTTCATATCGCTGGGTGGTGTAGAATGTCTCCTTCATGTCTCTGGGTGGTGTAGAATATATCCTTCATGACTCTGGGTGGTGTAGAATGTATCCGTCATGTCTCTGGGTGGTGGAGAATGTCTCGTTCATATCGCTGGGTGGTTTAGAATTTCTCCTTCATGTCTCTGGGTGGTGTAGAATATATCCTTCATGTCTCAGGGTGGTGTAGAATGTATCCTTCATGGGTCTGGGTGGAGTAGAATGTATCTGTCATATCTCTGGGTGGTGTAGAATGTCTCCTTCATTTCTCTGGGTGGTGTAGAATGTATCCTTCATGTCTCTGGGTGGTGTAGAATGTATCTGTCATATCTCTGGGTGGTGTAGAATGTATCCGTCATATCTCTGGGTGGTGTAGAATGTATCCGTCATGTCTCTGGGTGGTGTAGAATGTCTCCTTCATATCTCTGGGTGGTGTAGAATGTCTCCTTCATATCTCTGGGTGGTGTATAATTTATCCTTCATGTCTCTGGGTGGTGTAGAATGTATCCTTCATGTCTCTGGGGGGTGTTGAATATATCCGTCATGTCTCTGGGTGGTGTAGAATGTATCCTTCATGTCTCTGCGTGGTGTAGAATGTATCCTACATATCTCTGGGTGGTGTAGAATGTATCCTTCATATCTCTGGGTGGTGTAGAATGTATCCGTCATGTCTCTGGGTGGTGTAGAATGTATCCTTCATATCTCTGGGTGGTGTAGAATGTATCCGTCATGTCTCTGGGTGGTGTAGAATGTCTCCTTCATATCTCTGGGTGGTGTAGAATGTCTCCTTCATATCTCTGGGTGGTGTATAATTTATCCTTCATGTCTCTGGGTGGTGTAGAATGTATCCTTCATGTCTCTGGGGGGTGTTGAATATATCCGTCATGTCTCTGGGTGGTGTAGAATGTATCCTTCATGTCTCTGCGTGGTGTAGAATGTATCCTACATATCTCTGGGTGGTGTAGAATGTATCCTTCATATCTCTGGGTGGTGTAGAATGTATCCGTCATGTCTCTGGGTGGTGTAGAATGTATCCTTCATATCTCTGGGTGGTGTAGAATGTATCCTTCATATCACTGGGTGGTGTAGAATGTATCCGTCATGTCTCTGGGTGGTGTAGAATGTATCCGTCATATCTCTGGGATGTGTAGAATGTATCCTTCATATCTCTGGGTGGTGTAGAATGTCTCCTTTCTGTCTCTGGGTGGTGCCGAATGTATCCTTCATATTTCTGGGTGGTGTAGAATGTATCCTTCATGTCTCTGGGTGGTGTAGAATGTCTCTGGGTTGTGTAGAATGTATCTGTCATGTCTCTGGGTGGTGTAGAATGTATCCTTCATATCTCTGGGTGGTGTTGAATGTCTCTGGGTGGTGTTGAATGTATCCTTCATGTCTCTGGGTGGTGTAGAATGTATCCTTCATGTCTCTGGGTGGTGTAGAATGTCTCTGGGTGGTGTAGAATGTATGTGTCATGTCTCTGGGTGGTGTAGAATGTATCCTTCATATCTCTGGGTGGTGTAGAATGTATCCTTCATATCTCTGGGTGGTGTAGAATGTCTCCTTCATATCGCTGGGTGGTGTAGAATATATCCTTCATGTCTCAGGTTGGTGTAGAATATATCTGTCATATCTCTGGGTGGTGTAGAATGTCTCCTTCATGTCTCTGGGTGGTGTAGAATGTATCCGTCATATCTCTGAGTGGTGTAGAATGTGTCCTTCATGTCTCTGGGTATTGTAGAATGTCTCCTTCATATCGCTGGGTTGTGTAGAATGTCTCCTTCATGTCTCTGGGTGGTGTAGAATATATCCTTCATGTCTCTGGGTGGTGTAGAATGTATCCGTCATGTCTCTGGGTGGTGGAGAATGTCTCCTTCATATCGCTGGGTGGTGTAGAATTTCTCCTTCATGTCTCTGGGTGGTGTAGAATATATCCTTCATGTCTCAGGGTGGTGTAGAATGTATCCTTCATGTCTCTGGATGGAGTAGAATGTATCTGTCATATCTCTGGGTGGTGTAGAATGTCTCCTTCATTTCTCTGGGTGGTGTAGAATGTATCCTTCATGTCTCTGGGTGGTGTAGAATGTATCTGTCATATCTCTGGGTGGTGTAGAATGTATCCGTCATATCTCTGGGTGGTGTAGAATGTATCCGTCATGTCTCTGGGTGGTGTAGAATGTCTCCTTCATATCTCTGGGTGGTGTAGAATGTCTCCTTCATATCTCTGGGTGGTGTATAATTTATCCTTCATGTCTCTGGGTGGTGTAGAATGTATCCTTCATGTCTCTGGGTGGTGTTGAATATATCCGTCATGTCTCTGGGTGGTGTAGAATGTATCCTTCATGTCTCTGCGTGGTGTAGAATGTATCCTACATATCTCTGGGTGGTGTAGAATGTATCCTTCATATCTCTGGGTGGTGTAGAATGTATCCGTCATGTCTCTGGGTGGTGTAGAATGTATCGTTCATATCTCTGGGTGGTGTAGAATGTATCCTTCATATCACTGGGTCGTGTAGAATGTATCCGTCATGTCTCTGGGTGGTGTAGAATGTATCCGTCATATCTCTGGGATGTGTAGAATGTATCCTTCATATCTCTGGGTGGTGTAGAATGTCTCCTTTCTGTCTCTGGGTGGTGCCGAATGTATCCTTCATATTTCTGGGTGGTGTAGAATGTATCCTTCATGTCTCTGGGTGGTGTAGAATGTCTCTGGGTGGTGTAGAATGTATCTGTCATGTCTCTGGGTGGTGTAGAATGTATCCTTCATATCTCTGGGTGGTGTAGAATGTCTCTGGGTGGTGTTGAATGTATCCTTCATGTCTCTGGGTGGTGTAGAATGTATCCTTCATGTCTCTGGGTAGTGTAGAATGCCTCTCGGTGGTGTAGAATGTATGTGTCATGTCTCTGGGTGGTGTAGAATGTATCCTTCATATCTCTGGGTGGTGTAGAATGTATCCTTCATGTCTCTGGGTGGTTTAGAATGTATCCGTCATGTCTCTGGGTGGTGTAGAATGTATCTTTCATATTTCTGGGTGGTGTAGAATGTATCCTTCATATCTCTGGGTGGTGTAGAATGTATCCTTCATATCTCTGGGTGGTGTAGAATGTCTCCTTCATATCTCTGGGTGGTGTAGAATGTATCCTTCATATCTCTGGGTGGTGTAGAATGTATCCTTCATATCTCTGGGTTGTGTAGAATGTCTCCTTCATATCGCTGGGTGGTGTAGAATATATCCTTCATGTCTCAGGGTGGTGTAGAATATATCTGTCATATCTCTGGGTGGTGTAGAATGTCTCCTTCATGTCTCTGGGTGGTATAGAATGTATCCTTCATGTCTCTGGGTGGTGTAGAATGTATCTGTCATATCTCTGGGTGGTGTAGAATGTATCCGTCATATCTCTGGGTGGTGTAGAATGTATCCGTCATGTCTCTGGGTGGTGTAGAATGTCTCCTTCATATCTCTGGGTGGTGTAGAATGTATCCTTCATATCTCTGGGTGGTGTAGAATGTATCCGTCATCTCTCTGGGTGGTGTAGAATGTATCCTTCATGTCTCTGGGTGGTGTAGAATGTATCCGTCATATCTCTGGGTGGTGTAGAATGTCTCATTCATGTCTCTGGGTGGTGCAGAATGTATCCTTCATATTTCTGGGTGGTGTAGAATGTAACCTTCATGTCTCTGGGTGGTGTAGAATGTCTCTGGGTGGTGTAGAATATATCCTTCATATCTCTGGGTGGTGTAGAATGTATCCGTCATATCTCTGGGTGGTGTAGAATGTATCCGTCATGTCTCTGGGTGGTGGAGAATGTCTCCTTCATATTGCTGGGTGGTGTAGTATGTCTCCTTCATGTCTCTGGGTGGTGTAGAATATATCCTTCATGTCTCTGGGTGGTGTAGAATGTATCTGTCATATCTCTGGGTGGTGTAGAATGTATCCGTCATATCTCTGGGTGGTGTAGAATGTATCCGTCATGTCTCTGGGTGGTAGAGAATGTCTCCTTCATATCGCTGGGTGGTGTAGAATGTCTCCTTCATGTCTCTGGGTGGTGTAGAATATATCCTTCATGTCTCTGGGTGGTGTAGAATGTATCTGTCATATCTCTGGGTGGTGTAGAATGTATCCGTCATATCTCTGGGTGGTGTAGAATGTATCCGTCATGTCTCTGGGTGGTGTAGAATGTATCCTTCATATCTCTGGGTGGTGTAGAATGTCTCTGGGTGGTGTAGAATGTATCGTTCATATCTCTGGGTGGTGTAGAATGTCTCTGGGTGGTGTAGAATGTCTCCTTCATGTCTCTGGGTGGTATAGAATGTATCGTTCATATCTCTGGGTGGTGTAGAATGTCTCTGGGTGGTGTAGAATGTATCCGTCATGTCTCTGGGTGGTGTAGAATGTATCTGGTTGGTGTAGAATGTAGCCATCATGTCACTGGGTGGTGTAGAATGTATCCTTCATATCTCTGGGTGGTGTAGCATGTCTCTGGGTGGTGTAGAATGTATCCTTCATATCTCTGGGTGGTTCAGAATGTATCCGTCATGTCTATGTGTGGTGTAGAATGTATCCGTCATGTCTCTGGGTGGTGTAGAATGTATCCTTCATATCTCTGGGTGGTGTAGAATGTATAAGTCATGTCTCTGGCTGGCGTAGAATGTATCCGTCATATCTCTGGGTGGTGTAGAATGTATCCGTCATGTCTCTGGGTGGTGTAGAATGTCTCCTTCATATCACTGGGTGGTGTAGAATGTCTCCTTCATATCTCTGGGTGGTGTAGAATGTCTCTGGGTGGTGTAGAATGTATCCTTCATATCTCTGGGTGGTTCAGAATGTATCCGTCATGTCTCTGGGTGGTGTAGAATGTATCCGTCATGTCTCTGGGTGGTGTAGAATGTATCCTTCATATCTCTGGGTGGTGTAGAATGTATAAGTCATGTCTCTGGGTGGTGTAGAATGTATCCGTCATATCTCTGGGTGGTGTAGAATGTATCCGTCATGTCTCTGGGTGGTGTAGAATGTCTCCTTCATATCTCTTGGTGGTGTAGAATGTCTCCTTCATATCTCTGGGTGTTGTAGAATGTCTCTGGGTGGTGTAGAATATATCCTTCATATCTCTGGGTGGTGTAGAATGTATCCGTCATGTCTCTGGGTGGTGTAGAATGTATCCTTCATATCTCTGGTTGGTGTAGAATGTATCCGTCATGTCTCTGGGTGGTGTAGAATGTATCCGTCATATCTCTGGGTGGTGTAGAATGTGTCCGTCATGTCTCTGGGTGGTGTAGAATGTCTCCTTCATATCGCTGGGTGGTGTAGAATGTCTCCTTCATGTCTCTGGGTGGTGTAGAATATATCCTTCATGTCTCTGGGTGGTGTAGAATGTATCCGTCATGTCTCTGGGTGGTGGAGAATGTCTCCTTCATATCGCTGGGTGGTGTAGAATGTCTCCTTCATGTCTCTGGGTGGTGTAGAATATATCCTTCATGTCTCAGGGTGGTGTAGAATGTATCTGTCATATCTCTGGGTGGTGTAGAATGTATCTGTCATATCTCTGGGTGGTGTAGAATGTATCCGTCATATCTCTGGGTGGTGTAGAATGTATCCGTCATGTCTCTGGGTGGTGTAGAATGTCTCCTTCATATCTCTGGGTGGTGTAGAATGTCTCCTTCATATCTCTGGGTGGTGTATAATTTATCCTTCATGTCTCTGGGTGGTGTAGAATGTATCCTTCATGTCTCTGGGTGGTGTTGAATGTATCCGTCATGTCTCTAGGTGGTGTAGAATGTATCCTTCATATCTCTGGGTGGTGTAGAATGTATCCGTCATGACTCTGGGTGGTGTAGAATGTATCCTTCATATCTCTGGGTGGTGTAGAATGTATCCTTCATATCACTGGGTGGTGTAGAATGTATCCGTCATGTCTCTGGGTGGTGTAGAATGTATCCTTCATGTCTCTGGGTGGTGTAGAATGTATCCGTCATATCTCTGGGATGTGTAGAATGTATCCTTCATATCTCTGGGTGGTGTAGAATGTCTCCTTCATGTCTCTGGGTGGTGCCAAATGTATCCTTCATATTTCTGGGTGGTGTAGAATGTATCCTTCATGTCTCTGGGTGGTGTAGAATGTCTCTGGGTGGTGTAGAATGTATCTGTCATGTCTCTGGGTGGTGTAGAATGTATCCTTCATATCTCTGGGTGGTGTAGAATGTCTCTGGGTGGTGTAGAATGTATCCTTCATGTCTCTGGGTGGTGTAGAATGTATCCTTCATGTCTCTGGGTGGTGTAGAATGTCTCTGGGTGGTGTAGAATGTATGTGTCATGTCTCTGGGTGGTGTAGAATGTATCCTTCATATCTCTGGGTGGTGTAGAATGTATCCTTCATGTCTCTGGGTGGTTTAGAATGTATCCGTCATGTCTCTGGGTGGTGTAGAATGTATCTTTCATATTTCTGGGTGGTGTAGAATGTATCCTTCATATCTCTGGGTGGTGTAGAATGTATCCTTCATATCTCTGGGTGGTGTAGAATGTCTCCTTCATATCTCTGGGTGGTGTAGAATGTATCCTTCATATCTCTGGGTGGTGTAGAATATATCCTTCATATCTCTGGGTTGTGTAGAATGTCTCCTTCATATAGCTGGGTGGTGTAGAATATATCCTTCATGTCTCAGGGTGGTGTAGAATATATCTGTCATATCTCTGGGTGGTGTAGAATGTCTCCTTCATGTCTCTGGGTGGTATAGAATGTATCCTTCATGTCTCTGGGTGGTGTAGAATGTATCTGTCATATCTCTGGGTGGTGTAGAATGTATCCGTCATAACTCTGGGTGATGTAGAATGTATCTGTCATGTCTCTGGGTGGTGTAGAATGTATCCGTCATTTCTCTGGGTGGTGTAGAATGTATCCTTCATATCTCTGGGTAGTGTAGAATGTATAAGTCATGTCTCTGGCTGGTGTAGAATGTATCCGTCATATCTCTGGGTGGTGTAGAATGTATCCGTCATGTCTCTGGGTGGTGTAGAATGTCTCCTTCATATCGCTGGGTGGTGTAGAATGTCTCCTTCATATCTCTGGGTGGTGTAGAATGTCTCTGGGTGGTGTAGAATGTATCCTTCATATCTCTGGGTGGTTCAGAATGTATCCGTCATGTCTCTGGGTGGTGTAGAATGTATCCGTCATGTCTCTGGGTGGTGGAGAATGTCTCCTTCATATCGCTGGGTGGTGTAGAATGTCTCCTTCATGTCTCTGGGTGGTGTAGAATATATCCTTCATGTCTCTGGGTGGTGTAGAATGTATCTGTCATATTTCTGGGTGGTGTAGAATGTATCCGTCATATCTCTGGGTGGTGTAGATTGTATCCATCATGTCTCTGGGTGGTGGAGAATGTCTCCTTCATATCGCTGGGTGGTGTAGAATGTCTCCTTCATGTCTCTGGGTGGTGTAGAATATATCCTTCATGTCTCTGGGTGGTGTAGAATGTATCTGTCATATCTCTGGGTGGTGTAGAATGTATCCGTCATATCTCTGGGTGGTGTAGAATGTGTCGTCATGTCTCTGGGTGGTGTAGAATGTCTCCTTCATATCTCTGGGTGGTGTAGAATGCCTCCTTCATATCTCTGGGTGGTGTATAATTTATCCTTCATATTTCTGGGTGGTGTAGAATGTAACCTTCATGTCTCTGGGTGGTGTAGAATGTCTCTGGGTGTTGTAGAATGTATCCGTCATGTCTCTGGGTGGTGTAGAATGTATCCTTCATATCTCTGGGTGGTGTAGAATGTCTCTGGGTGGTGTAGAATGTATCCTTCATATCTCTGGGTGGTTCAGAATGTATCCGTCATGTCTCTGGGTGGTGTAGAATGTATCCGTCATTTCTCTGCGTGGTGTAGAATGTATCCTTCATATCTCTGGGTGGTGTAGAATGTATAAGTCATGTCTCTGGCTGGTGTAGAATGCATCCGTCATATCTCTGGGTGGTGTAGAATGTGTCCGTCATGTCTCTGGGTGGTGTAGAATGTCTCCTTCATATCGCTGGGTGGTGTAGAATGTCTCCTTCATGTCTCTGGGTGGTGTAGAATATATCCTTCATGTCTCTGGGTGGTGGAGAATGTCTCCTTCATGTCTCTGGGTGGTGTAGAATATATCTTTCATGTCTCAGGGTGGTGTAGAATGTATCTGTCATATCTCTGGGTGGTGTAGAATGTCTCCTTCATGTCTCTGGGTGGTGTAGAATGTATCCTTCATGTCTCTGGGTGGTGTAGAATGTATCTGTCATATCTCTGGGTGGTGTAGAATGTATCCGTCATATCTCTGGGTGGTGTAGAATGTATCCGTCATGTCTCTGGGTGGTGTAGAATGTCTCCTTCATATCTCTGGGTGGTGTAGAATGTCTCCTTCATATCTCTGGGTGGTGTATAATTTATCCTTCATATCTCTGGGTGGTGTAGAATGTATCCTTCATGTCTCTGGGTGGTGTTGAATGTATCCGTCATGTCTCTGGGTGGTGTAGAATGTATCCTTCATGTCTCTGCGTGGTGTAGAATGTATCCTACATATCTCTGGGTGGTGTAGAATGTATCCTTCATATCTCTGGGTGGTGTAGAATGTATCCGTCATGTCTCTGGGTGGTGTAGAATGTATCCTTCATATCTCTGGGTGGTGTAGAATGTATCCTTCATATCACTGGGTGGTGTAGAATGGATCCGTCATGTCTCTGGGTGGTGTAGAATGTATCCTTCATGTCTCTGGGTGGTGTAGAATGTATCCGTCATATCTCTGGGATGTGTAGAATGTATCCTTCATATCTCTGGGTGGTGTAGAATGTCTCCTTCATGTCTCTGGGTGGTGCCGAATGTATCCTTCATATTTCTGGGTGGTGTAGAATGTATCCTTCATGTCTCTGGGTGGTGTAGAATGTCTCTGGGTGGTGTAGAATGTATCTGTCATGTCTCTGGGTGGTGTAGAATGTATCCTTCATATCTCTGGGTGGTGTAGAATGTCTCTGGGTGGTGTAGAATGTATCCTTAATGTCTCTGGGTGGTGGAGAATGTATCCTTCATGTCTCTGGGTGGTGTAGAATGTCTCTGGGTGGTGTAGAATGTATGTGTCATGTCTCTGGGTGGTGTAGAATATATCCTTCATATCTCTGGGTGGTGTAGAATGTATCCTTCATGTCTCTGGGTGGTTTAGAATGTATCCGTCATATCTCTGGGTTGTGTAGAATGTCTCCTTCATATAGCTGGGTGGTGTAGAATATATCCTTCATGTCTCAGGGTGGTGTAGAATATATCTGTCATATCTCTGGGTGGTGTAGAATGTCTCCTTCATGTCTCTGGGTGGTATAGAATGTATCCTTCATGTCTCTGGGTGGTGTAGAATGTATCTGTCATATCTCTGGGTGGTGTAGAATGTATCCGTCATAACTCTGGGTGGTGTAGAATGTCTCTGTCATGTCTCTGGGTGGTGTAGAATGTATCCGTCATTTCTCTGGGTGGTGTAGAATGTAACCTTCATATCTCTGGGTGGTGTAGAATGTATAAGTCATGTCTCTGGCTGGTGTAGAATGTATCCGTCATATCTCTAGGTGGTGTAGAATGTATCCGTCATGTCTCTGGGTGGTGTAGAATGTCTCCTTCATATCGCTGGGTGGTGTAGAATGTCTCCTTCATATCTCTGGGTGGTGTAGAATGTCTCTGGGTGGTGTAGAATGTATCCTTCATATCTCTGGGTGGTTCAGAATGTATCCGTCATGTCTCTGGGTGGTGTAGAATGTATCCGTCATGTCTCTGGGTGGTGGAGAATGTCTCCTTCATATCGCTGGGTGGTGTAGAATGTCTCCTTCATGTCTCTGGGTGGTGTAGAATATATCCTTCATGTCTCTGGGTGGTGTAGAATGTATCTGTCATATCTCTGGGTGGTGTAGAATGTATCCGTCATATCTCTGGGTGGTGTAGAATGTATCCGTCATGTCTCTGGGTGGTGGAGAATGTCTCCTTCATATCGCTGGGTGGTGTAGAATGTCTCCTTCATGTCTCTGGGTGGTGTAGAATATATCCTTCATGTCTCTGGGTGGTGTAGAATGTATCTGTCATATCTCTGGGTGGTGTAGAATGTATCCGTCATATCTCTGGGTGGTGTAGAATGTGTCCGTCATGTCTCTGGGTGGTGTAGAATGTCTCCTTCATATCTCTGGGTGGTGTAGAATGTCTCCTTCATATCTCTGGGTGGATTATAATTTATCCTTCATATTTCTGGGTGGTGTAGAATGTAACCTTCATGTCTCTGGGTGGTGTAGAATGTCTCTGGGTGTTGTAGAATGTATCCGTCATGTCTCTGGGTGGTGTAGAATGTATCCTTCATATCTCTGGGTGGTGTAGAATGTCTCTGGGTGGTGTAGAATGTATCCTTCATATCTCTGGGTGGTTCAGAATGTATCCGTCATGTCTCTGGGTGGTGTAGAATGTATCCGTCATTTCTCTGCGTGGTGTAGAATGTATCCTTCATATCTCTGGCTGGTGTAGAATGTATAAGTCATGTCTCTGGCTGGTGTAGAATGTATCCGTCATATCTCTGGGTGGTGTAGAATGTGTCCGTCATGTCTCTGGGTGGTGTAGAATGTCTCCTTCATATCGCTGGGTGGTGTAGAATGTCTCCTTCATGTCTCTGGGTGGTGTAGAATATATCCTTCATGTCTCTGGGTGGTGTAGAATGTATCCGTCATGTCTCTGTGTGGTGGAGAATGTCTCCTTCATGTCTCTGGGTGGTGTAGAATATATCTTTCATGTCTCAGGGTGGTGTAGAATGTATCTGTCATATCTCTGGGTGGTGTAGAATGTCTCCTTCATGTCTCTGGGTGGTGTAGAATGTATCCTTCATGTCTCTGGGTGGTGTAGAATGTATCTGTCATATCTCTGGGTGGTGTAGAATGTATCCGTCATATCTCTGGGTGGTGTAGAATGTATCCGTCATGTCTCTGGGTGGTGTAGAATGTCTCCTTCATATCTCTGGGTGGTGTAGAATGTCTCCTTCATATCTCTGGGTGGTGTATAATTTATCCTTCATATCTCTGGGTGGTGTAGAATGTATCCTTCATGTCTCTGGGTGGTGTTGAATGTATCCGTCATGTCTCTGGGTGGTGTAGAATGTATCCTTCATGTCTCTGCGTGGTGTAGAATGTATCCTTCATATCTCTGGGTGGTGTAGAATGTATCCTTCATATCACTGGGTGGTGTAGAATGTATCCGTCATGTCTCTGGGTGGTGTAGAATGTATCCTTCATGTCTCTGGGTGGTGTAGAATGTATCCGTCATATCTCTGGGATGTGTAGAATGTATCCTTCATATCTCTGGGTGGTGTAGAATGTCTCCTTCATGTCTCTGGGTGGTGCCGAATGTATCCTTCATATTTCTGGGTGGTGTAGAATGTATCCTTCATGTCTCTGGGTGGTGTAGAATGTCTCTGGGTGGTGTAGAATGTATCTGTCATGTCTCTGGGTGGTGTAGAATGTATCCTTCATATCTCTGGGTGGTGTAGAATGTCTCTGGGTGGTGTAGAATGTATCCTTCATGTCTCTGGGTGGTGGAGAATGTATCCTTCATGTCTCTGGGTGGTGTAGAATGTCTCTGGGTGGTGTAGAATGTATGTGTCATGTCTCTGGGTGGTGTAGAATGTATCCTTCATATCTCTGGGTGGTGTAGAATGTATCCTTAATGTCTCTGGGTGGTTTAGAATGTATCCGTCATGTCTCTGGGTGGTGTAGAATGTATCTTTCATATTTCTGGGTGGTGTAGAATGTATCCTTCATATCTCTGGGTGGTGTAGAATGTATCCTTCATATCTCTGGGTGGTGTAGAATGTCTCCTTCATATCTCTGGGTGGTGTAGAATGTATCCTTCATATCTCTGGGTGGTGTAGAATGTATCCTTCATATATCTGGGTGGTGGAGAATATATCCTTGATATCTCTGGTTGGTGTAGAATGTTTCCGTCATGTCTCTGGGTGGTGGAGAATGTCTCCTTCATGTCTCTGGGTGGTGTAGAATGTCTCTGGGTGGTGTAGAATGTCTCTGAGTGGTGTAGAATGTTTCCGTCATGTCTCTGGGTGGTGAAGAATGTCTCCTTCATGTCTCTGGGTGGTGTAGAATGTCTCTGGGTGGTGTAGAATGTCTCTGGGTGGTGTAGAATGTATCCTTCATATCTCTTATTGGTATAGAATGTCTCTGGGTGGTGTATAATCTATCCGTCATGTCTCTGGGTGGTGTAGAATGTATCCGTCATGTCTCTGGGTGGTGTAGAATGTATCCTTCATATCTCTGGGTGGTGTAGAATGTATCCTTCATGTCTCTGGGTGGTGTAGAATGTATCCTTCATGTCTCTGCGTGGTGTAGAATGTATCCTACATATCTCTGGGTGGTGTAGAATGTATCCTTCATATCTCTGGGTGGTGTAGAATGTATCCGTCATGTCTCTGGGTGGTGTAGAATGTATCCTTCATATCTCTGGGTGGTGTAGAATGTATCCTTCATATCACTGGGTGGTGTAGAATGTATCCGTCATGTCTCTGGGTGGTGTAGAATGTATCCGTCATATCTCTGGGATGTGTAGAATGTATCCTTCATATCTCTGGGTGGTGTAGAATGTCTCCTTCATGTCTCTGGGTGGTGCCGAATGTATCCTTCATATTTCTGGGTGGTGTAGAATGTATCCTTCATGTCTCTGGGTGGTGTAGAATGTCTCTGGGTGGTGTAGAATGTATCCGTCATGTCTCTGGGTGGTGTAGAATGTATCTTTCATATCTTTGGGTGGTGTAGAATGTCTCTGGGTGGTGTAGAATGTATCCTTCATGTTTCTGGGTGGTGTAGAATGTATACTTCAAATCTCTGGGTGGTGTAGAATGTCTCTGGGTGGTGTAGAATGTATGTGTCATGTCTCTGGGTGGTGTAGAATGTATCCTTCATATCTCTGGGTGGTGTAGAATGTCTCCTTCATATCTCTGGGTGGTGTAGAATGTCTCTGGGTGGTGTAGAATATATCCTTCATGTCTCTGGATGGTGTAGAATGTATCCGTAATGTCTCTGGGTGGTGTAGAATGTATCCGTCATGTCTCTGGGTGGTGTAGAATGTATCCGTCATATCTCCGCGTGGTGTAGAATGTGTCCGTCATGTATCTGGGTGGTGTAGAATGTCTCCTTCATATCGCTGGGTGGTGTAGAATGTCTCCTTCATGTCTCTGGGTGGTGTAGAATATATCCTTCATGTCTCTGGGTGGTGTAGAATGTATCCGTCATGTCTCTGGGTGGTGGAGAATGTCTCGTTCATATCGCTGGGTGGTTTAGAATTTCTCCTTCATGTCTCTGGGTGGTGTAGAATATATCCTTCATGTCTCAGGGTGGTGTAGAATGTATCCTTCATGGGTCTGGGTGGAGTAGAATGTATCTGTCATATCTCTGGGTGGTGTAGAATGTCTCCTTCATTTCTCTGGGTGGTGTAGAATGTATCCTTCATGTCTCTGGGTGGTGTAGAATGTATCTGTCATATCTCTGGGTGGTGTAGAATGTATCCGTCATATCTCTGGGTGGTGTAGAATGTATCCGTCATGTCTCTGGGTGGTGTAGAATGTCTCCTTCATATCTCTGGGTGGTGTAGAATGTCTCCTTCATATCTCTGGGTGGTGTATAATTTATCCTTCATGTCTCTGGGTGGTGTAGAATGTATCCTTCATGTCTCTGGGGGGTGTTGAATATATCCGTCATGTCTCTGGGTGGTGTAGAATGTATCCTTCATGTCTCTGCGTGGTGTAGAATGTATCCTACATATCTCTGGGTGGTGTAGAATGTATCCTTCATATCTCTGGGTGGTGTAGAATGTATCCGTCATGTCTCTGGGTGGTGTAGAATGTATCCTTCATATCTCTGGGTGGTGTAGAATGTATCCGTCATGTCTCTGGGTGGTGTAGAATGTCTCCTTCATATCTCTGGGTGGTGTAGAATGTCTCCTTCATATCTCTGGGTGGTGTATAATTTATCCTTCATGTCTCTGGGTGGTGTAGAATGTATCCTTCATGTCTCTGGGGGGTGTTGAATATATCCGTCATGTCTCTGGGTGGTGTAGAATGTATCCTTCATGTCTCTGCGTGGTGTAGAATGTATCCTACATATCTCTGGGTGGTGTAGAATGTATCCTTCATATCTCTGGGTGGTGTAGAATGTATCCGTCATGTCTCTGGGTGGTGTAGAATGTATCCTTCATATCTCTGGGTGGTGTAGAATGTATCCTTCATATCACTGGGTGGTGTAGAATGTATCCGTCATGTCTCTGGGTGGTGTAGAATGTATCCGTCATATCTCTGGGATGTGTAGAATGTATCCTTCATATCTCTGGGTGGTGTAGAATGTCTCCTTTCTGTCTCTGGGTGGTGCCGAATGTATCCTTCATATTTCTGGGTGGTGTAGAATGTATCCTTCATGTCTCTGGGTGGTGTAGAATGTCTCTGGGTTGTGTAGAATGTATCTGTCATGTCTCTGGGTGGTGTAGAATGTATCCTTCATATCTCTGGGTGGTGTAGAATGTCTCTGGGTGGTGTTGAATGTATCCTTCATGTCTCTGGGTGGTGTAGAATGTATCCTTCATGTCTCTGGGTGGTGTAGAATGTCTCTGGGTGGTGTAGAATGTATGTGTCATGTCTCTGGGTGGTGTAGAATGTATCCTTCATATCTCTGGGTGGTGTAGAATGTATCCTTCATATCTCTGGGTGGTGTAGAATGTCTCCTTCATATCGCTGGGTGGTGTAGAATATATCCTTTATGTCTCAGGTTGGTGTAGAATATATCTGTCATATCTCTGGGTGGTGTAGAATGTCTCCTTCATGTCTCTGGGTGGTGTAGAATGTATCTGTCATATCTCTGAGTGGTGTAGAATGTGTCCTTCATGTCTCTGGGTATTGTAGAATGTCTCCTTCATATCGCTGGGTTGTGTAGAATGTCTCCTTCATGTCTCTGGGTGGTGTAGAATATATCCTTCATGTCTCTGGGTGGTGTAGAATGTATCCGTCATGTCTCTGGGTGGTGGAGAATGTCTCCTTCATATCGCTGGGTGGTGTAGAATTTCTCCTTCATGTCTCTGGGTGGTGTAGAATATATCCTTCATGTCTCAGGGTGGTGTAGAATGTATCCTTCATGTCTCTGGATGGAGTAGAATGTATCTGTCATATCTCTGGGTGGTGTAGAATGTCTCCTTCATTTCTCTGGGTGGTGTAGAATGTATCCTTCATGTCTCTGGGTGGTGTAGAATGTATCTGTCATATCTCTGGGTGGTGTAGAATGTATCCGTCATATCTCTGGGTGGTGTAGAATGTATCCGTCATTTTCTCTGGGTGGTGTAGAATGTCTCCTTCATATCTCTGGGTGGTGTAGAATGTCTCCTTCATATCTCTGGGTGGTGTATAATTTATCCTTCATGTCTCTGGGTGGTGTAGAATGTATCCTTCATGTCTCTGGGTGGTGTTGAATGTATCCGTCATGTCTCTGGGTGGTGTAGAATGTATCCTTCATGTCTCTGCGTGGTGTAGAATGTATCCTACATATCTCTGGGTGGTGTAGAATGTATCCTTCATATCTCTGGGTGGTGTAGAATGTATCCGTCATGTCTCTGGGTGGTGTAGAATGTATCGTTCATATCTCTGGGTGGTGTAGAATGTATCCTTCATATCACTGGGTGGTGTAGAATGTATCCGTCATGTCTCTGGGTGGTGTAGAATGTATCCGTCATATCTCTGGGATGTGTAGAATGTATCCTTCATATCTCTGGGTGGTGTAGAATGTCTCCTTTCTGTCTCTGGGTGGTGCCGAATGTATCCTTCATATTTCTGGGTGGTGTAGAATGTATCCTTCATGTCTCTGGGTGGTGTAGAATGTCTCTGGGTGGTGTAGAATGTATCTGTCATGTCTCTGGGTGGTGTAGAATGTATCCTTCATATCTCTGGGTGGTGTAGAATGTCTCTGGGTGGTGTTGAATGTATCCTTCATGTCTCTGGGTGGTGTAGAATGTATCCTTCATGTCTCTGGGTGGTGTAGAATGCCTCTCGGTGGTGTAGAATGTATGTGTCATGTCTCTGGGTGGTGTAGAATGTATCCTTCATATCTCTGGGTGGTGTAGAATGTATCCTTCATGTCTCTGGGTGGTTTAGAATGTATCCGTCATGTCTCTGGGTGGTGTAGAATGTATCTTTCATATTTCTGGGTGGTGTAGAATGTATCCTTCATATCTCTGGGTGGTGTAGAATGTATCCTTCATATCTCTGGGTGGTGTAGAATGTCTCCTTCATATCTCTGGGTGGTGTAGAATGTATCCTTCATATCTCTGGGTGGTGTAGAATGTATCCTTCATATCTCTGGGTTGTGTAGAATGTCTCCTTCATATCGCTGGGTGGTGTAGAATATATCCTTCATGTCTCAGGGTGGTGTAGAATATATCTGTCATATCTCTGGGTGGTGTCGAATGTCTCCTTCATGTCTCTGGGTGGTATAGAATGTATCCTTCATGTCTCTGGGTGGTGTAGAATGTATCTGTCATATCTCTGGGTGGTGTGGAATGTATCCGTCATATCTCTGGGTGGTGTAGAATGTATCCGTCATGTCTCTGGGTGGTGTAGAATGTCTCCTTCATATCTCTGGGTGGTGTAGAATGTATCCTTCATATCTCTGGGTGGTGTAGAATGTATCCGTCATCTCTCTGGGTGGTGTAGAATGTATCCTTCATGTCTCTGGGTGGTGTAGAATGTATCCGTCATATCTCTGGGTGGTGTAGAATGTCTCATTCATGTCTCTGGGTGGTGCAGAATGTATCCTTCATATTTCTGGGTGGTGTAGAATGTAACCTTCATGTCTCTGGGTGGTGTAGAATGTCTCTGGGTGGTGTAGAATATATCCTTCATATCTCTGGGTGGTGTAGAATGTATCCGTCATATCTCTGGGTGGTGTAGAATGTATCCGTCATGTCTCTGGGTGGTGGAGAATGTCTCCTTCATATTGCTGGGTGGTGTAGTATGTCTCCTTCATGTCTCTGGGTGGTGTAGAATATATCCTTCATGTCTCTGGGTGGTGTAGAATGTATCTGTCATATCTCTGGGTGGTGTAGAATGTATCCGTCATATCTCTGGGTGGTGTAGAATGTATCCGTCATGTCTCTGGGTGGTAGAGAATGTCTCCTTCATATCGCTGGGTGGTGTAGAATGTCTCCTTCATGTCTCTGGGTGGTGTAGAATATATCCTTCATGTCTCTGGGTGGTGTAGAATGTATCTGTCATATCTCTGGGTGGTGTAGAATGTATCCGTCATATCTCTGGGTGGTGTAGAATGTATCCGTCATGTCTCTGGGTGGTGTAGAATGTATCCTTCATATCTCTGGGTGGTGTAGAATGTCTCTGGGTGGTGTAGAATGTATCGTTCATATCTCTGGGTGGTGTAGAATGTCTCTGGGTGGTGTAGAATGTCTCCTTCATGTCTCTGGGTGGTATAGAATGTATCGTTCATATCTCTGGGTGGTGTAGAATGTCTCTGGGTGGTGTAGAATGTATCCGTCATGTCTCTGGGTGGTGTAGAATGTATCTGGTTGGTGTAGAATGTAGCCATCATGTCACTGGGTGGTGTAGAATGTATCCTTCATATCTCTGGGTGGTGTAGCATGTCTCTGGGTGGTGTAGAATGTATCCTTCATATCTCTGGGTGGTTCAGAATGTATCCGTCATGTCTATGTGTGGTGTAGAATGTATCCGTCATGTCTCTGGGTGGTGTAGAATGTATCCTTCATATCTCTGGGTGGTGTAGAATGTATAAGTCATGTCTCTGGCTGGCGTAGAATGTATCCGTCATATCTCTGGGTGGTGTAGAATGTATCCGTCATGTCTCTGGGTGGTGTATAATGTCTCCTTCATATCACTGGGTGGTGTAGAATGTCTCCTTCATATCTCTGGGTGGTGTAGAATGTCTCTGGGTGGTGTAGAATGTATCCTTCATATCTCTGGGTGGTTCAGAATGTATCCGTCATGTCTCTGGGTGGTGTAGAATGTATCCGTCATGTCTCTGGGTGGTGTAGAATGTATCCTTCATATCTCTGGGTGGTGTAGAATGTATAAGTCATGTCTCTGGGTGGTGTAGAATGTATCCGTCATATCTCTGGGTGGTGTAGAATGTATCCGTCATGTCTCTGGGTGGTGTAGAATGTCTCCTTCATATCTCTGGGTGGTGTAGAATGTCTCCTTCATATCTCTGGGTGGTGTAGAATGTCTCCTTCATATCTCTGGGTGGTGTATAATTTATCCTTCATGTCTCTGGGTGGTGTAGAATGTATCCTTCATGTCTCTGGGTGGTGTTGAATATATCCGTCATGTCTCTGGGTGGTGTAGAATGTATCCTTCATGTCTCTGGGTGGTGTAGAATGTATCCTACATATCTCTGGGTGGTGTAGAATGTATCCTTCATATCTCTGGGTGGTGTAGAATGTATCCGTCATGTCTCTGGGTGGTGTAGAATGTATCGTTCATATCTCTGGGTGGTGTAGAATGTATCCTTCATATCACTGGGTCGTGTAGAATGTATCCGTCATGTCTCTGGGTGGTGTAGAATGTATCCGTCATATCTCTGGGATGTGTAGAATGTATCCTTCATATCTCTGGGTGGTGTAGAATGTCTCCTTTCTGTCTCTGGGTGGTGCCGAATGTATCCTTCATATTTCTGGGTGGTGTAGAATGTATCCTTCATGTCTCTGGGTGGTGTAGAATGTCTCTGGGTGGTGTAGAATGTATCTGTCATGTCTCTGGGTGGTGTAGAATGTATCCTTCATATCTCTGGGTGGTGTAGAATGTCTCTGGGTGGTGTTGAATGTATCCTTCATGTCTCTGGGTGGTGTAGAATGTATCCTTCATGTCTCTGGGTGGTGTAGAATGCCTCTCGGTGGTGTAGAATGTATGTGTCATGTCTCTGGGTGGTGTAGAATGTATCCTTCATATCTCTGGGTGGTGTAGAATGTATCCTTCATGTCTCTGGGTGGTTTAGAATGTATCCGTCATGTCTCTGGGTGGTGTAGAATGTATCTTTCATATTTCTGGGTGGTGTAGAATGTATCCTTCATATCTCTGGGTGGTGTAGAATGTATCCTTCATATCTCTGGGTGGTGTAGAATGTCTCCTTCATATCTCTGGGTGGTGTAGAATGTATCCTTCATATCTCTGGGTGGTGTAGAATGTATCCTTCATATCTCTGGGTTGTGTAGAATGTCTCCTTCATATCGCTGGGTGGTGTAGAATATATCCTTCATGTCTCAGGGTGGTGTAGAATATATCTGTCATATCTCTGGGTGGTGTCGAATGTCTCCTTCATGTCTCTGGGTGGTATAGAATGTATCCTTCATGTCTCTGGGTGGTGTAGAATGTATCTGTCATATCTCTGGGTGGTGTGGAATGTATCCGTCATATCTCTGGGTGGTGTAGAATGTATCCGTCATGTCTCTGGGTGGTGTAGAATGTCTCCTTCATATCTCTGGGTGGTGTAGAATGTATCCTTCATATCTCTGGGTGGTGTAGAATGTATCCGTCATCTCTCTGGGTGGTGTAGAATGTATCCTTCATGTCTCTGGGTGGTGTAGAATGTATCCGTCATATCTCTGGGTGGTGTAGAATGTCTCATTCATGTCTCTGGGTGGTGCAGAATGTATCCTTCATATTTCTGGGTGGTGTAGAATGTAACCTTCATGTCTCTGGGTGGTGTAGAATGTCTCTGGGTGGTGTAGAATATATCCTTCATATCTCTGGGTGGTGTAGAATGTATCCGTCATATCTCTGGGTGGTGTAGAATGTATCCGTCATGTCTCTGGGTGGTGGAGAATGTCTCCTTCATATTGCTGGGTGGTGTAGTATGTCTCCTTCATGTCTCTGGGTGGTGTAGAATATATCCTTCATGTCTCTGGGTGGTGTAGAATGTATCCGTCATGTCTCTGGGTGGTAGAGAATGTCTCCTTCATATCGCTGGGTGGTGTAGAATGTCTCCTTCATGTCTCTGGGTGGTGTAGAATATATCCTTCATGTCTCTGGGTGGTGTAGAATGTATCTGTCATATCTCTGGGTGGTGTAGAATGTATCCGTCATATCTCTGGGTGGTGTAGAATGTATCCGTCATGTCTCTGGGTGGTGTAGAATGTATCCTTCATATCTCTGGGTGGTGTAGAATGTCTCTGGGTGGTGTAGAATGTATCGTTCATATCTCTGGGTGGTGTAGAATGTCTCTGGGTGGTGTAGAATGTCTCCTTCATGTCTCTGGGTGGTATAGAATGTATCGTTCATATCTCTGGGTGGTGTAGAATGTCTATGGGTGGTGTAGAATGTATCCGTCATGTCTCTGGGTGGTGTAGAATGTATCTGGTTGGTGTAGAATGTAGCCATCATGTCACTGGGTGGTGTAGAATGTATCCTTCATATCTCTGGGTGGTGTAGCATGTCTCTGGGTGGTGTAGAATGTATCCTTCATATCTCTGGGTGGTTCAGAATGTATCCGTCATGTCTATGTGTGGTGTAGAATGTATCCGTCATGTCTCTGGGTGGTGTAGAATGTATCCTTCATATCTCTGGGTGGTGTAGAATGTATAAGTCATGTCTCTGGCTGGCGTAGAATGTATCCGTCATATCTCTGGGTGGTGTAGAATGTATCCGTCATGTCTCTGGGTGGTGTAGAATGTCTCCTTCATATCACTGGGTGGTGTAGAATGTCTCCTTCATATCTCTGGGTGGTGTAGAATGTCTCTGGGTGGTGTAGAATGTATCCTTCATATCTCTGGGTGGTTCAGAATGTATCCGTCATGTCTCTGGGTGGTGTAGAATGTATCCGTCATGTCTCTGGGTGGTGTAGAATGTATCCTTCATATCTCTGGGTGGTGTAGAATGTATAAGTCATGTCTCTGGGTGGTGTAGAATGTATCCGTCATATCTCTGGGTGGTGTAGAATGTATCCGTCATGTCTCTGGGTGGTGTAGAATGTCTCCTTCATATCTCTTGGTGGTGTAGAATGTCTCCTTCATATCTCTGGGTGTTGTAGAATGTCTCTGGGTGGTGTAGAATATATCCTTCATATCTCTGGGTGGTGTAGAATGTATCCGTCATGTCTCTGGGTGGTGTAGAATGTATCCTTCATATCTCTGGTTGGTGTAGAATGTATCCGTCATGTCTCTGGGTGGTGTAGAATGTATCCGTCATATCTCTGGGTGGTGTAGAATGTGTCCGTCATGTCTCTGGGTGGTGTAGAATGTCTCCTTCATATCGCTGGGTGGTGTAGAATGTCTCCTTCATGTCTCTGGGTGGTGTAGAATATATCCTTCATGTCTCTGGGTGGTGTAGAATGTATCCGTCATGTCTCTGGGTGGTGGAGAATGTCTCCTTCATATCGCTGGGTGGTGTAGAATGTCTCCTTCATGTCTCTGGGTGGTGTAGAATATATCCTTCATGTCTCAGGGTGGTGTAGAATGTATCTGTCATATCTCTGGGTGGTGTAGAATGTATCTGTCATGTCTCTGGGTGGTGTAGAATGTATCCGTCATATCTCTGGGTGGTGTAGAATGTATCCGTCATGTCTCTGGGTGGTGTAGAATGTCTCCTTCATATCTCTGGGTGGTGTAGAATGTCTCCTTCATGTCTCTGGGTGGTGTAGAATGTATCCTTCATGTCTCTGGGTGGTGTAGAATGTATCCTTCATGTCTCTGGGTGGTGTTGAATGTATCCGTCATGTCTCTAGGTGGTGTAGAATGTATCCTTCATATCTCTGGGTGGTGTAGAATGTATCCGTCATGACTCTGGGTGGTGTAGAATGTATCCTTCATATCTCTGGGTGGTGTAGAATGTATCCTTCATATCACTGGGTGGTGTAGAATGTATCCGTCATGTCTCTGGGTGGTGTAGAATGTATCCTTCATGTCTCTGGGTGGTGTAGAATGTATCCGTCATATCTCTGGGATGTGTAGAATGTATCCTTCATATCTCTGGGTGGTGTAGAATGTCTCCTTCATGTCTCTGGGTGGTGCCAAATGTATCCTTCATATTTCTGGGTGGTGTAGAATGTATCCTTCATGTCTCTGGGTGGTGTAGAATGTCTCTGGGTGGTGTAGAATGTATCTGTCATGTCTCTGGGTGGTGTAGAATGTATCCTTCATATCTCTGGGTGGTGTAGAATGTCTCTGGGTGGTGTAGAATGTATCCTTCATGTCTCTGGGTGGTGTAGAATGTATCCTTCATGTCTCTGGGTGGTGTAGAATGTCTCTGGGTGGTGTAGAATGTATGTGTCATGTCTCTGGGTGGTGTAGAATGTATCCTTCATATCTCTGGGTGGTGTAGAATGTATCCTTCATGTCTCTGGGTGGTTTAGAATGTATCCGTCATGTCTCTGGGTGGTGTAGAATGTATCTTTCATATCTCTGGGTGGTGTAGAATGTCTCTGGGTGGTGTAGAATGTATCCTTCATATCTCTGGGTGGTGTAGAATGTATCCTTCATATCTCTGGGTGGTGTAGAATGTCTCCTTCATATCTCTGGGTGGTGTAGAATGTATCCTTCATATCTCTGGGTGGTGTAGAATATATCCTTCATATCTCTGGGTTGTGTAGAATGTCTCCTTCATATAGCTGGGTGGTGTAGAATATATCCTTCATGTCTCAGGGTGGTGTAGAATATATCTGTCATATCTCTGGGTGGTGTAGAATGTCTCCTTCATGTCTCTGGGTGGTATAGAATGTATCCTTCATGTCTCTGGGTGGTGTAGAATGTATCTGTCATATCTCTGGGTGGTGTAGAATGTATCCGTCATAACTCTGGGTGATGTAGAATGTATCTGTCATGTCTCTGGGTGGTGTAGAATGTATCCGTCATTTCTCTGGGTGGTGTAGAATGTATCCTTCATATCTCTGGGTAGTGTAGAATGTATAAGTCATGTCTCTGGCTGGTGTAGAATGTATCCGTCATATCTCTGGGTGGTGTAGAATGTATCCGTCATGTCTCTGGGTGGTGTAGAATGTCTCCTTCATATCGCTGGGTGGTGTAGAATGTCTCCTTCATATCTCTGGGTGGTGTAGAATGTCTCTGGGTGGTGTAGAATGTATCCTTCATATCTCTGGGTGGTTCAGAATGTATCCGTCATGTCTCTGGGTGGTGTAGAATGTATCCGTCATGTCTCTGGGTGGTGGAGAATGTCTCCTTCATATCGCTGGGTGGTGTAGAATGTCTCCTTCATGTCTCTGGGTGGTGTAGAATATATCCTTCATGTCTCTGGGTGGTGTAGAATGTATCTGTCATATTTCTGGGTGGTGTAGAATGTATCCGTCATATCTCTGGGTGGTGTAGAATGTATCTGTCATATCTCTGGGTGGTGTAGAATGTATCCGTCATATCTCTGGGTGGTGTAGAATGTGTCGTCATGTCTCTGGGTGGTGTAGAATGTCTCCTTCATATCTCTGGGTGGTGTAGAATGCCTCCTTCATATCTCTGGGTGGTGTATAATTTATCCTTCATATTTCTGGGTGGTGTAGAATGTAACCTTCATGTCTCTGGGTGGTGTAGAATGTCTCTGGGTGTTGTAGAATGTATCCGTCATGTCTCTGGCTGGTGTAGAATGCATCCGTCATATCTCTGGGTGGTGTAGAATGTGTCCGTCATGTCTCTGGGTGGTGTAGAATGTCTCCTTCATATCGCTGGGTGGTGTAGAATGTCTCCTTCATGTCTCTGGGTGGTGTAGAATATATCCTTCATGTCTCTGGGTGGTGTAGAATGTATCCGTCATGTCTCTGGGTGGTGGAGAATGTCTCCTTCATGTCTCTGGGTGGTGTAGAATATATCTTTCATGTCTCAGGGTGGTGTAGAATGTATCTGTCATATCTCTGGGTGGTGTAGAATGTCTCCTTCATGTCTCTGGGTGGTGTAGAATGTATCCTTCATGTCTCTGGGTGGTGTAGAATGTATCTGTCATATCTCTGGGTGGTGTAGAATGTATCCGTCATATCTCTGGGTGGTGTAGAATGTATCCGTCATGTCTCTGGGTGGTGTAGAATGTCTCCTTCATATCTCTGGGTGGTGTAGAATGTCTCCTTCATATCTCTGGGTGGTGTATAATTTATCCTTCATATCTCTGGGTGGTGTAGAATGTATCCTTCATGTCTCTGGGTGGTGTTGAATGTATCCGTCATGTCTCTGGGTGGTGTAGAATGTATCCTTCATGTCTCTGCGTGGTGTAGAATGTATCCTACATATCTCTGGGTGGTGTAGAATGTATCCTTCATATCTCTGGGTGGTGTAGAATGTATCCGTCATGTCTCTGGGTGGTGTAGAATGTATCCTTCATATCTCTGGGTGGTGTAGAATGTATCCTTCATATCACTGGGTGGTGTAGAATGGATCCGTCATGTCTCTGGGTGGTGTAGAATGTATCCTTCATGTCTCTGGGTGGTGTAGAATGTATCCGTCATATCTCTGGGATGTGTAGAATGTATCCTTCATATCTCTGGGTGGTGTAGAATGTCTCCTTCATGTCTCTGGGTGGTGCCGAATGTATCCTTCATATTTCTGGGTGGTGTAGAATGTATCCTTCATGTCTCTGGGTGGTGTAGAATGTCTCTGGGTGGTGTAGAATGTATCTGTCATGTCTCTGGGTGGTGTAGAATGTATCCTTCATATCTCTGGGTGGTGTAGAATGTCTCTGGGTGGTGTAGAATGTATCCTTAATGTCTCTGGGTGGTGGAGAATGTATCCTTCATGTCTCTGGGTGGTGTAGAATGTCTCTGGGTGGTGTAGAATGTATGTGTCATGTCTCTGGGTGGTGTAGAATATATCCTTCATATCTCTGGGTGGTGTAGAATGTATCCTTCATGTCTCTGGGTGGTTTAGAATGTATCCGTCATATCTCTGGGTTGTGTAGAATGTCTCCTTCATATAGCTGGGTGGTGTAGAATATATCCTTCATGTCTCAGGGTGGTGTAGAATATATCTGTCATATCTCTGGGTGGTGTAGAATGTCTCCTTCATGTCTCTGGGTGGTATAGAATGTATCCTTCATGTCTCTGGGTGGTGTAGAATGTATCTGTCATATCTCTGGGTGGTGTAGAATGTATCCGTCATAACTCTGGGTGGTGTAGAATGTCTCTGTCATGTCTCTGGGTGGTGTAGAATGTATCCGTCATTTCTCTGGGTGGTGTAGAATGTAACCTTCATATCTCTGGGTGGTGTAGAATGTATAAGTCATGTCTCTGGCTGGTGTAGAATGTATCCGTCATATCTCTAGGTGGTGTAGAATGTATCCGTCATGTCTCTGGGTGGTGTAGAATGTCTCCTTCATATCGCTGGGTGGTGTAGAATGTCTCCTTCATATCTCTGGGTGGTGTAGAATGTCTCTGGGTGGTGTAGAATGTATCCTTCATATCTCTGGGTGGTTCAGAATGTATCCGTCATGTCTCTGGGTGGTGTAGAATGTATCCGTCATGTCTCTGGGTGGTGGAGAATGTCTCCTTCATATCGCTGGGTGGTGTAGAATGTCTCCTTCATGTCTCTGGGTGGTGTAGAATATATCCTTCATGTCTCTGGGTGGTGTAGAATGTATCTGTCATATCTCTGGGTGGTGTAGAATGTATCCGTCATATCTCTGGGTGGTGTAGAATGTATCCGTCATGTCTCTGGGTGGTGGAGAATGTCTCCTTCATATCGCTGGGTGGTGTAGAATGTCTCCTTCATGTCTCTGGGTGGTGTAGAATATATCCTTCATGTCTCTGGGTGGTGTAGAATGTATCTGTCATATCTCTGGGTGGTGTAGAATGTATCCGTCATATCTCTGGGTGGTGTAGAATGTGTCCGTCATGTCTCTGGGTGGTGTAGAATGTCTCCTTCATATCTCTGGGTGGTGTAGAATGTCTCCTTCATATCTCTGGGTGGATTATAATTTATCCTTCATATTTCTGGGTGGTGTAGAATGTAACCTTCATGTCTCTGGGTGGTGTAGAATGTCTCTGGGTGTTGTAGAATGTATCCGTCATGTCTCTGGGTGGTGTAGAATGTATCCTTCATATCTCTGGGTGGTGTAGAATGTCTCTGGGTGGTGTAGAATGTATCCTTCATATCTCTGGGTGGTTCAGAATGTATCCGTCATGTCTCTGGGTGGTGTAGAATGTATCCGTCATTTCTCTGCGTGGTGTAGAATGTATCCTTCATATCTCTGGCTGGTGTAGAATGTATCAGTCATGTCTCTGGCTGGTGTAGAATGTATCCGTCATATCTCTGGGTGGTGTAGAATGTGTCCGTCATGTCTCTGGGTGGTGTAGAATGTATCCTTCATATCTCTTGGTGGTGTAGAATGTCTCCTTCATGTCTCTGGGTGGTGTAGAATGTATCCTTCATGTCTCTGGGTGGTGTAGAATGTATCCGTCATGTCTCTGGGTGGTGGAGAATGTCTCCTTCATGTCTCTGGGTGGTGTAGAATATATCTTTCATGTCTCAGGGTGGTGTAGAATGTATCTGTCATATCTCTGGGTGGTGTAGAATGTCTCCTTCATGTCTCTGGGTGGTGTAGAATGTATCCTTCATGTCTCTGGGTGGTGTAGAATGTATCTGTCATATCTCTGGGTGGTGTAGAATGTATCCGTCATATCTCTGGGTGGTGTAGAATGTATCCGTCATGTCTCTGGGTGGTGTAGAATGTCTCCTTCATATCTCTGGGTGGTGTAGAATGTCTCATTCATATCTCTGGGTGGTGTATAATTTATCCTTCATATCTCTGGGTGGTGTAGAATGTATCCTTCATGTCTCTGGGTGGTGTTGAATGTATCCGTCATGTCTCTGGGTGGTGTAGAATGTATCCTTCATGTCTCTGCGTGGTGTAGAATGTATCCTTCATATCTCTGGGTGGTGTAGAATGTATCCTTCATATCACTGGGTGGTGTAGAATGTATCCGTCATGTCTCTGGGTGGTGTAGAATGTATCCTTCATGTCTCTGGGTGGTGTAGAATGTATCCGTCATATCTCTGGGTGGTGTAGAATGTATCCTTCATGTCTCTGGGTGGTGTAGAATGTCTCCTTCATGTCTCTGGGTGGTGTAGAATGTATCCTTCATATTTCTGGGTGGTGTAGAATGTATCCTTCATGTCTCTGGGTGGTGTAGAATGTCTCTGGGTGGTGTAGAATGTATCCTGTCATGTCTCTGGGTGGTGTAGAATGTATCCTTCATATCTCTGGGTGGTGTAGAATGTCTCTGGGTGGTGTAGAATGTATCCTTCATGTCTCTGGGTGGTGTAGAATGTATCCTTCATGTCTCTGGGTGGTGTAGAATGTCTCTGGGTGGTGTAGAATGTATGTGTCATGTCTCTGGGTGGTGTAGAATGTATCCTTCATATCTCTGGGTGGTGTAGAATGTATCCTTAATGTCTCTGGGTGGTTTAGAATGTATCCGTCATGTCTCTGGGTGGTGTAGAATGTATCTTTCATATTTCTGGGTGGTGTAGAATGTATCCTTCATATCTCTGGGTGGTGTAGAATGTATCCTTCATATCTCTGGGTGGTGTAGAATGTATCCTTCATATCTCTGGGTGGTGTAGAATGTATCCTTCATGTCTCTGGGTGGTGTAGAATGTATCCTTCATATATCTGGGTGGTGGAGAATATATCCTTGATATCTCTGGTTGGTGTAGAATGTTTCCGTCATGTCTCTGGGTGGTGGAGAATGTCTCCTTCATGTCTCTGGGTGGTGTAGAATGTCTCTGGGTGGTGTAGAATGTCTCTGAGTGGTGTAGAATGTTTCCGTCATGTCTCTGGGTGGTGAAGAATGTCTCCTTCATGTCTCTGGGTGGTGTAGAATGTCTCTGGGTGGTGTAGAATGTCTCTGGGTGGTGTAGAATGTATCCTTCATATCTCTTATTGGTATAGAATGTCTCTGGGTGGTGTATAATCTATCCGTCATGTCTCTGGGTGGTGTAGAATGTATCCGTCATGTCTCTGGGTGGTGTAGAATGTATCCTTCATATCTCTGGGTGGTGTAGAATGTATCCTTCATGTCTCTGGGTGGTGTAGAATGTATCCGTCATGTCTCTGGGTGGTGGAGAATGTCTCCTTCATGTCTTTGGGTGGTGTAGAATGTATCCGTCATATCTCTGGGTGGTGTAGAATGTCTCTGGGTGGTGTATAATGTATCCTTCATGTCTCTGGGTGGTGTAGAATGTATCCTTCATATCTCTGGGTGGTGTAGAATGTATCCTTCATATCTCTGGGTGGTGTAGAATGTATCCTTCATATCTCTGGGTGGTGTAGAATGTATCCTTCATGTCTCTGGGTGGTGTAGAATGTATCCGTCATGTCTCTGGGTGGTGTAGAATGTATGCTTCATATCTATAGGGGGTGTATAATGTATCCTTCATATCTCTGGGTGGTGGAGAATGTCTCCTTCATGTCTCTGGGTGGTGTAGAATGTCTCTGGGTGGTGTAAAATGTCTCTGGGTGGTGTAGAATGTATCCTTCATATCTCTTATTGGTGTAGAATGTCTATGGGTGGTGTAGAATGTATCCTTCATATCTCTTGGTGGTGTAGAATGTATCCGTCATGTCTCTGGGTGGTGTAGAATGTATCCTTCATATCTCTGGGTGGTGTAGAATGTATCCTTCATACCTCTGGGTGGTGTAGAATGTATCCGTCATGTCTCTGGGTGGTGTAGAATGTATCCTTCATATCTTTGGGTGGTGTAGAATGTCTCTGGGCGTTGTAGAATATCTCTGGGTGGTGTAGAATGTATCCGTCATGTCTCTGGGTGGTGTAGAATGTATCCTTCATATCTCTGGGTGGTGTAGAATGTATCCGTCATGTCTTTGGGTGGTGTAGAATGTATCCTTCATGTCTCTGGGTGGTAGTAGAATATATCCTTGATATCTCTGGGTGGTGTAGAATGTATCCTTCATGTCTCTGGGTGGTGTAGAATGTTTCCGTCATGTCTCTGGTTGGTGGAGAATGTCTCCTTCATGTCTCTGGGTGGTGTAGAATGTATCCTTCATATCTCTGGGTGGTGTAAAATGTATCCTTCATGTCTCTCGGTGGTATAGAATGTCTCTGGGTGGTGTAGAATATCTCTGGGTGGTGTAGAATGTATCCGTCATGTCTCTGGGTGGTGTAGATTGTTTCTGGGTGGTGTAGAAAGTATCCTTCATATCTCTGGGTGGTGTAGAATGTATCCTTCATGTCTCTGGGTGGTGAAGAATGTATCCGTCATGTCTCTGGGTGGTGTAGAATGTATCCTTCATATCTCTGGGTGGTGTAGAATGTATCCGTCATGTCTTTGGGTGGTGTAGAATGTATCCTTCATATATCTGGGTGGTGGAGAATATATCCTTGATATCTCTGGTTGGTGTAGAATGTTTCCGTCATGTCTCTGGGTGGTGGAGAATGTCTCCTTCATGTCTCTGGGTGGTGTAGAATGTCTCTGGGTGGTGTAGAATGTCTCTGAGTGGTGTAGAATGTTTCCGTCATGTCTCTGGGTGGTGAAGAATGTCTCCTTCATGTCTCTGGGTGGTGTAGAATGTCTCTGGGTGGTGTAGAATGTCTCTGGGTGGTGTAGAATGTATCCTTCATATCTCTTATTGGTGTAGAATGTCTCTGGGTGGTGTAGAATCTATCCGTCATGTCTCTGGGTGGTGTAGAATGTATCCGTCATGTCTCTGGGTGGTGTAGAATGTATCCTTCATATCTCTGGGTGGTGTAGAATGTATCCTTCATGTCTCTGGGTGGTGTAGAATGTATCCGTCATGTCTCTGGGTGGTGGAGAATGTCTCCTTCATGTCTTTGGGTGGTGTAGAATGTATCCGTCATATCTCTGGGTGGTGTAGAATGTCTCTGGGTGGTGTATAATGTATCCTTCATGTCTCTGGGTGGTGTAGAATGTGTCCTTCATATCTCTGGGTGTAGTAGAATGTATCCTTCATATCTCTGGGTGGTGTAGATTGTATCCTTCATATCTCTGGGTGGTGTAGAATGTATCCTTCATGTCTCTGGGTGGTGTAGAATGTATCCGTCATGTCTCTGGGTGGTGTAGAATGTATGCTTCATATCTATAGGGGGTGTATAATGTATCCTTCATATCTCTGGGTGGTGGAGAATGTCTCCTTCATGTCTCTGGGTGGTGTAGAATGTCTCTGGGTGGTGTAAAATGTCTCTGGGTGGTGTAGAATGTATCCTTCATATCTCTTATTGGTGTAGAATGTCTATGGGTGGTGTAGAATGTATCCTTCATATCTCTGGGTGGTGTAGAATGTATCCGTCATATCTCTGGGTGGTGTAGAATGTCTCTGGGTGGTGTAGAATGTATCCGTCATGTCTCTGGGTGGTGTAGAATGTATCCTTCATATCTCTGGGTGTTGTAGAATGTATCCTTCATATCTCTGGGTGGTGTAGATTGTATCCTTCATATCTCTGGGTGTTGTAGAATGTATCCTTCATGTCTCTGGGTGGTGTAGAATGTATCCATCATGTCTCTGGGTGGTGTAGAATGTATGCTTCATATCTCTGGGGGGTGTAGAATGTATCCTTCATATCTCTGGGTGGTATAGAATGTATCCTTCATATCTCTGGGTGGTGTGGAATGTATCCTTCATATCTCTGGGTCGTGTAGAATGTGTCCTTCATATCTCTGGGTGGTGTAGAATGTATCCGTCATGTCTCTGGGTGTTGTAGAATGTCTCCTTAATATCTCTGGGTGGTGTAGAATGTCTCTGGGTGGTGTAGAATGTCTCTGGGTGGAGTAGAATGAATCCTTCATATCTCTGGGTGGTGTTGAATGTCTCTGGGTGGTGTTGAATGTATCAGTCATGTCTCTGGTTGGTGTAGAATGTATCCTTCATATCTCTGGGTGGTGTAAAATGTATCCTTCATGTCTCTGGGTGGTGTAGAATGTATCCGTCATATCTCTGGGTGGTGTAGAATGTCTCTGGGTGGTGTAGAATGTATCCTTCATGTCTCTGGGTGGTGTAGAATGTATCCTTCATATCTCTAGGTGGTGTAGAATGTATCCTTCATATCTCTGGGTGGTGTAAAAAGTATCCTTCATATCTCTGGGTCGTGTAGAATGTATCCGTCATGTCTCTGGGTGGTGTAGAATGTCTCTGGGTGGTGTAGAATGTATCCTTCATATATCTGGGAGGTGTAGAATGTCTCTGGGTGGTGTAGAATGTATCCTTCATGTCTCTGGGTGGTGTTGAATGTATGCTTCATGTCTCTGGGTGGTATAGAATGTGTCCGTCATGTCTCTGGGTGGTGTAGAATGTATCCGTCATGTCTCTGGGTGGTGTAGAATGTATCCTTCATATCTCAGGGTGGTGTTGAATGTCTCTGGGTGGTGTAGAATGTATCCTTCATGTCTCTGGGTGGTGTTGAATGTTTTTGTCATGTCTCTGGGTGGTGTAGAATGTGTCCTTCATATTTCTGGGAGGTGTAGAATGTCTCTGGGTGGTGTAGAATGTATCCGTCATGTCTCTGGGTGGTGCAGAATGTATCCGTCATGTCTCTGGGTGGTGTAGAATGTATCCGTCATATCTCTGGGTGGTGTAGAATGTATCCTTCATATCTCTGGGTGGTGTAGAATGTCATCAATCAGCTCCTATTGTTTCATACTGCAGTTAGACTGGGTGGTGGAGAATGTCTCCTTCATGTCTTGTGTGGTGTAGAATGTATCCGTCATATCTCTGGGAGGTGTAGAATGTCTCTGGGCTGGTGTAGCCAGATGTATGCTTCATATCTATAGGGGTGTATAATGTATCCTTCATATCTCTGGGAGGTATAGAATGTAATCCTTCATATCTCCTTCACTTGATTCAGTTAGAAGTGAATCAAGTGAATCAGCTACTATGGTTCTATACTGCAGTTAGAAGTGAATGAAGTGAATCAGCTCCTATGGTTTTATACTGCAGTTAGAAGTGAATCAAGTGAATGAGCTCCTATGGTTTTATTCTAGAGTTAGAAGTGAATCAGCTCCTATGGTTTTATACTGTAGTTAGAAGGAATCAAGGGAATCAGTTCCTATGGTTTTACAATGCAGTTAGAAGTGAATCAGCTCCTCTGGTTTTATACTGCAGTTAGAATTGAATCTAGTGAATCATCTATGGTTTTATACAGCAGTTAGAAGTGAATCAGGTGAATCAGCTCCTATCGTTTTATTCTGCAGTTAGAAGTGAATCAAGTGAATCAGCTCCTCTGGTTTTATACTGCAGTTAGAAGTGAATCAAGTGAATCAGCTGCTATGGTTTTATTATGCAGTTAGAAGTGAATCAAATGAAACAGTTCCTATTGTTTATACTGCAGTTAGAAGTGAATCAGCTCCTATGGTTGTATACTGCAGTTAGAAGTGAATCAAGTGTATCAGATCCTATGGTTTTATACAACAGTTAGAAGTGAATCAGCTCCTATGGTTTTATAATGCAGTTAGAAGTGAATCAAGTGATTCAGCTCCTATGGTTTTATACTTCAGATATAAGTGAATCAAGTGAATCAGCTCCTATAGTTTTATACTGCAGTTAGAAGGGAATCAAGTGAATCAACTCCTATGGTTTTATACTGCAGTTAGAGGTGAATCAAGTGAATCAGCTCCTATGGTTTTATACTGCAGTTAGAAGTGAATCAAGTGAATCAGCTCCTATGGTTTTAAACTGTTGTTAGAAGTGAATCAAGTGAATCAGCTCCTATGGTTTATACTGCAGTTAGAAGTGAATCAAGTGAATCAGCTCCTATGGTTTTAAACTGTTGTTAGAAGTGAATCAAGTGAATCAGCTCCTATGGTTTTACATTTACATTTACATTTAAGTCATTTAGCAGACTTCTCTTATCCAGAGCGACTTACAAATTGGTGCATTCACCTTATGATATCCAGTGGAACAACCACTTTACAATAGTGCATCTAAATCTTTTAAGGGGGGGGGGGGGGGTTAGAAGGATTACTTTATCCTATCCTAGGTATTCCTTAAAGAGGTGGGGTTTCAGGTGTCTCCGGAAGGTGTAGAATGTATCCATCATGTCTCTGGGTGGTGTAGAATGTATGCTTCATATCTATAGGGGGTGTATAATGTATCCTTCATATCTCTGGGAGGTATAGAATGTATACTTCATATCTCTGGGTGGTGTAGAATGTATCCTTCATGTCTCTGGGTGGTGTAGAATGTATCCTTCATATCTCTGGGTGGTGTAGAATGTATCCGTCATGTCTCTGGGTGGTGTTGAATGTATCCGTCATATCTCTGGGTGGTGTAGAATGTATCCGTCATGTCTCTGGGTGGTGTAAAATGTCTCTGGGTGGTGTAGAATGTATTCGTCATGTCTCTGGATGGTGTGGAATGTATCCTTCATATCTCTGGATCGTGTAGAATGTGTCCTTCATATCTCTGGGTGGTGTAGAATGTATCCGTCATATCGCTGCGTGGTGTAGAATGTATCCGTCATGTCTGTGGATGGTGTAGAATGTCTCCTTAATATCTCTGGGTGGTGTAGAATGTCTCCGGGTGGTGTAGAATGTCTCTGGGTGGAGTAGAATGTATCCTTCATATCTCTGGGTGGTGTTGAATGTCTCTGGGTGGTGTTGAATGTATCAGTCATGTCTCTGGGTGGTGTAGAATGTATTCTTCATATCTCTTGGTGGTGTAGAATGTATCCGTCATGTCTCTGGGTGGTGTAGAATGTATCCTTCATATCTCTGGGTGGTGTTGAATGTCTCTGGGTGGTGTAGAAAGTATCCGTCATGTCTCTGGCTGGTGTAAAATGTATCCTTCATATCTCTGGGTGGTGTAGAATGTCTCTGGGTGGTGTAGAATGTATCCTTCATATCACTCGGTGGTGTAGAATGTATCCGTCATGTCTTTGGGTGGTGTAGAATGTATCCTTCATATATCTGGGTGGTGGAGAATATATCCTTGATATCTCTGGTTTGTGTAGAATGTATCCTTCATGTCTCTGGGTGGTGTAGAATGTTTCCGTCATGTCTCTGGGTGGTGGAGAATGTCTCCTTCATGTCTCTGGGTGGTGTAAAATGTCTCTGGGTGGTGTAGAATGTATCCTTCATATCTCTTATTGGTGTAGAATGTCTCTGGGTGGTGTAGAGTGTATCCTTCATATCTCTGGGTGGTGTAGAATGTATCCGTCATATCTCTGGGTGGTGTAGAATGTCTCTGGGTGGTGTAGAATCTATCCGTCATGTCTCTGGGTGGTGTAGAATGTATCCGTCATGTCTCTGGGTGGTGTTGAATGTTTTTGTCATGTCTCTGGGTGGTGTAGAATGTGTCCTTCATATCTCTGGGAGGTGTAGAATGTCTCTGGGTGGTGTAGAATGTATCCGTCATGTCTCTGGGTGGTGCAGAATGTATCCGTCATGTCTCTGGGTGGTGTAGAATGTATCCGTCATATCTCTGGGTGGTGTAGAATGTATCCTTCATATCTCTGGGTGGTGTAGAATGTCATCAATCAGCTCCTATTGTTTCATACTGCAGTTAGAAGTGAATCAGCTCCTATGGTTTTATACTGCAGTTAGAAGTGAAACAAGTGAATCAGCTCCTATGGTTGTATGCTGCAGTTAGAAGTGAATCAAGTGAATCAGCTCCTATGGTTTTATACTGCAGTTAGAAGGGAATCAAGTGAATCAACTCCTATGGTTTTATACTGCAGTTAGAGGTGAATCAAGTGAATCAGCTCCTATGGTTTTATACTGCAGTTAGAAGTGAATCAAGTGAATCAGCTCCTATGGTTTTATACTGCAGTTAGAAGTGAATCGAGTGAATCAGCTCCTATGGTTTTATACTGCAGTTAGAAGTGAATCGAGTGAATCAGATCCTATGGTTTTATACTGCAGTTAGAAGTGAATCAGCTCCTATGGTTTTATACTGCAGTTAGAAGTGAATCAGCTCCTATGGTTTTATACTGCAGTTAGAAGGAATCAAGTGAATCAGCTCCTGTGGTTTTATACTGCAGTTAGAAGGAATCAAGTGAATCAGCTCCTATGGTTTTATACTGCAGTTAGAAGGGAATCAAGTGAATCAGCTCCTATGGCTTTATACTGCAGTTAGAAGTGAATCAAGTGAATCAGCTCCTATGGTTTTATACTGCAGTTAGAAGGGAATCAAGTGAATCAGCTCCTATGGTTTTATACTGCATTTAGAAGTGAATCAAGTGAATCAGCTCCTATGGTTTTATTCTTCAGTTAGAAGTGAATCAAGTGAATCAGCTCCTATGGTTTTATACTGTAGTTAGAAGTGAATCAAGTGAATCAGCTCCTATGGTTTTATTCTGCAGTTAGAAGTGAATCAAATGAATCAGTTCCTATGGTTTTATACTGCAGTTAGAAGTGAATCAGCTCCTATGGTTGTATACTGCAGTTAGAAGTGAATCAAGTGAATCAGATCCTATGGTTTTATACTACAGTTAGAAGTGAATCAGCTCCTATGGTTTGACACTGCAGTTAGAAGTGAATCAAGTGAATCAGCTCCTATGGTTTTATACTGCAGTTAGAAGGGAATCAAGTGAATCAGCTCCTATGGTTTTATACTGCAGTTAGAAGGGAATCAAGTGAATCAGCTCCTATGGTTTTATACTGCAGTTAGAAGTGAATCAGCTCCTATGGTTTTATACTGCAGTTAGAAGTGAATCAGCTCCTATGGTTTTACACTGCAGTTAGAAGTGAATCAGATCCTATGGTTTTATACTGCAGTTAGAAGTGAATCAAGTGAATCAGAGGTGGTGATGGACACAGAAACATTTAGGACTAGACATTTAGGGACAGAGGTGGTGAATACCATGAGGTTGGCTTGAACTGGAATAGACAATACCGTGGGGTTGGCTTGAACTGGAATAGACAATACCATGGGGTTGGCTTGAACTGGATTAGACAATACCGTGGGGTTGGCTTGAACTGGAATAGACAATACCGTGAGGTCGGCTTCAACTGGAATAGACAATACCGTGAGGTTGGCTTGAACTGGAATAGACAATACCGTGGGGTTGGCTTGAACTGGAATAGACAATACCATGGGGTTGGCTTGAACTGGAATAGACAATACAATGGGGTTGGCTTAAATTGGAATAGACAATACCGTGGGGTTGGCTTGAACTGGAATATACAATACCGTGTGGTTTGCTTGAACTGGAATAGACAATACCATGGGGTCGGCTTGAACTGGAATAGACAATACCATGGGGTTGGCTTGAACTGGAATAGACAATACCACGGGGTTGGCTTGAACACGAATAGACAATACCATGGGGTTGGCTTGAACTGGAATAGACAATACCATGAGGTTGGCCTGAACTGGAATAGACAATACCCTGGGGTTGGCTTGAACTGGAATAGACAATACTGTGGGTTGGCTTGAAGTGGAATAGACAATACCGTGGGGTTGGCTTGAACTGGAATAGACAATACCGTGGGGTTGGCTTGAACTGGAATAGACAATACCCTGGGGTTGGCTTGAACTAGAATAGCCAATACCGTGGGGTTGGCTTGAACTGGAATAGACAATACCATGGGGTTGGCTTGAACTGGAATAGACAATACCATGGGGTTGGCTTGAACTGGAGTAGACAATACCATGGGGTTGGCTTGAACTGGAATAGACAATACCGTGGGGTCGGCTTGAAATGGAATAGCCAATATCGTGGGTTTGGCTTGAACTGGAATAGACAATACCGTTGGGGTTGGCTTGAATTGGAATAGACAATACCATGAGGTTGGCTTGAACTGGAATAGACAATACCGTGAGGTTGGCCTGAACTGGAATAGCCTCCTGATAGACTAGAACTGAACCATTAGTCCGATGCCTTGAATGAGGACGCGGATTAAAACGAGTCAGTCAGGGTCAGTTCCTGTTTGCAGGAAGAGACTGACATCCCATAATTCCCGTAGTACCTATTGGATATTCCTGTTCGGGTGCAAGCCGTCCCTTTTATAAGGAAATAAGGACGTTCCCAAAATAAGTAGAAATTTGTCAACGGAATCCAACGCTCTTCCGTGTGTGTGCGTGTGTGCGTGTGCGTGTGCGTGCGTGCGTGTGTGTGCGTGTGTGCGTGCGTGCGTGCGTGCGTGCGTGCGTGTGGTGTGTGTGTGTAGGTCTGCGGGGGCTGATGATAGCAGTGATGATGGCGGCTCTGATGTCATCGTTGACCTCCATCTTCAACTCGTCCTCCACGCTCTTCACCATGGACATCTGGAAGAAGTACCGCGCCTACGCCTCGGAACGGGAGCTGCTATTGGTCGGCAGGTCAGTCACTCACGCTGGGATGGCTGCTGCTATTGGTCGGCAGGTCAGTCACTCACGCTGGAACGGCTGCTATTGGTCAGCAGGTCAGTCTATTGGTCGGCAGGTCAGTCACTCACACAGGAACAGCTGCTATTCGTCGGCAGGTCAGTCTATTGGTCGGCAGGTCAGTCACTCACACAGAAACAGCTGCTATTGGTCAGCAGGTCAGTCTATTGGTCGGCAGGTCAGTCACTCACACAGGAACGGCTGCTATTGGTCAGCAGGTCAGTCACTCACACAGGAACAGCTGCTATTGGTCAGCAGGTCAGTCTATTGGTCGGCAGGTCAGTCTATTGGTCGGCAGGTCAGTCTATTGGTCAGCAGGTCAGTCACTCACACAGGAACGGCTGCTATTGGTCGGCAGGTCAGTCACTCACACAGGAACAGCTGCTATTGGTCGGCAGGTCAGTCACTCACACAGGAACAGCTGCTATTGGTCGGCAGGTCAGTCACTCACACAGGAACGGCTGCTGTTGGTTGGCAGGTCAGTCTTTTGGTCGGCAGGTCTGTCACTCACACAGGGACGGCTGCTATTCATCGGCAGGTCAGTCTATTGGTCAGCAGGTCAGTCTATTGGTCAGCAGGTCAGTCTATTGGTCAGCAGGTCAGTCTATTGGTCGGCAGGTCAGTCACCCACAGGAACAGCTGCTATTGGTCAGCAGGTCAGTCTATTGGTCGGCAGGTCAGTCTATTGGTCGGCAGGTCAGTCTATTGGTCGGCAGGTCAGTCACTCATACAGGAACAGCTGCTATTGGTCAGCAGGTCAGTCTATTGGTCAGCAGGTCAGTCTGTTGGTCGGCAGGTCAGTCACTCACAAAGGAAGAGCTGCTATTGGTCGGCAGGTCAGTCACTCACACAGGAACAGCTGCTATTGGTCGGCAGGTCAGTCTATTGGTCGGCAGGTCAGTCACTCACACAGGAACAGCTGCTATTGGTCAGCAGGTCAGTCTATTGGTCGGCAGGTCAGTCACTCACACAGGAACAGCTGCTATTGGTCGGCAGGTCAGTCACTCACACAGGAACAGCTGCTATTGGTCGGCAGGTCAGTCACTCACACAGGAACGGCTGCTATTGGTTAGCAGGTCAGTTTTTTGGTCGGCAGGTCTGTCACTCACACAGGGACGGCTGCTATTCGTCGGCAGGTCAGTCTATTGGTCGGCAGGTCAGTCTATTGGTCGGCAGGTCAGTCTATTGGTCGGCAGGTCAGTCTATTGTTCAGCAGGTCAGTCTATTGGTCGGCAGGTCAGTCTATTTGTCAGCAGGTCAGTCTATTGGTCGGCAGGTCAGTTACCCACAGGAACAGCTGCTATTGGTCAGCTGGTCAGTCTATTGGTCGGCAGGTCAGTCTATTGGTCGGCAGGTCAGTCTATTGGTCAGCAGGTCAGTCACTCATACAGGAACAGCTGCTATTGGTCAGCAGGTCAGTCTATTGGTCAGCAGGTCAGTCTATTGGACGGCAGGTCAGTCTATTGGTCAGCAGGTCAGTCTATTGGTCAGCAGGTCAGTCTATTGGTCAGCAGGTCAGTCACTCACACAGGAACAGCTGCTATTGGTCGGCAGGTCAGTCTATTGGTCAGCAGGTCAGTCTATTGGTCAGCAGGTCAGTCTATGGGTCGGCAGGTCAGTCTATTGGTCAGCAGGTCAGTCTATTGGTCAGCAGGTCAGTCACTCACACAGGAACATCTGCTATTGGTCGGCTGGTCAGTCTATTGGTCAGCAGGTCAGTCTATTGGTCAGCAGGTCAGTCTATTGGTCAGCAGGTCAGTCTATGGGTCGGCAGGTCAGTCTATTGGTCAGCAGGTCAGTCTATTGGTCAGCAGGTCAGTCTATTGGTCAGCAGGTCAGTCACTCACACAGGAACAGCTGCTATTGGTCGGCTGGTTAGACACTGGTTCTATACTTAAAGAGATGATGTCATTGTATTTGGTTCCTAAATCTCCACTGTGTGTGTGTGTGTGTGTGTGTGTGTGTGTGTGTGTGTGTGTGTGTGTGTGTGTGTGTGTGTGTGTGTGTGTGTGTGTGTGTGTGTGTGTGTATGGATGTGTGTGTGTGTGTGTGTGTGTGTGTGTGTGTGTGTGTGTGTGTGTGTGTGTGTGTGTGTGTGGGGGGGGGGGGTGTGTGTGTGTGTGTATGGTGTGTGTGTGTGTGTGTGTAGGATAGTAACAGTGATTCTGGTGGTGATAAGCGTGGTGTGGATTCCAATCCTGCAGTCGGCCAATAGCGGACAGCTCTACGTTTACATCCAATCGGTGACCAGTTACCTGGCTCCACCCGTTACCGCTGTCTTCTCATTGGCTATCTTCTGGACCAGAACCAACGAGCAGGTAACAAACACTTTAGTCAAAAATGACAGTCGGGAAACGAACCCATGACTCTGGGTTCTATAGTATAGTTATAGTTAGGGTTATATACTGGTTTGATAAGAGGGTTCTATAGTTAGTTATATAGTCAGGGTTATATACTGGTGTGATCAGAGGGTTCTATAGTATAGTTAGTCATATAGTTAGGGTTGTTTACTGGTGTGATCAGAGGGTTCTATAGTATAGTTATATAGTTAGGGTTATATACTGGTGTGATCAGAGGGTTCTATAGTATAGTTAGTTATATAATTAGTGTTATATACTGGTGTGATTAGAGGGTTCTATAATATAGTTATATAGTTAGGGTTATAACCTGGTGTGATCAGAGGGTTCTATAGTATAGTTATATAGTTAGGGTTATATACTGGTGTGATCAGATGGTTCTATAGTATAGTTAGTTATATAGTTAGGGTTATATACTGGTGTGATCAGAGGGTTCTATAGTATAGTTAGTTATATAGTTAGGGTTATATACTGGTGTGATCAGAGGGTTCTATAGTATAGTTAGTTATATAGTTAGAGTTATATACTGGTGTGATCAGAGGGTTCTATAGTTAGTTATATAGTTAGGGTTATATACTGGTGTGATCAGAGGGTTCTATAGTATAGTTAGTTATATAGTTAGGGTTATATACTGGTGTGATCAGAGGGTTCTATAGTATAGTTAGTTATATAGTTAGAGTTATATACTGGTGTGATCAGAGGGTTCTATAGTATAGTTATATAGTTAGGGTTATAACCTGGTGTGATCAGAGGGTTCTATAGTATAGTTATATAGTTAGGGTTATATACTGGTGTGATTAGATGGTTCTATAGTATAGTTATATAGTTAGGGTTATATACTGGTGTGATCAGAGGGTTCTATAGTATAGTTATAAAGTTAGGGTTATATACTGGTGTGATCAGAGGGTTCTATAGTTAGTTATATAGTTAGGGTTATATACTGGTGATCAGAGGGTTCTATAGTATAGTTAGTTATATAGTTAGGGTTATATACTGGTGTGATCAGAGGGTTCTATAGTATAGTTAGTTATATAGTTAGGGTTATATACTGGTGTGATCAGAGGGTTCTATAGTATAGTTAGTTATATAGTTAGGGTTATATACTGGTGTGATCAGAGGGTTCTATAGTTAGTTATATAGTTAGGGTTATATACTGGTGTGATCAGAGGGTTCTATAGTATAGTTAGTTATATAGTTAGGGTTATATACTGGTGTGATCAGAGGGTTCTATAGTATAGTTAGTTATATAGTTAGAGTTATATACTGGTGTGATCAGAGGGTTCTATAGTATAGTTATATAGTTAGGGTTATAACCTGGTGTGATCAGAGGGTTCTATAGTATAGTTATATAGTTAGGGTTATATACTGGTGTGATTAGATGGTTCTATAGTATAGTTATATAGTTAGGGTTATATACTGGTGTGATCAGAGGGTTCTATAGTATAGTTATAAAGTTAGGGTTATATACTGGTGTGATCAGAGGGTTCTATAGTTAGTTATATAGTTAGGGTTATATACTGGTGATCAGAGGGTTCTATAGTATAGTTAGTTATATAGTTAGGGTTATATACTGGTGTGATCAGAGGGTTCTATAGTATAGTTAGTTATATAGTTAGGGTTATATACTGTGTGATCAGAGGGTTCTATAGTTAGTTATATAGTTAGGGTTATATACTGGTGATCAGAGGGTTCTATAGTATAGTTAGTTATATAGTTAGGGTTATATACTGGTGTGATCAGAGGGTTCTATAGTATAGTTAGTTATATAGTTAGGGTTATATACTGTGTGATCAGAGGGTTCTATAGTTAGTTATATCGTTAGGGTTATATACTGGTGTGATCAGAGGGTTCTATAGTATAGTTAGTTATATAGTTAGTGTTATATACTGGTGTGATCAGAGGGTTCTATAATATAGTTATATAGTTAGGGTTATAACCTGGTGTGATCAGAGGGTTCTATAGTATAGTTATAAAGTTAGGGTTATATACTGGTGTGATCAGATGGTCTATAGTATAGTTATATAGTTAGGGTTATATGCTGGTGTGATCAGAGGGTTCTATAGTATAGTCATATAGTTAGGGTTATATACTGGTGTGATCAGAGGGTTCTATAGTTAGTTATATAGTTAGGGTTATATACTGGTGATCAGAGGGTTCTATAGTATAGTTATAAAGTTAGGGTTATATACTGGTGTGATCAGAGGGTTCTATAGTATAGTTAGTTATATAGTTAGGGTTAAGTACTGGTGTGATCAGAGGTTTCTATAGTATAGTTAGTTATATAGTTAGGGTTATATACTGGTGTGATCAGAGGGTTCTATAGTATAGTTAGTTATATAGTTAGGGTTATATACTGGTGTGATAAGAGGGTTCTATAGTTAGTTATATAGTTAGGGTTATATACTGGTGTGATCAGAGGGTTCTATAGTATAGTTAGTCATATAGTTAGGGTTATATACTGGTGTGATCAGAGGGTTCTATAGTATAGTTATATAGTTAGGATTATATACTAGTGTGATCAGAGGGTTCTATAGTATAGTTATATAGTTAGGGTTATATACTGGTGTGATCAGAGGGTTATATAGTATAGTTAGTTATATAGTTAGGGTTATATACTGGTGTTATCAGAGGGTTCTATAGTATAGTTATATAGTTAGGGTTTTATACTGGTGTGATAAGAGGGTTCTATAGTATAGTTAGTTATATAGTTAGGGTTATATACTGGTGTGATCAGAGGGTTCTATAGTATAGTTAGTTATATAGTTAGGGTTCTATAATATAGTTAGTTATATATTTAGGGTTATATACTGTTGTGATCAGAGGGTTCTATAGTTAGTTATATAGTTAGGGTTATATACTGGTGGGATCAGAGGGTTCTATAGAATAGTTAGTTATATAGTTAGGGTTATATATTGGTGTGATCAAAGGGTTCTATAGTATAGTCATATAGTTAGGGTTATACACTGGTGTGATCAGAGGGTTCTATAGTATAGTTAGTTATATAGTTAGGGTTAAGTACTGGTGTGATCAGAGGTTTCTATAGTATAGTTAGTTATATAGTTAGGGTTATATACTGGTGTGATCAGAGGGTTCTATAATATAGTTATATAGTTAGGGTTATAACCTGGTGTGATCAGAGGGTTCTATAGTATAGTTATATAGTTAGGGTTATATACTGGTGTGATCAGATGGTTCTATAGTATAGTTATATAGTTAGGGTTATATACTGGTGTGATCAGAGGGTTCTATAGTATAGTAATATAGTTATGGTTATATACTGGTGTGATCAGAGGGTTCTATAGTTAGTTATATAGTGAGGGTTATATACTGGTGTGATCAGAGGGTTCTATAGTATAGTTATACAGTTAGGGTTATATACTGGTGTGATCAGAGGGTTCTATAGTATAGTTAGTTATATAGTTAGGGTTATATACTGGTGTGATCAGAGGGTTCTATAGTATAGTTAGTTATATAGTTAGGGTTATATACTGGTGATCAGAGGGTTCTATAGTATAGTTAGTTATATAGTTAGGGTTATATACTGGTGTGATCAGAGGGTTCTATAGTATAGTTAATTATATAGTTAGGGTTATATACTGGTGTGATAAGAGGGTTCTATAGTATAGTTATATAGTTAGGGTTATATACTGGTGTGATCAGAGGGTTCTATAGTTAGTTATATAGTTAGGGTTATATACTGGTGTGATCAGAGGGTTCTATAGTATAGTTAGTTATATAGTTAGGGTTATATACTGTGTGATCTGAGGGTTCTATAGTTAGTTATATAGTTAGGGTTATATACTGGTGTGATCAGAGGGTTCTATAGTATAGTTAGTTATATAGTTAGGGTTATATACTGTGTGATCAGAGGGTTCTAGAGTTAGTTATATAGTTAGGGTTATATACTGGTGTGATCAGATGGTTCTATAGTATAGTTATATAGTTATGGTTATATACTGGTTTGATCAGAGGGTTCTATAGTATAGTTATATAGTTAGGATTATATACTGGTGTGATCAGAGGGTTCTATAGTATAGTTATATAGTTAGGGTTATATACTGGTTTGATCAGAGGGTTCTATAGTATAGTTAGTTATATAGTTAGGGTTATATACTGGTTTGATCAGAGGGTTCTATAGTATAGTTAGTTATATAGTTAGGGTTATATACTGGTGTGATCAGAGGGTTCTATAGTTAGTTATATAGTTAGGGTTATATACTGGTGTGATCAGAGGGTTCTATAGTTAGTTATATAGTTAGGGTTATATACTGGTGTGATCAGAGGGTTCTATAGTATAGTCATATAGTTAGGGTTATATACTGGTGTGATCAGAGGGTTCTATAGTTCGTTATATAGTTAGGGTTATATACTGGTGTGATCAGAGGGTTCTATAGTATAGTTATAAAGTTAGGGTTATATACTGGTGTGATCAGAGGGTTCTATAGTATAGTTAGTTATATAGTTAGGGTTATATACTGGTGATCAGAGTGTTCTATAGTATAGTTAGTTATATAGTTAGGGTTATATACTGGTGTGATAAGAGGGTTCTATAGTTAGTTATATAGTTAGGGTTATATACTGGTGTGATCAGAGGGTTCCATAGTATAGTTAGTCATATAGTTAGGGTTGTTTACTGGTGTGATCAGAGGGTTCTATAGTATAGTTAGTTATATAGTTAGGGTTATATACTGGTGTGATCAGAGGGTTCTATAGTATAGTTATATAGTTAGGGTTATATACTGGTGTGATCAGAGGGTTCTATAGTTAGTTATATAGTTAGGGTTATATACTGGTGTGATCAGAGGGTTCTATAGTATAGTTAGTTATATAGTTAGGGTTATATACTGTGTGATCTGAGGGTTCTATAGTTAGTTATATAGTTAGGGTTATATACTGGTGTGATCAGAGGGTTCTATAGTATAGTTAGTTATATAGTTAGGGTTATATACTGTGTGATCAGAGGGTTCTACAGTTAGTTATATAGTTAGGGTTATATACTGGTGTGATCAGATGGTTCTATAGTATAGTTATATAGTTATGGTTATATACTGGTTTGATCAGAGGGTTCTATAGTATAGTTATATAGTTAGGATTATATACTGGTGTGATCAGAGGGTTCTATAGTATAGTTATACAGTTAGGGTTATAACCTGGTGTGATCAGAGGGTTCTATAGTATAGTTAGTTATATAGTTAGGGTTATATACTGGTGTGATCAGAGGGTTCTATAATATAGTTATATAGTTAGGGTTATAACCTGGTGTGATCAGAGGGTTCTATAGTATAGTTATATAGTTAGGGTTATATACTGGTGTGATCAGATGGTTCTATAGTATAGTTATATAGTTAGGGTTATATACTGGTGTGATCAGAGGGTTCTATATTATAGTAATATAGTTATGGTTATATACTGGTGTGATCAGAGGGTTCTATAGTTAGTTATATAGTGAGGGTTATATACTGGTGTGATCAGAGGGTTCTATAGTATAGTTATACAGTTAGGGTTATATACTGGTGTGATCAGAGGGTTCTATAGTATAGTTAGTTATATAGTTAGGGTTATATACTGGTGTGATCAGAGGGTTCTATAGTATAGTTAGTTATATAGTTAGGGTTATATACTGGTGATCAGAGGGTTCTATAGTATAGTTAGTTATATAGTTAGGGTTATATACTGGTGTGATCAGAGGGTTCTATAGTATAGTTAATTATATAGTTAGGGTTATATACTGGTGTGATAAGAGGGTTCTATAGTATAGTTATATAGTTAGGGTTATATACTGGTGTGATCAGAGGGTTCTATAGTTAGTTATATAGTTAGGGTTATATACTGGTGTGATCAGAGGGTTCTATAGTATAGTTAGTTATATAGTTAGGGTTATATACTGTGTGATCTGAGGGTTCTATAGTTAGTTATATAGTTAGGGTTATATACTGGTGTGATCAGAGGGTTCTATAGTATAGTTAGTTATATAGTTAGGGTTATATACTGTGTGATCAGAGGGTTCTACAGTTAGTTATATAGTTAGGGTTATATACTGGTGTGATCAGATGGTTCTATAGTATAGTTATATAGTTATGGTTATATACTGGTTTGATCAGAGGGTTCTATAGTATAGTTATATAGTTAGGGTTATATACTGGTGTGATCAGAGGGTTCTATAGTATAGTTATATAGTTAGGGTTATATACTGGTGTGATCAGAGGGTTCTATAGTATAGTTAGTTATATAGTTAGGGTTATATACTGGTGTGATCAGAGGGTTCTATAGTATAGTTAGTTATATAGTTAGGGTTATATACTGGTGTGATCAGAGGGTTCTATAGTTAGTTATATAGTTAGGGTTATATACTGGTGTGATCAGAGGGTTCTATAGTATAGTTATATAGTTAGGGTTATATACTGGTGTGATCAGAGGGTTCTATAGTATAGTCATATAGTTAGGGTTATATACTGGTGTGATCAGAGGGTTCTATAGTTCGTTATATAGTTAGGGTTATATACTGGTGTGATCAGAGGGTTCTATAGTATAGTTATAAAGTTAGGGTTATATACTGGTGTGATCAGAGGGTTCTATAGTATAGTTAGTTATATAGTTAGGGTTATATACTGGTGATCAGAGTGTTCTATAGTATAGTTAGTTATATAGTTAGGGTTATATACTGGTGTGATAAGAGGGTTCTATAGTTAGTTATATAGTTAGGGTTATATACTGGTGTGATCAGAGGGTTCCATAGTATAGTTAGTCATATAGTTAGGGTTGTTTACTGGTGTGATCAGAGGGTTCTATAGTATAGTTAGTTATATAGTTAGGATTATATACTAGTGTGATCAGAGGGTTCTATAGTATAGTTATATAGTTAGGGTTATATACTGGTGTGATCAGAGGGTTATATAGTATAGTTAGTTATATAGTTAGGGTTATATACTGGTGTTATCAGAGGGTTCTATAGTATAGTTATATAGTTAGGGTTTTATACTGGTGTGATAAGAGGGTTCTATAGTATAGTTAGTTATATAGTTAGGGTTATATACTGGTGTGATCAGAGGGTTCTATAGTATAGTTAGTTATATAGTTAGGGTTCTATAATATAGTTAGTTATATATTTAGGGTTATATACTGTTGTGATCAGAGGGTTCTATAGTTAGTTATATAGTTAGGGTTATATACTGGTGGGATCAGAGGGTTCTATAGAATAGTTAGTTATATAGTTAGGGTTATATATTGGTGTGATCAAAGGGTTCTATAGTATAGTCATATAGTTAGGGTTATACACTGGTGTGATCAGAGGGTTCTATAGTATAGTTAGTTATATAGTTAGGGTTAAGTACTGGTGTGATCAGAGGTTTCTATAGTATAGTTAGTTATATAGTTAGGGTTATATACTGGTGTGATCAGAGGGTTCTATAATATAGTTATATAGTTAGGGTTATAACCTGGTGTGATCAGAGGGTTCTATAGTATAGTTATATAGTTAGGGTTATATACTGGTGTGATCAGATGGTTCTATAGTATAGTTATATAGTTAGGGTTATATACTGGTGTGATCAGAGGGTTCTATAGTATAGTAATATAGTTATGGTTATATACTGGTGTGATCAGAGGGTTCTATAGTTAGTTATATAGTGAGGGTTATATACTGGTGTGATCAGAGGGTTCTATAGTATAGTTATACAGTTAGGGTTATATACTGGTGTGATCAGAGGGTTCTATAGTATAGTTAGTTATATAGTTAGGGTTATATACTGGTGTGATCAGAGGGTTCTATAGTATAGTTAGTTATATAGTTAGGGTTATATACTGGTGATCAGAGGGTTCTATAGTATAGTTAGTTATATAGTTAGGGTTATATACTGGTGTGATCAGAGGGTTCTATAGTATAGTTAATTATATAGTTAGGGTTATATACTGGTGTGATAAGAGGGTTCTATAGTATAGTTATATAGTTAGGGTTATATACTGGTGTGATCAGAGGGTTCTATAGTTAGTTATATAGTTAGGGTTATATACTGGTGTGATCAGAGGGTTCTATAGTATAGTTAGTTATATAGTTAGGGTTATATACTGTGTGATCTGAGGGTTCTATAGTTAGTTATATAGTTAGGGTTATATACTGGTGTGATCAGAGGGTTCTATAGTATAGTTAGTTATATAGTTAGGGTTATATACTGTGTGATCAGAGGGTTCTAGAGTTAGTTATATAGTTAGGGTTATATACTGGTGTGATCAGATGGTTCTATAGTATAGTTATATAGTTATGGTTATATACTGGTTTGATCAGAGGGTTCTATAGTATAGTTATATAGTTAGGATTATATACTGGTGTGATCAGAGGGTTCTATAGTATAGTTATATAGTTAGGGTTATATACTGGTTTGATCAGAGGGTTCTATAGTATAGTTAGTTATATAGTTAGGGTTATATACTGGTTTGATCAGAGGGTTCTATAGTATAGTTAGTTATATAGTTAGGGTTATATACTGGTGTGATCAGAGGGTTCTATAGTTAGTTATATAGTTAGGGTTATATACTGGTGTGATCAGAGGGTTCTATAGTTAGTTATATAGTTAGGGTTATATACTGGTGTGATCAGAGGGTTCTATAGTATAGTCATATAGTTAGGGTTATATACTGGTGTGATCAGAGGGTTCTATAGTTCGTTATATAGTTAGGGTTATATACTGGTGTGATCAGAGGGTTCTATAGTATAGTTATAAAGTTAGGGTTATATACTGGTGTGATCAGAGGGTTCTATAGTATAGTTAGTTATATAGTTAGGGTTATATACTGGTGATCAGAGTGTTCTATAGTATAGTTAGTTATATAGTTAGGGTTATATACTGGTGTGATAAGAGGGTTCTATAGTTAGTTATATAGTTAGGGTTATATACTGGTGTGATCAGAGGGTTCCATAGTATAGTTAGTCATATAGTTAGGGTTGTTTACTGGTGTGATCAGAGGGTTCTATAGTATAGTTAGTTATATAGTTAGGGTTATATACTGGTGTGATCAGAGGGTTCTATAGTATAGTTATATAGTTAGGGTTATATACTGGTGTGATCAGAGGGTTCTATAGTTAGTTATATAGTTAGGGTTATATACTGGTGTGATCAGAGGGTTCTATAGTATAGTTAGTTATATAGTTAGGGTTATATACTGGTGTGATCAGAGGGTTCTATAGTTAGTTATATAGTTAGGGTTATATACTGGTGTGATCAGAGGGTTCTATAGTATAGTTAGTTATATAGTTAGGGTTATATACTGTGTGATCAGAGGGTTCTACAGTTAGTTATATAGTTAGGGTTATATACTGGTGTGATCAGATGGTTCTATAGTATAGTTATATAGTTATGGTTATATACTGGTTTGATCAGAGGGTTCTATAGTATAGTTATATAGTTAGGATTATATACTGGTGTGATCAGAGGGTTCTATAGTATAGTTATACAGTTAGGGTTATAACCTGGTGTGATCAGAGGGTTCTATAGTATAGTTAGTTATATAGTTAGGGTTATATACTGGTGTGATCAGAGGGTTCTATAATATAGTTATATAGTTAGGGTTATAACCTGGTGTGATCAGAGGGTTCTATAGTATAGTTATATAGTTAGGGTTATATACTGGTGTGATCAGATGGTTCTATAGTATAGTTATATAGTTAGGGTTATATACTGGTGTGATCAGAGGGTTCTATAGTATAGTAATATAGTTATGGTTATATACTGGTGTGATCAGAGGGTTCTATAGTTAGTTATATAGTGAGGGTTATATACTGGTGTGATCAGAGGGTTCTATAGTATAGTTATACAGTTAGGGTTATATACTGGTGTGATCAGAGGGTTCTATAGTATAGTTAGTTATATAGTTAGGGTTATATACTGGTGTGATCAGAGGGTTCTATAGTATAGTTAGTTATATAGTTAGGGTTATATACTGGTGATCAGAGGGTTCTATAGTATAGTTAGTTATATAGTTAGGGTTATATACTGGTGTGATCAGAGGGTTCTATAGTATAGTTAATTATATAGTTAGGGTTATATACTGGTGTGATAAGAGGGTTCTATAGTATAGTTATATAGTTAGGGTTATATACTGGTGTGATCAGAGGGTTCTATAGTTAGTTATATAGTTAGGGTTATATACTGTGTGATCTGAGGGTTCTATAGTTAGTTATATAGTTAGGGTTATATACTGGTGTGATCAGAGGGTTCTATAGTATAGTTAGTTATATAGTTAGGGTTATATACTGTGTGATCAGAGGGTTCTACAGTTAGTTATATAGTTAGGGTTATATACTGGTGTGATCAGATGGTTCTATAGTATAGTTATATAGTTATGGTTATATACTGGTTTGATCAGAGGGTTCTATAGTATAGTTATATAGTTAGGATTATATACTGGTGTGATCAGAGGGTTCTATAGTATAGTTATATAGTTAGGGTTATATACTGGTTTGATCAGAGGGTTCTATAGTATAGTTAGTTATATAGTTAGGGTTATATACTGGTTTGATCAGAGGGTTCTATAGTATAGTTAGTTATATAGTTAGGGTTATATACTGGTGTGATCAGAGGGTTCTATAGTTAGTTATATAGTTAGGGTTATATACTGGTGTGATCAGAGGGTTCTATAGTTAGTTATATAGTTAGGGTTATATACTGGTGTGATCAGAGGGTTCTATAGTATAGTTATATAGTTAGGGTTATATACTGGTGTGATCAGAGGGTTCTATAGTATAGTTATATAGTTAGGGTTATATACTGGTGTGATCAGAGGGTTCTATAGTATAGTTATAAAGTTAGGGTTATATACTGGTGTGATCAGAGGGTTCTATAGTATAGTTAGTTATATAGTTAGGGTTATATACTGGTGATCAGAGGGTTCTATAGTATAGTTAGTTATATAGTTAGGGTTATATACTGGTGTGATCAGAGGGTTCTATAGTTAGTTATATAGTTAGGGTTATATACTGGTGTGATCAGAGGGTTCCATAGTATAGTTAGTCATATAGTTAGGGTTGTTTACTGGTGTGATCAGAGGGTTCTATAGTATAGTTAGTTATATAGTTAGGGTTATATACTGGTGTGATCAGAGGGTTCTATAGTATAGTTATATAGTTAGGGTTATATACTGGTGTGATCAGAGGGTTCTATAGTTAGTTATATAGTTAGGGTTATATACTGGTGTGATCAGAGGGTTCTATAGTATAGTTAGTTATATAGTTAGGGTTATATACTGTGTGATCTGAGGGTTCTATAGTTAGTTATATAGTTAGGGTTATATACTGGTGTGATCAGAGGGTTCTATAGTATAGTTAGTTATATAGTTAGGGTTATATACTGTGTGATCAGAGGGTTCTACAGTTAGTTATATAGTTAGGGTTATATACTGGTGTGATCAGATGGTTCTATAGTATAGTTATATAGTTATGGTTATATACTGGTTTGATCAGAGGGTTCTATAGTATAGTTATATAGTTAGGATTATATACTGGTGTGATCAGAGGGTTCTATAGTATAGTTATATAGTTAGGGTTATATACTGGTTTGATCAGAGGGTTCTATAGTATAGTTAGTTATATAGTTAGGGTTATATACTGGTTTGATCAGAGGGTTCTATAGTATAGTTAGTTATATAGTTAGGGTTATATACTGGTGTGATCAGAGGGTTCTATAGTTAGTTATATAGTTAGGGTTATATACTGGTGTGATCAGAGGGTTCTATAGTTAGTTATATAGTTAGGGTTATATACTGGTGTGATCAGAGGGTTCTATAGTATAGTCATATAGTTAGGGTTATATACTGGTGTGATCAGAGGGTTCTATAGTTCGTTATATAGTTAGGGTTATATACTGGTGTGATCAGAGGGTTCTATAGTATAGTTATAAAGTTAGGGTTATATACTGGTGTGATCAGAGGGTTCTATAGTATAGTTAGTTATATAGTTAGGGTTATATACTGGTGATCAGAGTGTTCTATAGTATAGTTAGTTATATAGTTAGGGTTATATACTGGTGTGATAAGAGGGTTCTATAGTTAGTTATATAGTTAGGGTTATATACTGGTGTGATCAGAGGGTTCCATAGTATAGTTAGTCATATAGTTAGGGTTGTTTACTGGTGTGATCAGAGGGTTCTATAGTATAGTTAGTTATATAGTTAGGGTTATATACTGGTGTGATCAGAGGGTTCTATAGTATAGTTATATAGTTAGGATTATATACTGGTGTGATCAGAGGGTTCTATAGTATAGTTATATAGTTAGGGTTATATACTGGTGTGATCAGAGGGTTATATAGTATAGTTAGTTATATAGTTAGGGTTATATACTGGTGTTATCAGAGGGTTCTATAGTATAGTTATATAGTTAGGGTTATATACTGGTGTGATAAGAGGGTTATGTAGTATAGTTAGTTATATAGTTAGGGTTATATACTGGTGTTATCAGAGGGTTCTATAGTATAGTTATATAGTTAGGGTTATATACTGGTGTGATAAGAGGGTTCTATAGTATAGTTAGTTATATAGTTAGGGTTATATACTGGTGTGATCAGAGGGTTCTATAGTATAGTTAGTTATATAGTTAGGGTTCTATAGTATAGTTAGTTATATAGTTAGGGTTATATACTGTTGTGATCAGAGGGTTCTATAGTTAGTTATATAGTTAGGGTTATATACTGGTGGGATTAGAGGGTTCTATAGTATAGTTAGTTATATAGTTAGGGTTATATATTGGTGTGATCAGAGGGTTCTATAGTATAGTCATATAGTTAGGGTTATACACTGGTGTGATCAGAGGGTTCTATAGTATAGTTAGTTATATAGTTAGGGTTAAGTACTGGTGTGATCAGAGGTTTCTATAGTATAGTTAGTTATATAGTTAGGGTTATATACTGGTGTGATCAGAGGGTTCTATAATATAGTTATATAGTTAGGGTTATAACCTGGTGTGATCAGAGAGTTCTATAGTATAGTTATATAGTTAGGGTTATATACTGGTGTGATCAGATGGGTCTATAGTATAGTTATATAGTTAGGGTTATATACTGGTGTGATCAGAGGGTTCTATAGTATAGTAATATAGTTATGGTTATATACTGGTGTGATCAGAGGGTTCTATAGTTAGTTATATAGTTAGGGTTATATACTGGTGTGATCAGAGGGTTCTATAGTATAGTTATAAAGTTAGGGTTATATACTGGTGTGATCAGAGGGTTCTATAGTATAGTTAGTTATATAGTTAGGGTTATATACTGGTGTGATCAGAGGGTTCTATAGTATAGTTAGTTATATAGTTAGGGTTATATACTGGTGTGATCAGAGGGTTCTATAGTATAGTTAGTTATATAGTTAGGGTTATATACTGGTGTGATAAGAGGGTTCTATAGTATAGTTAGTTATATAGTTAGGGTTATATACTGGTGTGATCAGAGGGTTCTATAGTATAGTTAGTTATATAGTTAGGGTTATATACTGGTGTGATCAGAGGGTTCTATAGTTAGTTATATAGTTAGGGTTATATACTGGTGTGATCAGGGGGTTCTATAGTATAGTTAGTTATATAGTTAGGGTTATATACTGTGTGATCAGAGGGTTCTATAGTTAGTTATATAGTTAGGGTTATATACTGGTGTGATCAGAGGGTTCTATAGTATAGTTAGTTATATAGTTAGGGTTATATACTGTGTGATCAGAGGGTTCTACAGTTAGTTATATAGTTAGGGTTATATACTGGTGTGATCAGATGGTTCTATAGTATAGTTATATAGTTAGGGTTATATACTGGTGTGATCAGAGGGTTCTATAGTATAGTTATATAGTTAGGATTATATACTGGTGTGATCAGAGGGTTCTATAGTATAGTTATATAGTTAGGGTTATATACTGGTTTGATCAGAGGGTTCTATAGTATAGTTAGTTATATAGTTAGGGTTATATACTGGTGTGATCAGAGGGTTCTATAGTATAGTTAGTTATATAGTTAGGGTTATATACTGGTGTGAACAGAGGGTTCTATAGTTAGTTATATAGTTAGGGTTATATACTGGTGTGATCATAGGGTTCTATAGTATAGTTAGTCATATAGTTAGGGTTGTTTACTGGTGTGATCAGAGGGTTCTATAGTATAGTTAGTTATATAGTTAGGGGTATATACTGGTGTGATCAGAGGGTTCTATAGTATAGTTAGTGATATAGTTAGGGTTCTATAGTATAGTTAGTTATATAGTTAGGGTTATATACTGTTGTGATCAGAGGGTTCTATAGTTAGTTATATAGTTAGGGTTATATACTGGTGTGATCAGAGGGTTCTATAGTATAGTTAGTTATATAGTTAGTGTTATATACTGGTGTGATCAGAGGGTTCTATGATATAGTTATATAGTTAGGGTTATAACCTGGTGTGATCAGAGGGTTCTATAGTATAGTTATATAGTTAGGGTTATATACTGGTGTGATCAGATGGTTCTATAGTATAGTTATATAGTTAGGGTTATACACTGGTGTGATCAGAGGGTTCTATAGTATAGTCATAGTTAGGGTTATATACTGGTGTGATCAGAGGGTTCTATAGTTAGTTATATAGTTAGGGTTATATACTGGTGTGATCAGAGGGTTCTATAGTATAGTTATAAAGTTAGGGTTATATACTGGTGTGATCAGAGGGTTCTATAGTATAGTTAGTCATATAGTTAGGGTTGTTTACTGGTGTGATCAGAGGGTTCTATATTGTAGTTAGTTATATAGTTAGGGTTATATACTGGTGTGATCAGAGGGTTCTATAGTATAGTTATATAGTTAGGATTATATACTGGTGTGATCAGAGGGTTCTATAGTATAGTTGTATAGTTAGGGTTATATACTGGTTTGATCAGAGGGTTCTATAGTATAGATAGTTATATAGTTAGGGTTATATACTGGTGTGATCAGAGGGTTCTATAGTATAGTTAGTTATATAGTTAGGGTTATGTACTGGTGTGATCAGAGGGTTCTATAGTTAGTTATATAGTTAGGGATATATACTGGTGTGATCAGAGGGTTCTATAGTATATTTAGTTATATAGTTAGGGTTGTTTACTGGTGTGATCAGAGGGTTCTATAGTATAGTTAGTTATATAGTTAGAGTTATATACTGGTGTGGTCAGAGGGTTCTATAGTATAGTTATAGAGTTAGGATTATATACTGGTGTGATCAGAGGGTTCTATAGTATAGTTATATAGTTAGGGTTATATACTGGTGTGATCAGAGGGTTCTATAGTATAGTTTGTTATATAGTTAGGGTTATATACTGGTGTGATCAGAGGGTTCTATAGTATAGTTATATAGTTAGGGTTATGTACTGGTGTGATAAGAGGGTTCTATAGTATAGTTAGTTATATAGTTAGGGGTATATACTGGTGTGATCAGAGGGTTCTATAGTATAGTTAGTTATATAGTTAGGGTTCTATAGTATAGTTAGTTATATAGTTAGGGTTATATACTGTTGTGATCAGAGGGTTCTATAGTTAGTTATATAGTTAGGGTTATATACTGGTGGGATCAGAGGGTTCTATAGTATAGTTAGTTATATAGTTAGGGTTATATATTGGTGTGATCAGAGGGTACTATAGTATAGTCATATAGTTAGGGTTATACACTGGTGTGATCAGAGGGTTCTATAGTATATTTAGTTATATAGTTAGGGTTAAATACTGGTGTGATCAGAGGGTTCTATAGTATAGTTAGTTATATAGTTAGGGTTATATACTGGTGTGATAAGAGGGTTCTATAGTATAGTTAGTTATATAGTTAGGGTTATATACTGGTGTGATCAGAGGGTTCTATAGTATAGTTAGTTATATAGTTAGGGTTATATACTGGTGTGATCAGAGGGTTCTATAGTTAGTTATATAGTTAGGGTTATATACTGGTGTGATCAGGGGGTTCTATAGTATAGTTAGTTATATAGTTAGGGTTATATACTGTGTGATCAGAGGGTTCTATAGTTAGTTATATAGTTAGGGTTATATACTGGTGTGATCAGAGGGTTCTATAGTATAGTTAGTTATATAGTTAGGGTTATATACTGTGTGATCAGAGGGTTCTACAGTTAGTTATATAGTTAGGGTTATATACTGGTGTGATCAGATGGTTCTATAGTATAGTTATATAGTTAGGGTTATATACTGGTGTGATCAGAGGGTTCTATAGTATAGTTATATAGTTAGGATTATATACTGGTGTGATCAGAGGGTTCTATAGTATAGTTATATAGTTAGGGTTATATACTGGTTTGATCAGAGGGTTCTATAGTATAGTTAGTTATATAGTTAGGGTTATATACTGGTGTGATCAGAGGGTTCTATAGTATAGTTAGTTATATAGTTAGGGTTATATACTGGTGTGAACAGAGGGTTCTATAGTTAGTTATATAGTTAGGGTTATATACTGGTGTGATCATAGGGTTCTATAGTATAGTTAGTCATATAGTTAGGGTTGTTTACTGGTGTGATCAGAGGGTTCTATAGTATAGTTAGTTATATAGTTAGGGGTATATACTGGTGTGATCAGAGGGTTCTATAGTATAGTTAGTGATATAGTTAGGGTTCTATAGTATAGTTAGTTATATAGTTAGGGTTATATACTGTTGTGATCAGAGGGTTCTATAGTTAGTTATATAGTTAGGGTTATATACTGGCGTGATCAGAGGGTTCTATAGTATAGTTAGTTATATAGTTAGTGTTATATACTGGTGTGATCAGAGGGTTCTATGATATAGTTATATAGTTAGGGTTATAACCTGGTGTGATCAGAGGGTTCTATAGTATAGTTATATAGTTAGGGTTATATACTGGTGTGATCAGATGGTTCTATAGTATAGTTATATAGTTAGGGTTATACACTGGTGTGATCAGAGGGTTCTATAGTATAGTCATAGTTAGGGTTATATACTGGTGTGATCAGAGGGTTCTATAGTTAGTTATATAGTTAGGGTTATATACTGGTGTGATCAGAGGGTTCTATAGTATAGTTATAAAGTTAGGGTTATATACTGGTGTGATCAGAGGGTTCTATAGTATAGTTAGTCATATAGTTAGGGTTGTTTACTGGTGTGATCAGAGGGTTCTATATTGTAGTTAGTTATATAGTTAGGGTTATATACTGGTGTGATCAGAGGGTTCTATAGTATAGTTATATAGTTAGGATTATATACTGGTGTGATCAGAGGGTTCTATAGTATAGTTGTATAGTTAGGGTTATATACTGGTTTGATCAGAGGGTTCTATAGTATAGATAGTTATATAGTTAGGGTTATATACTGGTGTGATCAGAGGGTTCTATAGTATAGTTAGTTATATAGTTAGGGTTATGTACTGGTGTGATCAGAGGGTTCTATAGTTAGTTATATAGTTAGGGATATATACTGGTGTGATCAGAGGGTTCTATAGTATATTTAGTTATATAGTTAGGGTTGTTTACTGGTGTGATCAGAGGGTTCTATAGTATAGTTAGTTATATAGTTAGAGTTATATACTGGTGTGGTCAGAGGGTTCTATAGTATAGTTATAGAGTTAGGATTATATACTGGTGTGATCAGAGGGTTCTATAGTATAGTTATATAGTTAGGGTTATATACTGGTGTGATCAGAGGGTTCTATAGTATAGTTTGTTATATAGTTAGGGTTATATACTGGTGTGATCAGAGGGTTCTATAGTATAGTTATATAGTTAGGGTTATGTACTGGTGTGATAAGAGGGTTCTATAGTATAGTTAGTTATATAGTTAGGGGTATATACTGGTGTGATCAGAGGGTTCTATAGTATAGTTAGTTATATAGTTAGGGTTCTATAGTATAGTTAGTTATATAGTTAGGGTTATATACTGTTGTGATCAGAGGGTTCTATAGTTAGTTATATAGTTAGGGTTATATACTGGTGGGATCAGAGGGTTCTATAGTATAGTTAGTTATATAGTTAGGGTTATATATTGGTGTGATCAGAGGGTACTATAGTATAGTCATATAGTTAGGGTTATACACTGGTGTGATCAGAGGGTTCTATAGTATATTTAGTTATATAGTTAGGGTTAAATACTGGTGTGATCAGAGGGTTCTATAGTATAGTTAGTTATATAGTTAGGGTTATATACTGGTGTGATAAGAGGGTTCTATAGTTAATTATATAGTTAGGGTTATATACTGGTGTGATCAGAGGGTTCTATAGTATAGTTAGTCATATATTTAGAGTTATATACTGGTGTGATCAGAGGGTTCTCTAGTTAGTTATATAGTTAGGGTTATATACTGGTGTGATCAGAGGGTTCTATAGTATAGTTATAAAGTTAGGGTTATATACTGGTGTGATCAGAGGGTTCTATAGTATAGTTAGTTATATAGTTAGGGTTATATACTGGTGATCAGAGGGTTCTATAGTATAGTTAGTTATATAGTTAGGGTTATATACTGGTGTGATCAGAGGGTTCTATAGTATAGTTAGTTATATAGTTAGGGTTATATACTGGTGTGATCAGAGGGTTCTATAGTATAGTTATATAGTTAGGGTTATATACTGGTGTGATCAGAGGGTTCTATAGTTAGTTATATAGTTAGGGTTATATACTGGTGTGATCAGAGGGTTCTATAGTATAGTTATATAGTTAGGGTTATATACTGGTGTGATCAGAGGGTTCTATAGTTAGTTATATAGTTAGGGTTATGTACTGGTGTGATCAGAGGGTTCTATAGTTAGTTATATAGTTAGGGTTATATACTGTGTGATCAGAGGGTTCTATAGTTAGTTATATAGTTAGGGTTATATACTGGTGTGATCAGAGGGTTCAATAGTATAGTTATACAGTTAGGGTTATATACTGGTGTGATCAGAGGGTTCTATAGTATAGTTAGTTATATAGTTAGTGTTATATACTGGTGTGATCAGAGGGTTCTATAATATAGTTATATATTTAGGGTAATATACTGGTGTGATCAGAGGGTTCTATATTATAGTTAGTTATATAGTTAGGGTTATATACTGCTGTGATCAGAGGGTTCTATAGTATAGTTATATAGTTAGGGTTATATACTGGTGTGATAAGAGGGTTCTATAGTATAGTTAGTTATATAGTTAGGGGTATATACTGGTGTGATCAGAGGGTTCTATAGTATAGTTAGTTATATAGTTAGGGTTCTATAGTATAGTTAGTTAATATAGTTAGGGTTATATACTGTTGTGATCATAGGGTTCTATAGTTAGTTATATAGTTAGGGTTATATACTGGTGGGATCAGAGGGTTCTATAGTATAGTTAGTTATATAGTTAGGGTTATGTACTGGTGTGATCAGAGGGTTCTATAGTTAGTTATATAGTTAGGGTTATATACTGGTGTGATCAGAGGGTTCTATAGTATAGTTAGTCATATAGTTAGGGTTGTTTACTGGTGTGATCAGAGGGTTCTATAGTATAGTTAGTTATATAGTTAGGGTTATATACTGGTGTGGTCAGAGGGTTCTATAGTATAGTTATATAGTTAGGATTATATACTGGTGTGATCAGAGGGTTCTATAGTATAGTTATATAGTTAGGGTTATATACTGGTGTGATCAGAGGGTTCTATAGTATAGTTAGTTATATAGTTAGGGTTATATACTGGTGTGATCAGAGGGTTCTATAGTATAGTTATATAGTTAGGGTTATATACTGGTGTGATAAGAGGGTTCTATAGTATAGTTAGTTATATAGTTAGGGGTATATACTGGTGTGATCAGAGGGTTCTATAGTATAGTTAGTTATATAGTTAGGGTTCTATAGTATAGTTAGTTATATAGTTAGGGTTATATACTGTTGTGATCATAGGGTTCTATAGTTAGTTATATAGTTAGGGTTATATACTGGTGGGATCAGAGGGTTCTATAGTATAGTTAGTTATATAGTTAGGGTTATATATTGGTGTCATCAGAGGGTACTATAGTATAGTCATATAGTTAGGGTTATACACTGGTGTGATCAGAGGGTTCTATAGTATATTTAGTTATATAGTTAGGGTTAAATACTGGTGTGATCAGAGGGTTCTATAGTATAGTTAGTTATATAGTTAGGGTTATATACTGGTGTGATCAGAGGGTTCTATAGTTAATTATATAGTTATGGTTATATACTGGTGTGATCAGAGGGTTCTATAGTATAGTTAGTCATATATTTAGAGTTAAATACTGGTGTGATCAGAGGGTTCTATGGTTAGTTAGTTATATAGTTAGGGTTATATACTGGTGTGGTCAGAGGGTTCTATAGTATAGTTATATAGTTAGGATTATATACTGGTGTGATCAGAGGGTTCTATAGTATAGTTATATAGTTAGGGTTATATACTGGTGTGATCAGAGGGTTCTATAGTATAGTTAGTTATATAGTTAGGGTTATATACTGGTGTGATCTGAGGGTTCTATAGTATAGTTATATAGTTAGGGTTATATACTGGTGTGATAAGAGGGTTCTATAGTATAGTTAGTTATATAGTTAGGGGTATATACTGGTGTGATCAGAGGGTTCTATAGTATAGTTAGTTATATAGTTAGGGTTCTATAGTATAGTTAGTTATATAGTTAGGGTTATATACTGTTGTGATCATAGGGTTCTATAGTTAGTTATATAGTTAGGGTTATATACTGGTGGGATCAGAGGGTTCTATAGTATAGTTAGTTATATAGTTAGGGTTATATATTGGTGTGATCAGAGGGTACTATAGTATAGTCATATAGTTAGGGTTATACACTGGTGTGATCAGAGGGTTCTATAGTATATTTAGCTTTATAGTTAGGGTTAAATACTGGTGTGATCAGAGGGTTCTATAGTATAGTTAGTTATATAGTTAGGGTTATATACTGGTGTGATCAGAGGGTTCTATAGTTAATTATATAGTTAGGGTTATATACTGGTGTGATCAGAGGGTTCTATAGTATAGTTAGTCATATATTTAGAGTTATATACTGGTGTGATCAGAGGGTTCTATGGTTAGTTATATAGTTAGGGTTATATACTGGTGTGATCAGAGGGTTCTATAGTATAGTTATAAAGTTAGGGTTATATACTGGTGTGATCAGAGGGTACTATAGTATAGTTAGTTATATAGTTAGGGTTATATACTGGTGATCAGAGGGTTCTATAGTATAGTTAGTTATATAGTTAGGGTTATATACTGGTGTGATCAGAGGGTTCTATAGTATAGTTATAAAGTTAGGGTTATATACTGGTGTGATCAGAGGGTTCTATAGTTAGTTATATAGTTAGGGTTATATACTGGTGTGATCAGAGGGTTCTATAGTATAGTTATATAGTTAGGGTTATATACTGGTGTGATCAGAGGGTTCTATAGTTAGTTATATAGTTAGGGTTATGTACTGGTGTGATCAGAGGGTTCTATAGTTAGTTATATAGTTAGGGTTATATACTGTGTGATCAGAGGGTTCTATAGTTAGTTATATAGTTAGGGTTATATACTGGTGTGATCAGAGGGTTCAATAGTATAGTTATACAGTTAGGGTTATATACTGGTGTGATCAGAGGGTTCTATAGTATAGTTAGTTATATAGTTAGTGTTATATACTGGTGTGATCAGAGGGTTCTATATTATAGTTATATAGTTAGGGTTATATACTGGTGTGATCAGAGGGTTCTATAGTATAGTTATATAGTTAGGGTTATATACTGGTGTGATCAGAGGGTTCTATAGTATAGTTAGTTATATAGTTAGGGTTATATACTGGTGTGATCAGAGGGTTCTATAGTTAGTTATATAGTTAGGGTTATATACTGGTGTGATCAGAGGGTTCTATAGTATAGTCATATAGTTAGGGTTGTTTACTGGTGTGATCAGAGGGTTCTATAGTATAGTTAGTTATATAGTTAGGGTTATATACTGGTGTGGTCAGAGGGTTCTATAGTATAGTTATATAGTTAGGATTATATACTGGTGTGATCAGAGGGTTCTATAGTATAGTTATATAGTTAGGGTTATATACTGGTGTGATCAGAGGGTTCTATAGTATAGTTAGTTATATAGTTAGGGTTATATACTGGTGTGATCAGAGGGTTCTATAGTTAGTTATATAGTTAGGGTTATATACTGGTGTGATCAGAGGGTTCTATAGTATAGTTATATAGTTAGGGTTATATACTGGTGTGATCAGAGGGTTCTATAGTTAGTTATATAGTTAGGGTTATGTACTGGTGTGATCAGAGGGTTCTATAGTTAGTTATATAGTTAGGGTTATATACTGTGTGATCAGAGGGTTCTATAGTTAGTTATATAGTTAGGGTTATATACTGGTGTGATCAGAGGGTTCTATAGTTAATTATATAGTTAGGGTTATATACTGGTGTGATCAGAGGGTTCTATAGTATAGTTAGTCATATATTTAGAGTTATATACTGGTGTGATCAGAGGGTTCTATATTATAGTTATATAGTTAGGGTTATATACTGGTGCGATCAGAGGGTTCTATATTATAGTTAGTTATATAGTTAGGGTTATATACTGGTGTGATCAGAGGGTTCTATAGTATAGTTATATAGTTAGGGTTATATACTGGTGTGATAAGAGGGTTCTATAGTATAGTTAGTTATATAGTTAGGGGTATATACTGGTGTGATCAGAGGGTTCTATAGTATAGTTAGTTATATAGTTAGGGTTCTATAGTATAGTTAGTTATATAGTTAGGGTTATATACTGTTGTGATCATAGGGTTCTATAGTTAGTTATAAAGTTAGGGTTATATACTGGTGGGATCAGAGGGTTCTATAGTATAGTTAGTTATATAGTTAGGGTTATGTACTGGTGTGATCAGAGGGTTCTATAGTTAGTTATATAGTTAGGTTTATATACTGGTGTGATCAGAGGGTTCTATAGTATAGTTAGTCATATAGTTAGGGTTGTTTACTGGTGTGATCAGAGGGTTCTATAGTATAGTTAGTTATATAGTTAGGGTTATATACTGGTGTGGTCAGAGGGTTCTATAGTATAGTTATATAGTTAGGATTATATACTGGTGTGATCAGAGGGTTCTATAGTATAGTTATATAGTTAGGGTTATATACTGGTGTGATCAGAGGGTTCTATAGTATAGTTAGTTATATAGTTAGGGTTATATACTGGTGTGATCAGAGGGTTCTATAGTATAGTTATATAGTTAGGGTTATATACTGGTATGATAAGAGGGTTCTATAGTATAGTTAGTTATATAGTTAGGGGTATATACTGGTGTGATCAGAGGGTTCTATAGTATAGTTAGTTATATAGTTAGGGTTATATACTGTTGTGATCATAGGGTTCTATAGTTAGTTATATAGTTAGGGTTATATACTGGTGGGATCAGAGGGTTCTATAGTATAGTTAGTTATATAGTTAGGGTTATATATTGGTGTGATCAGAGGGTACTATAGTATAGTCATATAGTTAGGGTTATACACTGGTGTGATCAGAGGGTTCTATAGTATATTTAGTTATATAGTTAGGGTTAAATACTGGTGTGATCAGAGGGTTCTATAGTATAGTTAGTTATATAGTTAGGGTTATATACTGGTGTGATCAGAGGGTTCTATAGTTAGTTATATAGTTAGGGTTATATACTGGTGTGATCAGAGGGTTCTATAGTATAGTTATAAAGTTAGGGTTATATACTGGTGTGATCAGAGGGTTCTATAGTATAGTTAGTTATATAGTTAGGGTTATATACTGGTGATCAGAGGGTTCTATAGTATAGTTAGTTATATAGTTAGGGTTATATACTGGTGTGATCAGAGGGTTCTATAGTATAGTTATAAAGTTAGGGTTATATACTGGTGTGATCAGAGGGTTCTATAGTATAGTTAGTTATATAGTTAGGGTTATATACTGGTGTGATCAGAGGGTTCTATAGTATAGTTAGTCATATAGTTAGGATTGTTTACTGGTGTGATCAGAGGGTTCTATATTATAGTTAGTTATATAGTTAGGGTTATATACTGGTGTGATCAGAGGGTTCTATAGTATAGTTATATAGTTAGGATTATATACTGGTGTGATCAGAGGGTTCTATAGTATAGTTGTATAGTTAGGGTTATATACTGGTTTGATCAGAGGGTTCTATAGTATAGATAGTTATATAGTTAGGGTTATATACTGGTGTGATCAGAGGGTTCTATAGTATAGTTAGTTATATAGTTAGGGTTATGTACTGGTGTGATCAGAGGGTTCTATAGTTAGTTATATAGTTAGGGTTATATACTGGTGTGATCAGAGGGTTCTATAGTATAGTTAGTCATATAGTTAGGGTTGTTTACTGGTGTGATCAGAGGGTTCTATAGTATAGTTAGTTATATAGTTAGGGTTATATACTGGTGGGATCAGAGGGTTCTATAGTATAGTTAGTTATATAGTTAGGGTTATGTACTGGTGTGATCAGAGGGTTCTATAGTTAGTTATATAGTTAGTTTTATATACTGGTGTGATCAGAGGGTTCTATAGTATAGTTATATAGTTAGGGTTATATACTGGTGTGATAAGAGGGTTCTATAGTATAGTTAGTTATATAGTTAGGGGTATATACTGGTGTGATCAGAGGGTTCTATAGTATAGTTAGTTATATAGTTAGGGTTCTATAGTATAGTTAGTTATATAGTTAGGTTTATATACTGTTGTGATCATAGGGTTCTATAGTTAGTTATATAGTTAGGGTTATATACTGGTGGGATCAGAGGGTTCTATAGTATAGTTAGTTATATAGTTAGGGTTATATATTGGTGTGATCAGAGGGTACTATAGTATAGTCATATAGTTAGGGTTATACACTGGTGTGATCAGAGGGTTCTATAGTATATTTAGTTATATAGTTAGGGTTAAATACTGGTGTGATCAGAGGGTTCTATAGTATAGTTAGTTATATAGTTAGGGTTATATACTGGTGTGATCAGAGGGTTCTATAGTTAATTATATAGTTAGGGTTATATACTGGTGTGATCAGAGGGTTCTATAGTATAGTTCGTCATATATTTAGAGTTATATACTGGTGTGATCAGAGGGTTCTATAGTTAGTTATATAGTTAGGGTTATATACTGGTGTGATCAGAGGGTTCTATAGTATAGTTAGTTATATAGTTAGGGTTATATACTGGTGATCAGAGGGTTCTAAAGTATAGTTAGTTATATAGTTAGGGTTATATACTGGTGTGATCAGAGGGTTCTATAGTATAGTTATAAAGTTAGGGTTATATACTGGTGTGATCAGAGGGTTCTATAGTATAGTTAGTTATATAGTTAGGGTTATATACTGGTGTGATCAGAGGGTTCTATAGTATAGTTAGTCATATAGTTAGGATTGTTTACTGGTGTGATCAGAGGGTTCTATATTATAGTTAGTTATATAGTTAGGGTTATATACTGGTGTGATCAGAGGGTTCTATAGTATAGTTAGTTATATAGTTACGGTTATATACTGGTGTGATCAGAGGGTTCTATAGTATAGTTGTATAGTTAGGGTTATATACTGGTTTGATCAGAGGGTTCTATAGTATAGATAGTTATATAGTTAGGGTTATATACTGGTGTGATCAGAGGGTTCTATAGTATAGTTAGTTATATAGTTAGGGTTATGTACTGGTGTGATCAGAGGGTTCTATAGTTAGTTATATAGTTAGGGTTATATACTGGTGTGATCAGAGGGTTCTATAGTATAGTTAGTCATATAGTTAGGGTTGTTTACTGGTGTGATCAGAGGGTTCTATAGTATAGTTAGTTATATAGTTAGGGTTATATACTGGTGTGGTCAGAGGGTTCTATAGTATAGTTATATAGTTAGGATTATATACTGGTGTGATCAGAGGGTTCTATAGTATAGTTATATAGTTAGGGTTATATACTGGTGTGATCAGAGGGTTCTATAGTATAGTTAGTTATATAGTTAGGGTTATATACTGGTGTGATCAGAGGGTTCTATAGTATAGTTATATAGTTAGGGTTATATACTGGTGTGATAAGAGGGTTCTATAGTATAGTTAGTTATATAGTTAGGGGTATATACTGGTGTGATCAGAGGGTTCTATAGTATAGTTAGTTATATAGTTAGGGTTCTATAGTATAGTTAGTTATATAGTTAGGGTTATATACTGTTGTGATCATAGGGTTCTATAGTTAGTTATATAGTTAGGGTTATATACTGGTGGGATCAGAGGGTTCTATAGTATAGTTAGTTATATAGTTAGGGTTATATATTGGTGTGATCAGAGGGTACTATAGTATAGTCATATAGTTAGGGTTATACACTGGTGTGATCAGAGGGTTCTATAGTATATTTAGCTTTATAGTTAGGGTTAAATACTGGTGTGATCAGAGGGTTCTATAGTATAGTTAGTTATATAGTTAGGGTTATATACTGGTGTGATCAGAGGGTTCTATAGTTAATTATATAGTTAGGGTTATATACTGGTGTGATCAGAGGGTTCTATAGTATAGTTAGTCATATATTTAGAGTTATATACTGGTGTGATCAGAGGGTTCTATGGTTAGTTATATAGTTAGGGTTATATACTGGTGTGATCAGAGGGTTCTATAGTATAGTTATACAGTTAGGGTTATATACTGGTGTGATCAGAGGGTACTATAGTATAGTTAGTTATATAGTTAGGGTTATATACTGGTGATCAGAGGGTTCTATAGTATAGTTAGTTATATAGTTAGGGTTATATACTGGTGTGATCAGAGGGTTCTATAGTATAGTTATAAAGTTAGGGTTATATACTGGTGTGATCAGAGGGTTCTATAGTTAGTTATATAGTTAGGGTTATATACTGGTGTGATCAGAGGGTTCTATAGTTAGTTATATAGTTAGGGTTATGTACTGGTGTGATCAGAGGGTTCTATAGTTAGTTATATAGTTAGGGTTATATACTGTGTGATCAGAGGGTTCTATAGTTAGTTATATAGTTAGGGTTATATACTGGTGTGATCAGAGGGTTCAATAGTATAGTTATACAGTTAGGGTTATATACTGGTGTGATCAGAGGGTTCTATAGTATAGTTAGTTATATAGTTAGTGTTATATACTGGTGTGATCAGAGGGTTCTATATTATAGTTATATAGTTAGGGTTATATACTGGTGTGATCAGAGGGTTCTATAGTATAGTTATATAGTTAGGGTTATATACTTGTGTGATCAGAGGGTTCTATAGTATAGTTAGTTATATAGTTAGGGTTATATACTGGTGTGATCAGAGGGTTCTATAGTTAGTTATATAGTTAGGGTTATATACTGGTGTGATCAGAGGGTTCTATAGTATAGTCATATAGTTAGGGTTGTTTACTGGTGTGATCAGAGGGTTCTATAGTATAGTTAGTTATATAGTTAGGGTTATATACTGGTGTGGTCAGAGGGTTCTATAGTATAGTTATATAGTTAGGATTATATACTGGTGTGATCAGAGGGTTCTATAGTATAGTTATATAGTTAGGGTTATATACTGGTGTGATCAGAGGGTTCTATAGTATAGTTAGTTATATAGTTAGGGTTATATACTGGTGTGATCAGAGGGTTCTATAGTTAGTTATATAGTTAGGGTTATATACTGGTGTGATCAGAGGGTTCTATAGTATAGTTATATAGTTAGGGTTATATACTGGTGTGATCAGAGGGTTCTATAGTTAGTTATATAGTTAGGGTTATGTACTGGTGTGATCAGAGGGTTCTATTGTTAGTTATATAGTTAGGGTTATATACTGTGTGATCAGAGGGTTCTATAGTTAGTTATATAGTTAGGGTTATATACTGGTGTGATCAGAGGGTTCTATAGTTAATTATATAGTTAGGGTTATATACTGGTGTGATCAGAGGGTTCTATAGTATAGTTAGTCATATATTTAGAGTTATATACTGGTGTGATCAGAGGGTTCTATATTATAGTTATATAGTTAGGGTTATATACTGGTGTGATTAGAGGGTTCTATATTATAGTTAGTTATATAGTTAGGGTTATATACTGGTGTGATCAGAGGGTTCTATAGTATAGTTATATAGTTAGGGTTATATACTGGTGTGATAAGAGGGTTCTATAGTATAGTTAGTTATATAGTTAGGGGTATATACTGGTGTGATCAGAGGGTTCTATAGTATAGTTAGTTATATAGTTAGGGTTCTATAGTATAGTTAGTTATATAGTTAGGGTTATATACTGTTGTGATCATAGGGTTCTATAGTTAGTTATAAAGTTAGGGTTATATACTGGTGGCATCAGAGGGTTCTATAGTATAGTTAGTTATATAGTTAGGGTTATGTACTGGTGTGATCAGAGGGTTCTATAGTTAGTTATATAGTTAGGTTTATATACTGGTGTGATCAGAGGGTTCTATAGTATAGTTAGTCATATAGTTAGGGTTGTTTACTGGTGTGATCAGAGGGTTCTATAGTATAGTTAGTTATATAGTTAGGGTTATATACTGGTGTGGTCAGAGGGTTCTATAGTATAGTTATATAGTTAGGATTATATACTGGTGTGATCAGAGGGTTCTATAGTATAGTTATATAGTTAGGGTTATATACTGGTGTGATCAGAGGGTTCTATAGTATAGTTAGTTATATAGTTAGGGTTATATACTGGTGTGATCAGAGGGTTCTATAGTATAGTTATATAGTTAGGGTTATATACTGGTGTGATAAGAGGGTTCTATAGTATAGTTAGTTATATAGTTAGGGGTATATACTGGTGTGATCAGAGGGTTCTATAGTATAGTTAGTTATATAGTTAGGGTTATATACTGTTGTGATCATAGGGTTCTATAGTTAGTTATATAGTTAGGGTTATATACTGGTGGGATCAGAGGGTTCTATAGTATAGTTAGTTATATAGTTAGGGTTATATATTGGTGTGATCAGAGGGTACTATAGTATAGTCATATAGTTAGGGTTATACACTGGTGTGATCAGAGGGTTCTATAGTATATTTAGTTATATAGTTAGGGTTAAATACTGGTGTGATCAGAGGGTTCTATAGTATAGTTAGTTATATAGTTAGGGTTATATACTGGTGTGATCAGAGGGTTCTATAGTTAATTATATAGTTAGGGTTATATATTGGTGTGATCAGAGGGTTCTATAGTATAGTTAGTCATATATTTAGAGTTATATACTGGTGTGATCAGAGGGTTCTATAGTTAGTTATATAGTTAGGGTTATATACTGGTGTGATCAGAGGGTTCTATAGTATAGTTATATAGTTAGGGTTATATACTGGTGTGATCAGAGGGTTCTATAGTTAGTTATATAGTTAGGGTTATGTACTGGTGTGATCAGAGGGTTCTATAGTTAGTTATATAGTTAGGGTTATATACTGTGTGATCAGAGGGTTCTATAGTTAGTTATATAGTTAGGGTTATATACTGGTGTGATCAGAGGGTTCAATAGTATAGTTATACAGTTAGGGTTATATACTGGTGTGATCAGAGGGTTCTATAGTATAGTTAGTTATATAGTTAGTGTTATATACTGGTGTGATCAGAGGGTTCTATAATATAGTTATATAGTTAGGGTTATATACTGGTGTGATCAGAGGGTTCTATAGTATAGTTATATAGTTAGGGTTATATACTTGTGTGATCAGAGGGTTCTATAGTATAGTTAGTTATATAGTTAGGGTTATATACTGGTGTGATCAGAGGGTTCTATAGTTAGTTATATAGTTAGGGTTATATACTGGTGTGATCAGAGGGTTCTATAGTATAGTCATATAGTTAGGGTTGTTTACTGGTGTGATCAGAGGGTTCTATAGTATAGTTAGTTATATAGTTAGGGTTATATACTGGTGTGGTCAGAGGGTTCTATAGTATAGTTATATAGTTAGGATTATATACTGGTGTGATCAGAGGGTTCTATAGTATAGTTATATAGTTAGGGTTATATACTGGTGTGATCAGAGGGTTCTATAGTATAGTTAGTTATATAGTTAGGGTTATATACTGGTGTGATCAGAGGGTTCTATAGTTAGTTATATAGTTAGGGTTATATACTGGTGTGATCAGAGGGTTCTATAGTATAGTTATATAGTTAGGGTTATATACTGGTGTGATCAGAGGGTTCTATAGTTAGTTATATAGTTAGGGTTATGTACTGGTGTGATCAGAGGGTTCTATTGTTAGTTATATAGTTAGGGTTATATACTGTGTGATCAGAGGGTTCTATAGTTAGTTATATAGTTAGGGTTATATACTGGTGTGATCAGAGGGTTCTATAGTTAATTATATAGTTAGGGTTATATACTGGTGTGATCAGAGGGTTCTATAGTATAGTTAGTCATATATTTAGAGTTATATACTGGTGTGATCAGAGGGTTCTATATTATAGTTATATAGTTAGGGTTATATACTGGTGTGATTAGAGGGTTCTATATTATAGTTAGTTATATAGTTAGGGTTATATACTGGTGTGATCAGAGGGTTCTATAGTATAGTTATATAGTTAGGGTTATATACTGGTGTGATAAGAGGGTTCTATAGTATAGTTAGTTATATAGTTAGGGGTATATACTGGTGTGATCAGAGGGTTCTATAGTATAGTTAGTTATATAGTTAGGGTTCTATAGTATAGTTAGTTATATAGTTAGGGTTATATACTGTTGTGATCATAGGGTTCTATAGTTAGTTATAAAGTTAGGGTTATATACTGGTGGCATCAGAGGGTTCTATAGTATAGTTAGTTATATAGTTAGGGTTATGTACTGGTGTGATCAGAGGGTTCTATAGTTAGTTATATAGTTAGGTTTATATACTGGTGTGATCAGAGGGTTCTATAGTATAGTTAGTCATAAAGTTAGGGTTGTTTACTGGTGTGATCAGAGGGTTCTATAGTATAGTTAGTTATATAGTTAGGGTTATATACTGGTGTGGTCAGAGGGTTCTATAGTATAGTTATATAGTTAGGATTATATACTGGTGTGATCAGAGGGTTCTATAGTATAGTTATATAGTTAGGGTTATATACTGGTGTGATCAGAGGGTTCTATAGTATAGTTAGTTATATAGTTAGGGTTATATACTGGTGTGATCAGAGGGTTCTATAGTATAGTTATATAGTTAGGGTTATATACTGGTGTGATAAGAGGGTTCTATAGTATAGTTAGTTATATAGTTAGGGGTATATACTGGTGTGATCAGAGGGTTCTATAGTATAGTTAGTTATATAGTTAGGGTTATATACTGTTGTGATCATAGGGTTCTATAGTTAGTTATATAGTTAGGGTTATATACTGGTGGGATCAGAGGGTTCTATAGTATAGTTAGTTATATAGTTAGGGTTATATATTGGTGTGATCAGAGGGTACTATAGTATAGTCATATAGTTAGGGTTATACACTGGTGTGATCAGAGGGTTCTATAGTATATTTAGTTATATAGTTAGGGTTAAATACTGGTGTGATCAGAGGGTTCTATAGTATAGTTAGTTATATAGTTAGGGTTATATACTGGTGTGATCAGAGGGTTCTATAGTTAATTATATAGTTAGGGTTATATATTGGTGTGATCAGAGGGTTCTATAGTATAGTTAGTCATATATTTAGAGTTATATACTGGTGTGATCAGAGGGTTCTATAGTTAGTTATATAGTTAGGGTTATATACTGGTGTGATCAGAGGGTTCTATAGTATAGTTATAAAGTTAGGGTTATATACTGGTGTGATCAGAGGGTTCTATAGTATAGTTAGTTATATAGTTAGGGTTATATACTGGTGATCAGAGGGTTCTATAGTATAGTTAGTTATATAGTTAGGGTTATATACTGGTGTGATCAGAGGGTTCTATAGTATAGTTATAAAGTTAGGGTTATATACTGGTGTGATCAGAGGGTTCTATAGTATAGTTAGTTATATAGTTAGGGTTATATACTGGTGTGATCAGAGGGTTCTATAGTATAGTTAGTCATATAGTTAGGATTGTTTACTGGTGTGATCAGAGGGTTCTATATTATAGTTAGTTATATAGTTAGGGTTATATACTGGTGTGATCAGAGGGTTCTATAGTATAGTTATATAGTTAGGATTATATACTGGTGTGATCAGAGGGTTCTATAGTATAGTTGTATAGTTAGGGTTATATACTGGTTTGATCAGAGGGTTCTATAGTATAGATAGTTATATAGTTAGGGTTATATACTGGTGTGATCAGAGGGTTCTATAGTATAGTTAGTTATATAGTTAGGGTTATGTACTGGTGTGATCAGAGGGTTCTATAGTTAGTTATATAGTTAGGGTTATATACTGGTGTGATCAGAGGGTTCTATAGTATAGTTAGTCATATAGTTAGGGTTGTTTACTGGTGTGATCAGAGGGTTCTATAGTATAGTTAGTTATATAGTTAGGGTTATATACTGGTGGGATCAGAGGGTTCTATAGTATAGTTAGTTATATAGTTAGGGTTATGTACTGGTGTGATCAGAGGGTTCTATAGTTAGTTATATAGTTAGGTTTATATACTGGTGTGATCAGAGGGTTCTATAGTATAGTTAGTCATATAGTTAGGGTTGTTTACTGGTGTGATCAGAGGGTTCTATAGTATAGTTAGTTATATAGTTAGGGTTATATACTGGTGTGGTCAGAGGGTTCTATAGTATAGTTATATAGTTAGGATTATATACTGGTGTGATCAGAGGGTTCTATAGTATAGTTATATAGTTAGGGTTATATACTGGTGTGATCAGAGGGTTCTATAGTATAGTTAGTTATATAGTTAGGGTTATATACTGGTGTGATCAGAGGGTTCTATAGTATAGTTATATAGTTAGGATTATATACTGGTGTGATCAGAGGGTTCTATAGTATAGTTGTATAGTTAGGGTTATATACTGGTTTGATCAGAGGGTTCTATAGTATAGATAGTTATATAGTTAGGGTTATATACTGGTGTGATCAGAGGGTTCTATAGTATAGTTAGTTATATAGTTAGGGTTATGTACTGGTGTGATCAGAGGGTTCTATAGTTAGTTATATAGTTCGGGTTATATACTGGTGTGATCAGAGGGTTCTATAGTATAGTTAGTCATATAGTTAGGGTTGTTTACTGGTGTGATCAGAGGGTTCTATAGTATAGTTAGTTATATAGTTAGGGTTATATACTGGTGGGATCAGAGGGTTCTATAGTATAGTTAGTTATATAGTTAGGGTTATGTACTGGTGTGATCAGAGGGTTCTATAGTTAGTTATATAGTTAGGTTTATATACTGGTGTGATCAGAGGGTTCTATAGTATAGTTAGTCATATAGTTAGGGTTGTTTACTGGTGTGATCAGAGGGTTCTATAGTATAGTTAGTTATATAGTTAGGGTTATATACTGGTGTGGTCAGAGGGTTCTATAGTATAGTTATATAGTTAGGATTATATACTGGTGTGATCAGAGGGTTCTATAGTATAGTTATATAGTTAGGGTTATATACTGGTGTGATCAGAGGGTTCTATAGTATAGTTAGTTATATAGTTAGGGTTATATACTGGTGTGATCAGAGGGTTCTATAGTATAGTTATATAGTTAGGGTTATATACTGGTGTGATAAGAGGGTTCTATAGTATAGTTAGTTATATAGTTAGGGGTATATACTGGTGTGATCAGAGGGTTCTATAGTATAGTTAGTTATATAGTTAGGGTTCTATAGTATAGTTAGTTATATAGTTAGGGTTATATACTGTTGTGATCATAGGGTTCTATAGTTAGTTATATAGTTAGGGTTATATACTGGTGGGATCAGAGGGTTCTATAGTATAGTTAGTTATATAGTTAGGGTTATATATTGGTGTGATCAGAGGGTACTATAGTATAGTCATATAGTTAGGGTTATACACTGGTGTGATCAGAGGGTTCTATAGTATATTTAGTTATATAGTTAGGGTTAAATACTGGTGTGATCAGAGGGTTCTATAGTATAGTTAGTTATATAGTTAGGGTTATATACTGGTGTGATCAGAGGGTTCTATAGTTAATTATATAGTTAGGGTTATATACTGGTGTGATCAGAGGGTTCTATAGTATAGTTAGTCATATATTTAGAGTTATATACTGGTGTGATCAGAGGGTTCTATAGTTAGTTATATAGTTAGGGTTATATACTGGTGTGATCAGAGGGTTCTATAGTATAGTTATAAAGTTAGGGTTATATACTGGTGTGATCAGAGGGTTCTATAGTATAGTTAGTTATATAGTTAGGGTTATATACTGGTGATCAGAGGGTTCTAAAGTATAGTTAGTTATATAGTTAGGGTTATATACTGGTGTGATCAGAGGGTTCTATAGTATAGTTAGAAAGTTAGGGTTATATACTGGTGTGATCAGAGGGTTCTATAGTATAGTTAGTTATATAGTTAGGGTTATGTACTGGTGTGATCAGAGGGTTCTATAGTTAGTTATATAGTTAGGTTTATATACTGGTGTGATCAGAGGGTTCTATAGTATAGTTAGTCATATAGTTAGGGTTGTTTACTGGTGTGATCAGAGGGTTCTATAGTATAGTTAGTTATATAGTTAGGGTTATATACTGGTGTGGTCAGAGGGTTCTATAGTATAGTTATATAGTTAGGATTATATACTGGTGTGATCAGAGGGTTCTATAGTATAGTTATATAGTTAGGGTTATATACTGGTGTGATCAGAGGGTTCTATAGTATAGTTAGTTATATAGTTAGGGTTATATACTGGTGTGATCAGAGGGTTCTATAGTATAGTTATATAGTTAGGGTTATATACTGGTGTGATAAGAGGGTTCTATAGTATAGTTAGTTATATAGTTAGGGGTATATACTGGTGTGATCAGAGGGTTCTATAGTATAGTTAGTTATATAGTTAGGGTTCTATAGTATAGTTAGTTATATAGTTAGGGTTATATACTGTTGTGATCATAGGGTTCTATAGTTAGTTATATAGTTAGGGTTATATACTGGTGGGATCAGAGGGTTCTATAGTATAGTTAGTTATATAGTTAGGGTTATATATTGGTGTGATCAGAGGGTACTATAGTATAGTCATATAGTTAGGGTTATACACTGGTGTGATCAGAGGGTTCTATAGTATATTTAGCTTTATAGTTAGGGTTAAATACTGGTGTGATCAGAGGGTTCTATAGTATAGTTAGTTATATAGCTAGGGTTATATACTGGTGTGATCAGAGGGTTCTATAGTTAATTCTATAGTTAGGGTTATATACTGGTGTGATCAGAGGGTTCTATAGTATAGTTAGTCATATATTTAGAGTTATATACTGGTGTGATCAGAGGGTTCTATGGTTAGTTATATAGTTAGGGTTATATACTGGTGTGATCAGAGGGTTCTATAGTATAGTTATACAGTTAGGGTTATATACTGGTGTGATCAGAGGGTACTATAGTATAGTTAGTTATATAGTTAGGGTTATATACTGGTGATCAGAGGGTTCTATAGTATAGTTAGTTATATAGTTAGGGTTATATACTGGTGTGATCAGAGGGTTCTATAGTATAGTTATAAAGTTAGGGTTATATACTGGTGTGATCAGAGGGTTCTATAGTTAGTTATATAGTTAGGGTTATATACTGGTGTGATCAGAGGGTTCTATAGTATAGTTATATAGTTAGGGCTATATACTGGTGTGATCAGAGGGTTCTATAGTTAGTTATATAGTTAGGGTTATGTACTGGTGTGATCAGAGGGTTCTATAGTTAGTTATATAGTTAGGGTTATATACTGTGTGATCAGAGGGTTCTATAGTTAGTTATATAGTTAGGGTTATATACTGGTGTGATCAGAGGGTTCAATAGTATAGTTATACAGTTAGGGTTATATACTGGTGTGATCAGAGGGTTCTATAGTATAGTTAGTTATATAGTTAGTGTTATATACTGGTGTGATCAGAGGGTTCTATATTATAGTTATATAGTTAGGGTTATATACTGGTGTGATCAGAGGGTTCTATAGTATAGTTATATAGTTAGGGTTATATACTGGTGTGATCAGAGGGTTCTATAGTATAGTTAGTTATATAGTTAGGGTTATATACTGGTGTGATCAGAGGGTTCTATAGTTAGTTATATAGTTAGGGTTATATACTGGTGTGATCAGAGGGTTCTATAGTATAGTCATATAGTTAGGGTTGTTTACTGGTGTGATCAGAGGGTTCTATAGTATAGTTAGTTATATAGTTAGGGTTATATACTGGTGTGGTCAGAGGGTTCTATAGTATAGTTATATAGTTAGGATTATATACTGGTGTGATCAGAGGGTTCTATAGTATAGTTATATAGTTAGGGTTATATACTGGTGTGATCAGAGGGTTCTATAGTATAGTTAGTTATATAGTTAGGGTTATATACTGGTGTGATCAGAGGGTTCTATAGTTAGTTATATAGTTAGGGTTATATACTGGTGTGATCAGAGGGTTCTATAGTATAGTTATATAGTTAGGGTTATATACTGGTGTGATCAAAGGGTTCTATAGTTAGTTATATAGTTAGGGTTATGTACTGGTGTGATCAGAGGGTTCTATTGTTAGTTATATAGTTAGGGTTATATACTGTGTGATCAGAGGGTTCTATAGTTAGTTATATAGTTAGGGTTATATACTGGTGTGATCAGAGGGTTCTATAGTTAATTATATAGTTAGGGTTATATACTGGTGTGATCAGAGGGTTCTATAGTATAGTTAGTCATATATTTAGAGTTATATACTGGTGTGATCAGAGGGTTCTATATTATAGTTATATAGTTAGGGTTATATACTGGTGTGATTAGAGGGTTCTATATTATAGTTAGTTATATAGTTAGGGTTATATACTGGTGTGATCAGAGGGTTCTATAGTATGGTTATATAGTTAGGGTTATATACTGGTGTGATAAGAGGGTTCTATAGTATAGTTAGTTATATAGTTAGGGGTATATACTGGTGTGATCAGAGGGTTCTATAGTATAGTTAGTTATATAGTTAGGGTTCTATAGTATAGTTAGTTATATAGTTAGGGTTATATACTGTTGTGATCATAGGGTTCTATAGTTAGTTATAAAGTTAGGGTTATATACTGGTGGCATCAGAGGGTTCTATAGTATAGTTAGTTATATAGTTAGGGTTATGTACTGGTGTGATCAGAGGGTTCTATAGTTAGTTATATAGTTAGGTTTATATACTGGTGTGATCAGAGGGTTCTATAGTATAGTTAGTCATAAAGTTAGGGTTGTTTACTGGTGTGATCAGAGGGTTCTATAGTATAGTTAGTTATATAGTTAGGGTTATATACTGGTGTGGTCAGAGGGTTCTATAGTATAGTTATATAGTTAGGATTATATACTGGTGTGATCAGAGGGTTCTATAGTATAGTTATATAGTTAGGGTTATATACTGGTGTGATCAGAGGGTTCTATAGTATAGTTAGTTATATAGTTAGGGTTATATACTGGTGTGATCAGAGGGTTCTATAGTTAGTTATATAGTTAGGGTTATATACTGGTGTGATCAGAGGGTTCTATAGTATAGTTATATAGTTAGGGTTATATACTGGTGTGATCAGAGGGTTCTATAGTTAGTTATATAGTTAGGGTTATGTACTGGTGTGATCAGAGGGTTCTATTGTTAGTTATATAGTTAGGGTTATATACTGTGTGATCAGAGGGTTCTATAGTTAGTTATATAGTTAGGGTTATATACTGGTGTGATCAGAGGGTTCTATAGTTAATTATATAGTTAGGGTTATATACTGGTGTGATCAGAGGGTTCTATAGTATAGTTAGTCATATATTTAGAGTTATATACTGGTGTGATCAGAGGGTTCTATATTATAGTTATATAGTTAGGGTTATATACTGGTGTGATTAGAGGGTTCTATATTATAGTTAGTTATATAGTTAGGGTTATATACTGGTGTGATCAGAGGGTTCTATAGTATAGTTATATAGTTAGGGTTATATACTGGTGTGATAAGAGGGTTCTATAGTATAGTTAGTTATATAGTTAGGGGTATATACTGGTGTGATCAGAGGGTTCTATAGTATAGTTAGTTATATAGTTAGGGTTCTATAGTATAGTTAGTTATATAGTTAGGGTTATATACTGTTGTGATCATAGGGTTCTATAGTTAGTTATAAAGTTAGGGTTATATACTGGTGGCATCAGAGGGTTCTATAGTATAGTTAGTTATATAGTTAGGGTTATGTACTGGTGTGATCAGAGGGTTCTATAGTTAGTTATATAGTTAGGTTTATATACTGGTGTGATCAGAGGGTTCTATAGTATAGTTAGTCATAAAGTTAGGGTTGTTTACTGGTGTGATCAGAGGGTTCTATAGTATAGTTAGTTATATAGTTAGGGTTATATACTGGTGTGGTTAGAGGGTTCTATAGTATAGTTATATAGTTAGGATTATATACTGGTGTGATCAGAGGGTTCTATAGTATAGTTATATAGTTAGGGTTATATACTGGTGTGATCAGAGGGTTCTATAGTATAGTTAGTTATATAGTTAGGGTTATATACTGGTGTGATCAGAGGGTTCTATAGTATAGTTATATAGTTAGGGTTATATACTGGTGTGATAAGAGGGTTCTATAGTATAGTTAGTTATATAGTTAGGGGTATATACTGGTGTGATCAGAGGGTTCTATAGTATAGTTAGTTATATAGTTAGGGTTATATACTGTTGTGATCATAGGGTTCTATAGTTAGTTATATAGTTAGGGTTATATACTGGTGGGATCAGAGGGTTCTATAGTATAGTTAGTTATATAGTTAGGGTTATATATTGGTGTGATCAGAGGGTACTATAGTATAGTCATATAGTTAGGGTTATACACTGGTGTGATCAGAGGGTTCTATAGTATATTTAGTTATATAGTTAGGGTTAAATACTGGTGTGATCAGAGGGTTCTATAGTATAGTTAGTTATATAGTTAGGGTTATATACTGGTGTGATCAGAGGGTTCTATAGTTAATTATATAGTTAGGGTTATATATTGGTGTGATCAGAGGGTTCTATAGTATAGTTAGTCATATATTTAGAGTTATATACTGGTGTGATCAGAGGGTTCTATAGTTAGTTATATAGTTAGGGTTATATACTGGTGTGATCAGAGGGTTCTATAGTATAGTTATAAAGTTAGGGTTATATACTGGTGTGATCAGAGGGTTCTATAGTATAGTTAGTTATATAGTTAGGGTTATATACTGGTGATCAGAGGGTTCTATAGTATAGTTAGTTATATAGTTAGGGTTATATACTGGTGTGATCAGAGGGTTCTATAGTATAGTTATAAAGTTAGGGTTATATACTGGTGTGATCAGAGGGTTCTATAGTATAGTTAGTTATATAGTTAGGGTTATATACTGGTGTGATCAGAGGGTTCTATAGTTAGTTATATAGTTAGGGTTATATACTGGTGTGATCAGAGGGTTCTATAGTATAGTTATATAGTTAGGGTTATATACTGGTGTGATCAGAGGGTTCTATAGTTAGTTATATAGTTAGGGTTATGTACTGGTGTGATCAGAGGGTTCTATTGTTAGTTATATAGTTAGGGTTATATACTGTGTGATCAGAGGGTTCTATAGTTAGTTATATAGTTAGGGTTATATACTGGTGTGATCAGAGGGTTCTATAGTTAATTATATAGTTAGGGTTATATACTGGTGTGATCAGAGGGTTCTATAGTATAGTTAGTCATATATTTAGAGTTATATACTGGTGTGATCAGAGGGTTCTATATTATAGTTATATAGTTAGGGTTATATACTGGTGTGATTAGAGGGTTCTATATTATAGTTAGTTATATAGTTAGGGTTATATACTGGTGTGATCAGAGGGTTCTATAGTATAGTTATATAGTTAGGGTTATATACTGGTGTGATAAGAGGGTTCTATAGTATAGTTAGTTATATAGTTAGGGGTATATACTGGTGTGATCAGAGGGTTCTATAGTATAGTTAGTTATATAGTTAGGGTTCTATAGTATAGTTAGTTATATAGTTAGGGTTATATACTGTTGTGATCATAGGGTTCTATAGTTAGTTATAAAGTTAGGGTTATATACTGGTGGCATCAGAGGGTTCTATAGTATAGTTAGTTATATAGTTAGGGTTATGTACTGGTGTGATCAGAGGGTTCTATAGTTAGTTATATAGTTAGGTTTATATACTGGTGTGATCAGAGGGTTCTATAGTATAGTTAGTCATATAGTTAGGGTTGTTTACTGGTGTGATCAGAGGGTTCTATAGTATAGTTAGTTATATAGTTAGGGTTATATACTGGTGTGGTCAGAGGGTTCTATAGTATAGTTATATAGTTAGGATTATATACTGGTGTGATCAGAGGGTTCTATAGTATAGTTATATAGTTAGGGTTATATACTGGTGTGATCAGAGGGTTCTATAGTATAGTTAGTTATATAGTTAGGGTTATATACTGGTGTGATCAGAGGGTTCTATAGTATAGTTATATAGTTAGGGTTATATACTGGTGTGATAAGAGGGTTCTATAGTATAGTTAGTTATATAGTTAGGGGTATATACTGGTGTGATCAGAGGGTTCTATAGTATAGTTAGTTATATAGTTAGGGTTATATACTGTTGTGATCATAGGGTTCTATAGTTAGTTATATAGTTAGGGTTATATACTGGTGGGATCAGAGGGTTCTATAGTATAGTTAGTTATATAGTTAGGGTTATATATTGGTGTGATCAGAGGGTACTATAGTATAGTCATATAGTTAGGGTTATACACTGGTGTGATCAGAGGGTTCTATAGTATATTTAGTTATATAGTTAGGGTTAAATACTGGTGTGATCAGAGGGTTCTATAGTATAGTTAGTTATATAGTTAGGGTTATATACTGGTGTGATCAGAGGGTTCTATAGTTAATTATATAGTTAGGGTTATATACTGGTGTGATCAGAGGGTTCTATAGTATAGTTAGTCATATATTTAGAGTTATATACTGGTGTGATCAGAGGGTTCTATAGTTAGTTATATAGTTAGGGTTATATACTGGTGTGATCAGAGGGTTCTATAGTATAGTTATAAAGTTAGGGTTATATACTGGTGTGATCAGAGGGTTCTATAGTATAGTTAGTTATATAGTTAGGGTTATATACTGGTGATCAGAGGGTTCTATAGTATAGTTAGTTATATAGTTAGGGTTATATACTGGTGTGATCAGAGGGTTCTATAGTATAGTTATAAAGTTAGGGTTATATACTGGTGTGATCAGAGGGTTCTATAGTATAGTTAGTTATATAGTTAGGGTTATATACTGGTGTGATCAGAGGGTTCTATAGTATAGTTAGTCATATAGTTAGGATTGTTTACTGGTGTGATCAGAGGGTTCTATATTATAGTTAGTTATATAGTTAGGGTTATATACTGGTGTGATCAGAGGGTTCTATAGTATAGTTATATAGTTAGGATTATATACTGGTGTGATCAGAGGGTTCTATAGTATAGTTGTATAGTTAGGGTTATATACTGGTTTGATCAGAGGGTTCTATAGTATAGATAGTTATATAGTTAGGGTTATATACTGGTGTGATCAGAGGGTTCTATAGTATAGTTAGTTATATAGTTAGGGTTATGTACTGGTGTGATCAGAGGGTTCTATAGTTAGTTATATAGTTAGGGTTATATACTGGTGTGATCAGAGGGTTCTATAGTATAGTTAGTCATATAGTTAGGGTTGTTTACTGGTGTGATCAGAGGGTTCTATAGTATAGTTAGTTATATAGTTAGGGTTATATACTGGTGGGATCAGAGGGTTCTATAGTATAGTTAGTTATATAGTTAGGGTTATGTACTGGTGTGATCAGAGGGTTCTATAGTTAGTTATATAGTTAGGTTTATATACTGGTGTGATCAGAGGGTTCTATAGTATAGTTAGTCATATAGTTAGGGTTGTTTACTGGTGTGATCAGAGGGTTCTATAGTATAGTTAGTTATATAGTTAGGGTTATATACTGGTGTGGTCAGAGGGTTCTATAGTATAGTTATATAGTTAGGATTATATACTGGTGTGATCAGAGGGTTCTATAGTATAGTTATATAGTTAGGGTTATATACTGGTGTGATCAGAGGGTTCTATAGTATAGTTAGTTATATAGTTAGGGTTATATACTGGTGTGATCAGAGGGTTCTATAGTATAGTTATATAGTTAGGATTATATACTGGTGTGATCAGAGGGTTCTATAGTATAGTTGTATAGTTAGGGTTATATACTGGTTTGATCAGAGGGTTCTATAGTATAGATAGTTATATAGTTAGGGTTATATACTGGTGTGATCAGAGGGTTCTATAGTATAGTTAGTTATATAGTTAGGGTTATGTACTGGTGTGATCAGAGGGTTCTATAGTTAGTTATATAGTTAGGGTTATATACTGGTGTGATCAGAGGGTTCTATAGTATAGTTAGTCATATAGTTAGGGTTGTTTACTGGTGTGATCAGAGGGTTCTATAGTATAGTTAGTTATATAGTTAGGGTTATATACTGGTGTGGTCAGAGGGTTCTATAGTATAGTTATATAGTTAGGATTATATACTGGTGTGATCAGAGGGTTCTATAGTATAGTTATATAGTTAGGGTTATATACTGGTGTGATCAGAGGGTTCTATAGTATAGTTAGTTATATAGTTAGGGTTATATACTGGTGTGATCAGAGGGTTCTATAGTATAGTTATATAGTTAGGGTTATATACTGGTGTGATAAGAGGGTTCTATAGTATAGTTAGTTATATAGTTAGGGGTATATACTGGTGTGATCAGAGGGTTCTATAGTATAGTTAGTTATATAGTTAGGGTTCTATAGTATAGTTAGTTATATAGTTAGGGTTATATACTGTTGTGATCATAGGGTTCTATAGTTAGTTATATAGTTAGGGTTATATACTGGTGGGATCAGAGGGTTCTATAGTATAGTTAGTTATATAGTTAGGGTTATATATTGGTGTGATCAGAGGGTACTATAGTATAGTCATATAGTTAGGGTTATACACTGGTGTGATCAGAGGGTTCTATAGTATATTTAGTTATATAGTTAGGGTTAAATACTGGTGTGATCAGAGGGTTCTATAGTATAGTTAGTTATATAGTTAGGGTTATATACTGGTGTGATCAGAGGGTTCTATAGTTAATTATATAGTTAGGGTTATATACTGGTGTGATCAGAGGGTTCTATAGTATAGTTAGTCATATATTTAGAGTTATATACTGGTGTGATCAGAGGGTTCTATAGTTAGTTATATAGTTAGGGTTATATACTGGTGTGATCAGAGGGTTCTATAGTATAGTTATAAAGTTAGGGTTATATACTGGTGTGATCAGAGGGTTCTATAGTATAGTTAGTTATATAGTTAGGGTTATATACTGGTGATCAGAGGGTTCTAAAGTATAGTTAGTTATATAGTTAGGGTTATATACTGGTGTGATCAGAGGGTTCTATAGTATAGTTATAAAGTTAGGGTTATATACTGGTGTGATCAGAGGGTTCTATAGTATAGTTAGTTATATAGTTAGGGTTATATACTGGTGTGATCAGAGGGTTCTATAGTATAGTTAGTCATATAGTTAGGATTGTTTACTGGTGTGATCAGAGGGTTCTATATTATAGTTAGTTATATAGTTAGGGTTATATACTGGTGTGATCAGAGGGTTCTATAGTATAGTTATATAGTTAGGATTATATACTGGTGTGATCAGAGGGTTCTATAGTATAGTTGTATAGTTAGGGTTATATACTGGTTTGATCAGAGGGTTCTATAGTATAGATAGTTATATAGTTAGGGTTATATACTGGTGTGATCAGAGGGTTCTATAGTATAGTTAGTTATATAGTTAGGGTTATGTACTGGTGTGATCAGAGGGTTCTATAGTTAGTTATATAGTTAGGGTTATATACTGGTGTGATCAGAGGGTTCTATAGTATAGTTAGTCATATAGTTAGGGTTGTTTACTGGTGTGATCAGAGGGTTCTATAGTATAGTTAGTTATATAGTTAGGGTTATATACTGGTGGGATCAGAGGGTTCTATAGTATAGTTAGTTATACAGTTAGGGTTATGTACTGGTGTGATCAGAGGGTTCTATAGTTAGTTATATAGTTAGGTTTATATACTGGTGTGATCAGAGGGTTCTATAGTATAGTTAGTTATATAGTTAGGGTTATATACTGGTGTGATCAGAGGGTTCTATAGTATAGTTATATAGTTAGGGTTATATACTGGTGTGATAAGAGGGTTCTATAGTATAGTTAGTTATATAGTTAGGGGTATATACTGGTGTGATCAGAGGGTTCTATAGTATAGTTAGTTATATAGTTAGGGTTCTATAGTATAGTTAGTTATATAGTTAGGGTTATATACTGTTGTGATCATAGGGTTCTATAGTTAGTTATATAGTTAGGGTTATATACTGGTGGGATCAGAGGGTTCTATAGTATAGTTAGTTATATAGTTAGGGTTATATATTGGTGTGATCAGAGGGTACTATAGTATAGTCATATAGTTAGGGTTATACACTGGTGTGATCAGAGGGTTCTATAGTATATTTAGTTATATAGTTAGGGTTATATACTGGTGTGATCAGAGGGTTCTATAGTTAATTATATAGTTAGGGTTATATACTGGTGTGATCAGAGGGTTCTATAGTATAGTTAGTCATATATTTAGAGTTATATACTGGTGTGATCAGAGGGTTCTATAGTTAGTTATATAGTTAGGGTTATATACTGGTGTGATCAGAGGGTTCTATAGTATAGTTATAAAGTTAGGGTTATATACTGGTGTGATCAGAGGGTTCTATAGTATAGTTAGTTATATAGTTAGGATTATATACTGGTGATCAGAGGGTTCTAAAGTATAGTTAGTTATATAGTTAGGGTTATATACTGGTGTGATCAGAGGGTTCTATAGTATAGTTATAAAGTTAGGGTTATATACTGGTGTGATCAGAGGGTTCTATAGTATAGTTAGTTATATAGTTAGGGTTATATACTGGTGTGATCAGAGGGTTCTATAGTATAGTTAGTCATATAGTTAGGATTGTTTACTGGTGTGATCAGAGGGTTCTATATTATAGTTAGTTATATAGTTAGGGTTATATACTGGTGTGATCAGAGGGTTCTATAGTATAGTTAGTTATATAGTTACGGTTATATACTGGTGTGATCAGAGGGTTCTATAGTATAGTTGTATAGTTAGGGTTATATACTGGTTTGATCAGAGGGTTCTATAGTATAGATAGTTATATAGTTAGGGTTATATACTGGTGTGATCAGAGGGTTCTATAGTATAGTTAGTTATATAGTTAGGGTTATGTACTGGTGTGATCAGAGGGTTCTATAGTTAGTTATATAGTTAGGGTTATATACTGGTGTGATCAGAGGGTTCTATAGTATAGTTAGTCATATAGTTAGGGTTGTTTACTGGTGTGATCAGAGGGTTCTATAGTATAGTTAGTTATATAGTTAGGGTTATATACTGGTGTGGTCAGAGGGTTCTATAGTATAGTTATATAGTTAGGATTATATACTGGTGTGATCAGAGGGTTCTATAGTATAGTTATATAGTTAGGGTTATATACTGGTGTGATCAGAGGGTTCTATAGTATAGTTAGTTATATAGTTAGGGTTATATACTGGTGTGATCAGAGGGTTCTATAGTATAGTTATATAGTTAGGGTTATATACTGGTGTGATAAGAGGGTTCTATAGTATAGTTAGTTATATAGTTAGGGGTATATACTGGTGTGATCAGAGGGTTCTATAGTATAGTTAGTTATATAGTTAGGGTTCTATAGTATAGTTAGTTATATAGTTAGGGTTATATACTGTTGTGATCAGAGGGTTCTATAGTTAGTTATATAGTTAGGGTTTTATACTGGTGGGATCAGAGGGTTCTATAGTATAGTTAGTTATATAGTTAGGGTTATATATTGGTGTGATCAGAGGGTACTATAGTATAGTCATATAGTTAGGGTTATATACTGGTGTGATCAGAGGGTTCTATAGTATAGTTAGTCATATATTTAGAGTTATATACTGGTGTGATCAGAGGGTTCTATAGTTAGTTATATAGTTAGGGTTATATACTGGTGTGATCAGAGGGTTCTATAGTATAGTTATAAAGTTAGGGTTATATACTGGTGTGATCAGAGGGTTCTATAGTATAGTTAGTTATATAGTTAGGGTTATATACTGGTGATCAGAGGGTTCTATAGTATAGTTAGTTATATAGTTAGGGTTATATACTGGTGTGATCAGAGGGTTCTATAGTATAGTTAGTTATATAGTTAGGGTCATATACTGGTGTGATCAGAGGGTTCTATAGTATAGTTATATAGTTAGGGTTATATACTGGTGTGATCAGAGGGTTCTATAGTATAGTTAGTTATATAGTTAGGGTTATATACTGGTGTGATCAGAGGGTTCTATAGTATAGTTATATTGTTAGGGTTATATACTGGTGTGATCAGAGGGTTCTATAGTTAGTTATATAGTTAGGGTTATATACTGTGTGATCAGAGGGTTCTATAGTAAGTTATATAGTTAGGGTTATATACTGGTGTGATCAGAGGGTACAATAGTATAGTTATACAGTTAGGGTTATATACTGGTGTGATCAGAGGGTTCTATAGTATAGTTAGTTATATAGTTAGTGTTATATACTGGTGTGATCAGAGGGTTCTATAATATAGTTATATAGTTAGGGTTATATACTGGTGTGATCAGAGGGTTCTATATTATAGTTAGTTATATAGTTAGGGTTATATACTGGTGTGATCAGAGGGTTCTATAGTATAGGTATATAGTTAGGATTATATACTGGTGTGATCAGAGGGTTCTATAGTATAGTTGTATAGTTAGGGTTATATACTGGTTTGATCAGAGGGTTCTATAGTATAGATAGTTATATAGTTAGGGTTATATACTGGTGTGATCAGAGGCTTCTATAGTATAGTTAGTTATATAGTTAGGGTTATGTACTGGTGTGATCAGAGGGTTCTATAGTTAGTTATATAGTTAGGGTTATATACTGGTGTGATCAGAGGGTTCTATAGTATAGTTAGTCATATAGTTAGGGTTGTTTACTGGTGTGATCAGAGGGTTCTATAGTATAGTTAGTTATATAGTTAGGGTTATATACTGGTGTGGTCAGAGGGTTCTATAGTATAGTTATATAGTTAGGATTATATACTGGTGTGATCAGAGGGTTCTATAGTATAGTTATATAGTTAGGGTTATATACTGGTGTGATCAGAGGGTTCTATAGTATAGTTAGTCATATAGTTAGGGTTGTTTACTGGTGTGATCAGAGGGTTCTATAGTATAGTTAGTTATATAGTTAGGGTTATATACTGGTGTGGTCAGAGGGTTCTATAGTATAGTTATATAGTTAGGATTATATACTGGTGTGATCAGAGGGTTCTATAGTATAGTTATATAGTTAGGGTTATATACTGGTGTGATCAGAGGGTTCTATAGTATAGTTAGTTATATAGTTAGGGTTATATACTGGTGTGATCAGAGGGTTCTATAGTATAGTTATATAGTTAGGGTTATATACTGGTGTGATAAGAGGGTTCTATAGTATAGTTAGTTATATAGTTAGGGGTATATACTGGTGTGATCAGAGGGTTCTATAGTATAGTTAGTTATATAGTTAGGGTTCTATAGTATAGTTAGTTATATAGTTAGGGTTATATACTGTTGTGATCATAGGGTTCTATAGTTAGTTATATAGTTAGGGTTATATACTGGTGGGATCAGAGGGTTCTATAGTATAGTTAGTTATATAGTTAGGGTTATATATTGGTGTGATCAGAGGGTACTATAGTATAGTCATATAGTTAGGGTTATACACTGGTGTGATCAGAGGGTTCTATAGTATATTTAGTTATATAGTTAGGGTTAAATACTGGTGTGATCAGAGGGTTCTATAGTATAGTTAGTTATATAGTTAGGGTTATATACTGGTGTGATCAGAGGGTTCTATAGTTAATTATATAGTTAGGGTTATATACTGGTGTGATCAGAGGGTTCTATAGTATAGTTAGTCATATATTTAGAGTTATATACTGGTGTGATCAGAGGGTTCTATAGTTAGTTATATAGTTAGGGTTATATACTGGTGTGATCAGAGGGTTCTATAGTATAGTTATAAAGTTAGGGTTATATACTGGTGTGATCAGAGGGTTCTATAGTATAGTTAGTTATATAGTTAGGGTTATATACTGGTGATCAGAGGGTTCTAAAGTATAGTTAGTTATATAGTTAGGGTTATATACTGGTGTGATCAGAGGGTTCTATAGTATAGTTATAAAGTTAGGGTTATATACTGGTGTGATCAGAGGGTTCTATAGTATAGTTAGTTATATAGTTAGGGTTATATACTGGTGTGATCAGAGGGTTCTATAGTATAGTTAGTCATATAGTTAGGATTATATACTGGTGTGATCAGAGGGTTCTATATTATAGTTAGTTATATAGTTAGGGTTATATACTGGTGTGATCAGAGGGTTCTATAGTATAGTTATATAGTTAGGGTTATATACTGGTGTGATCAGAGGGTTCTATAGTATAGTTGTATAGTTAGGGTTATATACTGGTTTGATCAGAGGGTTCTATAGTATAGATAGTTATATAGTTAGGGTTATATACTGGTGTGATCAGAGGGTTCTATAGTATAGTTAGTTATATAGTTAGGGTTATGTACTGGTGTGATCAGAGGGTTCTATAGTTAGTTATATAGTTAGGGTTATATACTGGTGTGATCAGAGGGTTCTATAGTATAGTTAGTCATATAGTTAGGGTTATATACTGGTGTGATCAGAGGGTTCTATAGTATAGTTAGTATAGTTAGGGTTATATACTGGTGGGATCAGAGGGTTCTATAGTATAGTTAGTTATATAGTTAGGGTTATGTACTGGTGTGATCAGAGGGTTCTATAGTTAGTTATATAGTTAGGGTTATATACTGGTGTGATCAGAGGGTTCTATAGTATAGTTAGTCATATAGTTAGGGTTATATACTGGTGTGATCAGAGGGTTCTATAGTATAGTTAGTTATATAGTTAGGGTTATATACTGGTGTGGTCAGAGGGTTCTATAGTATAGTTATAAAGTTAGGATTATATACTGGTGTGATCAGAGGGTTCTATAGTATAGTTATATAGTTAGGGTTATATACTGGTGTGATCAGAGGGTTCTATAGTATAGTTAGTTATATAGTTAGGGTTATATACTGGTGTGATCAGAGGGTTCTATAGTATAGTTATATAGTTAGGGTTATATACTGGTGTGATAAGAGGGTTCTATAGTATAGTTAGTTATATAGTTAGGGGTATATACTGGTGTGATCAGAGGGTTCTATAGTATAGTTAGTTATATAGTTAGGGTTCTATAGTATAGTTAGTTATATAGTTAGGGTTATATACTGTTGTGATCAGAGGGTTCTATAGTTAGTTATATAGTTAGGGTTATATACTGGTGGGATCAGAGGGTTCTATAGTATAGTTAGTTATATAGTTAGGGTTATATATTGGTGTGATCAGAGGGTACTATAGTATAGTCATATAGTTAGGGTTATACACTGGTGTGATCAGAGGGTTCTATAGTATAGTTAGTTATATAGTTAGGGTTATATACTGGTGTGATCAGAGGGTTCTATAGTTAATTATATAGTTAGGGTTATATACTGGTGTGATCAGAGGGTTCTATAGTATAGTTAGTCATATATTTAGAGTTATATACTGGTGTGATCAGAGGGTTCTATAGTTAGTTATATAGTTAGGGTTATATACTGGTGTGATCAGAGGGTTCTATAGTATAGTTATAAAGTTAGGGTTATATACTGGTGTGATCAGAGGGTTCTATAGTATAGTTAGTTATATAGTTACGGTTATATACTGGTGTGATCAGAGGGTTCGTATAGTTAGTTATATAGTTAGGGTTATATACTGGTGTGATCAGAGGGTTCTATAGTTAGTTATATAGTTAGGGTTATATACTGGTGTGATCAGAGGGTTCTATAGTATAGTTAGTTATATAGTTAGGGTTATATACTGGTGTGATCAGAGGGTTCTATAGTATAGTTAGTATATAGTTAGGGTTATATACTGGTGTGATCAGAGGGTTCTATATATAGTTAGTTATATAGTTAGGGTTATATACTGGTGTGATCAGAGGGTTCTATAGATATAGTTATATAGTTAGGGTTATATACTGGTGTGATCAGAGGGTTCTATAGTATAGTTATATAGTTAGGGTTATATACTGGTTTGATCAGAGGGTTCTATAGTATAGATAGTTATATAGTTAGGGTTATATACTGGTGTGATCAGAGGGTTCTATAGTATAGTTAGTTATATAGTTAGGGTTATGTACTGGTGTGATCAGAGGGTTCTATAGTTAGTTATATAGTTAGGGTTATATACTGGTGTGATCAGAGGGTTCTATAGTATAGTTAGTCATATAGTTAGGGTTGTTTACTGGTGTGATCAGAGGGTTCTATAGTATAGTTAGTTATATAGTTAGGGTTATATACTGGTGTGGTCAGAGGGTTCTATAGTATAGTTATAAAGTTAGGATTATATACTGGTGTGATCAGAGGGTTCTATAGTATAGTTATATAGTTAGGGTTATATACTGGTGTGATCAGAGGGTTCTATAGTATAGTTAGTTATATAGTTAGGGTTATATACTGGTGTGATCAGAGGGTTCTATAGTATAGTTATATAGTTAGGGTTATATACTGGTGTGATAAGAGGGTTCTATAGTATAGTTAGTTATATAGTTAGGGGTATATACTGGTGTGATCAGAGGGTTCTATAGTATAGTTAGTTATATAGTTAGGGTTCTATAGTATAGTTAGTTATATAGTTAGGGTTATATACTGTTGTGATCAGAGGGTTCTATAGTTAGTTATATAGTTAGGGTTATATACTGGTGGGATCAGAGGGTTCTATAGTATAGTTAGTTATATAGTTAGGGTTATATATTGGTGTGATCAGAGGGTACTATAGTATAGTCATATAGTTAGGGTTAAATACTGGTGTGATCAGAGGGTTCTATAGTATAGTTAGTTATATAGTTAGGGTTATATACTGGTGTGATCAGAGGGTTCTATAGTTAGTTATATAGTTAGGGTTATATACTGGTGTGATCAGAGGGTTCTATAGTATAGTTATAAAGTTAGGGTTATATACTGGTGTGATCAGAGGGTTCTATAGTATAGTTAGTTATATAGTTAGGGTTATATACTGGTGATCAGAGGGTTCTATAGTATAGTTAGTTATATAGTTAGGGTTATATACTGGTGTGATCAGAGGGTTCTATAGTATAGTTAGTATATAGTTAGGGTTATATACTGGTGTGATCAGAGGGTTCTATAGTATAGTTATAAAGTTAGGGTTATATACTGGTGTGATCAGAGGGTTCTATAGTATAGTTAGTTATATAGTTAGGGTTATATACTGGTGTGATCAGAGGGTTCTATAGTATAGTTATAAAGTTAGGGTTATATACTGGTGACAGAGGGTTCTATAGTTAGTTATATAGTTAGGGTTATATACTGGTGTGATCAGAGGGTTCTATAGTATAGTTAGTTATATAGTTAGGGTTATATACTGGTGTGATCAGAGGGTTCTATAGTATAGTTATATAGTTAGGGTTATATACTGGTGTGATCAGAGGGTTCTATATTATAGTTAGTTATATAGTTAGGGTTATATACTGGTGTGATCAGAGGGTTCTATAGTATAGTTATATAGTTAGGATTATATACTGGTGTGATCAGAGGGTTCTATAGTATAGTTATATAGTTAGGGTTATATACTGGTTTGATCAGAGGGTTCTATAGTATAGTAGTTATATAGTTAGGGTTATATACTGGTGTGATCAGAGGGTTCTATAGTATAGTTAGTTATATAGTTAGGGTTATGTACTGGTGTGATCAGAGGGTTCTATAGTTAGTTATATAGTTAGGGTTATATACTGGTGTGATCAGAGGGTTCTATAGTATAGTTAGTAATATAGTTAGGGTTGTTTACTGGTGTGATCAGAGGGTTCTATAGTATAGTTAGTTATATAGTTAGGGTTATATACTGGTGTGATCAGAGGGTTCTATAGTATAGTTATATAGTTAGGATTATATACTGGTGTGATCAGAGGGTTCTATAGTATAGTTATATAGTTAGGGTTATATACTGGTGTGATCAGAGGGTTCTATAGTATAGTTAGTTATATAGTTAGGGTTATATACTGGTGTGATCAGAGGGTTCTATAGTATAGTTATATAGTTAGGGTTATATACTGGTGTGATAAGAGGGTTCTATAGTATAGTTAGTTATATAGTTAGGGGTATATACTGGTGTGATCAGAGGGTTCTATAGTATAGTTAGTTATATAGTTAGGGTTCTATAGTATAGTTAGTTATATAGTTAGGGTTATATACTGTTGTGATCAGAGGGTTCTATAGTTAGTTATATAGTTAGGGTTATATACTGGTGGGATCAGAGGGTTCTATAGTATAGTTAGTTATATAGTTAGGGTTATATATTGGTGTGATCAGAGGGTACTATAGTATAGTCATATAGTTAGGGTTATACACTGGTGTGATCAGAGGGTTCTATAGTATAGTTAGTTATATAGTTAGGGTTATATACTGGTGTGATCAGAGGGTTCTATAGTTAATTATATAGTTAGGGTTATATACTGGTGTGATCAGAGGGTTCTATAGTATAGTTAGTCATATATTTAGAGTTATATACTGGTGTGATCAGAGGGTTCTATAGTTAGTTATATAGTTAGGGTTATATACTGGTGTGATCAGAGGGTTCTATAGTATAGTTATAAAGTTAGGGTTATATACTGGTGTGATCAGAGGGTTCTATAGTATAGTTAGTTATATAGTTAGGGTTATATACTGGTGATCAGAGGGTTCTATAGTATAGTTAGTTATATAGTTAGGGTTATATACTGGTGTGATCAGAGGGTTCTATAGTATAGTTAGTTATATAGTTAGGGTCATATACTGGTGTGATCAGAGGGTTCTATAGTATAGTTATATAGTTAGGGTTATATACTGGTGTGATCAGAGGGTTCTATAGTTAGTTATATAGTTAGGGTTATATACTGGTGTGATCAGAGGGTTCTATAGTATAGTTATATAGTTAGGGTTATATACTGGTGTGATCAGAGGGTTCTATAGTTAGTTATATAGTTAGGGTTATATACTGGTGTGATCAGAGGGTTCTATAGTATAGTTATATAGTTAGGGTTATATACTGGTGTGATCAGAGGGTTCTATAGTATAGTTAGTTATATAGTTAGGGTTATATACTGGTGTGATCAGAGGGTTCTATAGTTAGTTATATAGTTAGGGTTATATACTGTGTGATCAGAGGGTTCTATAGTTAGTTATATAGTTAGGGTTATATACTGGTGTGATCAGAGGGTTCTATAGTATAGTTATATAGTTAGGGTTATATACTGGTGTGATCAGAGGGTTCTATAGTATAGTTAGTTATATAGTTAGGGTTATATACTGGTGTGATCAGAGGGTTCTATAGATATAGTTATATAGTTAGGGTTATATACTGGTGTGATCAGAGGGTTCTATAGTATAGTTAGTTATATAGTTAGGGTTATATACTGGTGTGATCAGAGGGTTCTATAGTTAGTTATATAGTTAGGGTTATATACTGGTGTGATCAGAGGGTTCTATAGTATAGTTAGTTATATAGTTAGGGTTATATACTGGTGTGATCAGAGGGTTCTATAGTTAGTTATATAGTTAGGGTTATATACTGGTGTGATCAGAGGGTTCTATAGTATAGTTAGTTATATAGTTAGGGTTATATACTGGTGTGATCAGAGGGTTCTATAGTATAGTCATATAGTTAGGGTTATACACTGGTGTGATCAGGGGGTTCTATAGTATAGTTAGTTATATAGTTAGGGTTATATACTGGTGTGATCAGAGGGTTCTATAGTATAGTTATATAGTTAGGGTTATATACCTGGTGTGATCAGAGGGTTCTATAGTATAGTTAGTTATATAGTTAGGGTTATATACTGGTGTGATCAGAGGGTTCTATAGTATAGTTAGTTATATAGTTAGGGTTATATACTGGTGTGATCAGAGGGTTCTATAATATAGTTATATAGTTAGGGTTATAACCTGGTGTGATCAGAGGGTTCTATAGTATAGTTATATAGTTAGGGTTATATACTGGTGTGATCAGATGGTTCTATAGTATAGTTATATAGTTAGGGTTATATACTGGTGTGATCAGAGGGTTCTATAGTATAGTAATATAGTTAGGGTTATATACTGGTGTGATCAGAGGGTTCTATAGTTAGTTATATAGTTAGGGTTATATACTGGTGTGATCAGAGGGTTCTATAGTATAGTTATAAAGTTAGGGTTTTATACTGGTGTGATCAGAGGGTTCTATAGTATAGTAATATAGTTATGGTTATATACTGTTGTGATCAGAGGGTTCTATAGTTAGTTATATAGTTAGGGTTATATACTGGTGTGATCAGAGGGTTCTATAGTATAGTTATAAAGTTAGGGTTATATACTGGTGTGATCAGAGGGTTCTATAGTATAGTTAGTTATATAGTTAGGGTTATATACTGTGTGATCAGAGGGTTCTATAGTTAGTTATATAGTTAGGGTTATATACTGGTGTGATCAGAGGGTTCTATAGTATAGTTAGTTATATAGTTAGGGTTATATACTGTGTGATCAGAGGGTTCTACAGTTAGTTATATAGTTAGGGTTATATACTGGTGTGATCAGATGGTTCTATAGTATAGTTATATAGTTAGGGTTATATACTGGTGTGATCAGAGGGTTCTATAGTATAGTTATATAGTTAGGATTATATACTGGTGTGATCAGAGGGTTCTATAGTATAGTTATATAGTTAGGGTTATATACTGGTTTGATCAGAGGGTTCTATAGTATAGTTAGTTATATAGTTAGGGTTATATACTGGTGTGATCAGAGGGTTCTATAGTATAGTTAGTTATATAGTTAGGGTTATATACTGGTCTGAACAGAGGGTTCTATAGTTAGTTATATAGTTAGGGTTATATACTGGTGTGATCAGAGGGTTCTATAGTATAGTTAGTTATATAGTTAGGGTTATATACTGGTGTGATCAGAGGGTTCTATAGTATAGTTAGTTATATAGTTAGGGTTATATACTGTGTGATCAGAGGGTTCTACAGTTAGTTATATAGTTAGGATAATATACTGGTGTGATCAGATGGTTCTATAGTATAGTTATATAGTTAGGGTTATATACTGGTGTGATCAGAGGGTTCTATAGTATAGTTATATAGTTAGGATTATATACTGGTGTGATCAGAGGGTTCTATAGTATAGTTATATAGTTAGGGTTATATACTGGTTTGATCAGAGGGTTCTATAGTATAGTTAGTTATATAGTTAGGGTTATATACTGGTGTGAGCAGAGGGTTCTATAGTATAGTTAGTTATATAGTTAGGGTTATATACTGGTGTGAACAGAGGGTTGTATAGTTAGTTATATAGTTAGGGTTATATACTGGTGTGATCAGAGGGTTCTATAGTATAGTTAGTTATATAGTTAGGGTTATGTACTGGTGTGATCAGAGGGTTCTATAGTTAGTTATATAGTTAGGGTTATATACTGGTGTGATCAGAGGGTTCTATAGTATAGTTAGTCATATAGTTAGGGTTGTTTACTGGTGTGATCAGAGGGTTCTATAATATAGTTAGTTATATAGTTAGGGTTATATACTGGTGTGATCAGAGGGTTCTATAGTATAGTTATATAGTTAGGGTTATATACTGGTGTGATGAGAGGGTTCTATAGTATAGTTAGTTATATAGTTAGGGTTCTATAGTATAGTTAGTTATATAGTTAGGGTTATATACTGTTGTGATCAGAGGGTTCTATAGTTAGTTATATAGTTAGGGTTATATACTGGTGGGATCAGAGGGTTCTATAGTATAGTTAGTTATATAGTTAGGGTTATATATTGGTGTGATCAGAGGGTACTATAGTATAGTCATATACTTAGCGTTATACACTGGTGTGATCAGAGGGTTCTATAGTATATTTAGTTATATAGTTAGGGTTAAATATTGGTGTGACCAGAGGGTTCTATAGTATAGTTAGTTATATAGTTAGGGTTATATACTGGTGTTATCAGAGGGTTCTATAGTTAATTATATAGTTAGGGTTATATACTGGTGTGATCAGAGGGTTCTATAGTATAGTTAGTCATATATTTAGAGTTATATACTGGTGTGATCAGAGGGTTCTATAGTTAGTTATATAGTTAGGGTTATATACTGGTGTGATCAGAGGGTTCTATAGTATAGTTATAAAGTTAGGGTTATATACTGGTGTGATCAGAGGGTTCTATAGTATAGTTAGTTATATTGTTAGGGTTATATACTGGTGATCAGAGGGTTCTATAGTATAGTTAGTTATATAGTTAGGGTTATATACTGGTGTGATCAGAGGGTTCTATAGTATAGTTAGTTATATAGTTAGGGTCATATACTGGTGTGATCAGAGGGTTCTATAGTATAGTTATATTGTTAGGGTTATATACTGGTGTGATCAGAGGGTTCTATAGTTAGTTATATAGTTAGGGTTATATACTGGTGTGATCAGAGGGTTCTATAGTATAGTTATATAGTTAGGGTTATATACTGGTGTGATCAGAGGGTTCTATAGTTAGTTATATAGTTAGGGTTATATACTGGTGTGATCAGAGGGTTCTATAGTTAGTTATATAGTTAGGGTTATATACTGGTGTGATCAGAGGGTTCTATAGTATAGTTATATAGTTAGGGTTATATACTGGTGTGATCAGAGGGTTCAATAGTATAGTTATACAGTTAGGGTTATATACTGGTGTGATCAGAGGGTTCTATAGTATAGTTAGTTATATAGTTAGTGTTATATACTGGTGTGATCAGAGGGTTCTATAGTATAGTTATATAGTTAGGGTTATATACTGGTGTGATCAGAGGGTTCTATAGTATAGTTAGTTATATAGTTAGGGTTATATACTGGTGTGATCAGAGGGTTCTATAGTATAGTTATATAGTTAGGGTTATATACTGGTGTGATCAGAGGGTTCTATAGTATAGTTAGTTATATAGTTAGGGTTATATACTGGCGTGATCAGAGGGTTCTATAGTATAGTTAGTTATATAGTTAGGGTTCTATAGTATAGTTAGTTATATAGTTAGGGTTATATACTGTTGTGATCAGAGGGTTCTATAGTTAGTTATATAGTTAGGGTTATATACTGGTGTGATCAGAGGGTTCTATAGTATAGTTAGTTATATAGTTAGGGTTATATTTTGGTGTGATCAGAGGGTTCTATAGTATAGTCATATAGTTAGGGTTATACACTGGTGTGATCAGAGGGTTCTATAGTATAGTTAGTTATATAGTTAGGGTTAAATACTGGTGTGATCAGAGGGTTCTATAGTATAGTTAGTTATATAGTTAGGGTTATATTTTGGTGTGATCAGAGGGTTCTATAGTATAGTCATATAGTTAGGGTTATACACTGGTGTGATCAGAGGGTTCTATAGTATATTTAGTTATATAGTTAGGGTTAAATATTGGTGTGACCAGAGGGTTCTATAGTATAGTTAGTTATATAGTTAGGGTTATATACTGGTGTTATCAGAGGGTTCTATAGTTAATTATATAGTTAGGGTTATATACTGGTGTGATCAGAGGGTTCTATAGTATAGTTAGTCATATATTTAGAGTTATATACTGGTGTGATCAGAGGGTTCTATAGTTAGTTATATAGTTAGGGTTATATACTGGTGTGATCAGAGGGTTCTATAGTATAGTTATAAAGTTAGGGTTATATACTGGTGTGATCAGAGGGTTCTATAGTATAGTTAGTTATATTGTTAGGGTTATATACTGGTGATCAGAGGGTTCTATAGTATAGTTAGTTATATAGTTAGGGTTATATACTGGTGTGATCAGAGGGTTCTATAGTATAGTTAGTTATATAGTTAGGGTCATATACTGGTGTGATCAGAGGGTTCTATAGTATAGTTATATTGTTAGGGTTATATACTGGTGTGATCAGAGGGTTCTATAGTTAGTTATATAGTTAGGGTTATATACTGGTGTGATCAGAGGGTTCTATAGTATAGTTATATAGTTAGGGTTATATACTGGTGTGATCAGAGGGTTCTATAGTTAGTTATATAGTTAGGGTTATATACTGGTGTGATCAGAGGGTTCTATAGTTAGTTATATAGTTAGGGTTATATACTGTGTGATCAGAGGGTTCTATAGTTAGTTATATAGTTAGGGTTATATACTGGTGTGATCAGAGGGTTCAATAGTATAGTTATACAGTTAGGGTTATATACTGGTGTGATCAGAGGGTTCTATAGTATAGTTAGTTATATAGTTAGTGTTATATACTGGTGTGATCAGAGGGTTCTATAATATAGTTATATAGTTAGGGTTATATACTGGTGTGATCAGAGGGTTCTATAGTATAGTTAGTTATATAGATAGGGTTATATACTGGTGTGATCAGAGGGTTCTATAGTATAGTTATATAGTTAGGGTTATATACTGGTGTGATAAGAGGGTTCTATAGTATAGTTAGTTATATAGTTAGGGTTATATACTGGCGTGATCAGAGGGTTCTATAGTATAGTTAGTTATATAGTTAGGGTTCTATAGTATAGTTAGTTATATAGTTAGGGTTATATACTGTTGTGATCAGAGGGTTCTATAGTTAGTTATATAGTTAGGGTTATATACTGGTGGGATCAGAGGGTTCTATAGTATAGTTAGTTATATAGTTAGGGTTATATTTTGGTGTGATCAGAGGGTTCTATAGTATAGTCATATAGTTAGGGTTATACACTGGTGTGATCAGAGGGTTCTATAGTATAGTTAGTTATATAGTTAGGGTTAAATACTGGTGTGATCAGAGGGTTCTATAGTATAGTTAGTTATATAGTTAGGGTTATACACTGGTGTGATCAGAGGGTTCTATAATATAGTTATATAGTTAGGGTTATAACCTGGTGTGATCAGAGGGTTCTATAGTATAGTTATATAGTTAGGGTTATATACTGGTGTGATCAGATGGTTCTATAGTATAGTTATATAGTTAGGGTTATATACTGGTGTGATCAGAGGGTTCTATAGTATAGTAATATAGTTATGGTTATATACTGGTGTGATCAGAGGGTTCTATAGTTAGTTATATAGTTAGGGTTATATACTGGTGTGATCAGAGGGTTCTATAGTATAGTTATAAAGTTAGGGTTTTATACTGGTGTGATCAGAGGGTTCTATAGTATAGTAATATAGTTATGGTTATATACTGGTGTGATCAGAGGGTTCTATAGTTAGTTATATAGTTAGGGTTATATACTGGTGTGATCAGAGGGTTCTATAGTATAGTTATATAGTTAGCATTATATACTGGTGTGATCAGAGGGTTCTATAGTATAGTTATATAGTTAGGGTTATATACTGGTTTGATCAGAGGGTTCTATAGTATATTTAGTTATATAGTTAGGGTTATATACTGGTGTGATCAGAGGGTTCTATAGTATAGTTAGTTATATAGTAAGGGTTATGTACTGGTGTGATCAGAGGGTTCTATAGTTAGTTATATAGTTAGGGTTATATACTGGTGTGATCAGAGGGTTCTATAGTATAGTTAGTCATATAGTTAGGGTTGTTTACTGGTGTGATCAGAGGGTTCTATAGTATAGTTAGTTATATAGTTAGGGTTATATACTGGTGTGATCAGAGGGTTCTATAGTATAGTTATATAGTTAGGGTTATATACTGGTGTGATCAGAGGGTTCTATAGTATAGTTAGTTATATAGTTAGGGTTATATACTGGTGATCAGAGTGTTCTATAGTATAGTTAGTTATATAGTTAGGGTTATATACTGGTGTGATCAGAGGGTTCTATAGTATAGTTAGTCATATAGTTAGGGTTGTTTACTGGTGTGATCAGAGGGTTCTATATTATAGTTAGTTATATAGTTAGGGTTATATACTGGTGTGATCAGAGGGTTCTATAGTATAGTTATAAAGTTAGGGTTATATACTGGTGTGATCAGAGGGTTCTATAGTATAGTTAGTTATATAGTTAGGGTTATATACTGGTGATCAGAGTGTTCTATAGTATAGTTAGTTATATAGTTAGGGTTATATACTGGTGTGATCAGAGGGTTCTATAGTATAGTTAGTCATATAGTTAGGGTTGTTTACTGGTGTGATCAGAGGGTTCTATATTATAGTTAGTTATATAGTTAGGGTTATATACTGGTGTGATCAGAGGGTTCTATAGTATAGTTATATAGTTAGGATTATATACTGGTGTGATCAGAGGGTTCTATAGTATAGTTATATAGTTAGGGTTATATACTGGTTTGATCAGAGGGTTCTATAGTATAGTTAGTTATATAGTTAGGGTTATATACTGGTGTGATCAGAGGGTTCTATAGTATAGTTAGTTATATAGTTAGGGTTATGTACTGGTGTGATCAGAGGGTTCTATAGTTAGTTATATAGTTAGGGTTATATACTGGTGTGATCAGAGGGTTCTATAGTATAGTTAGTCATATAGTTAGGGTTGTTTACTGGTGTGATCAGAGGGTTCTATAGTATAGTTAGTTATATAGTTAGGGTTATATACTGGTGTGATCAGAGGGTTCTATAGTATAGTTATATAGTTAGGATTATATACTGGTGTGATCAGAGGGTTCTATAGTATAGTTATATAGTTAGGGTTATATACTGGTGTGATCAGAGGGTTCTATAGTATAGTTAGTTATATAGTTAGGGTTATATACTGGTGTGATCAGAGGGTTCTATAGTATAGTTATATAGTTAGGGTTATATACTGGTGTGATAAGAGGGTTCTATAGTATAGTTAGTTATATAGTTAGGGGTATATACTGGTGTGATCAGAGGGTTCTATAGTATAGTTAGTTATATAGTTAGGGTTCTATAGTATAGTTAGTTATATAGTTAGGGTTATATACTGTTGTGATCAGAGGGTTCTATAGTTAGTTATATAGTTAGGGTTATATACTGGTGGGATCAGAGGGTTCTATAGTATAGTTAGTTATATAGTTAGGGTTATATATTGGTGTGATTAGAGGGTACTATAGTATAGTCATATAGTTAGGGTTATACACTGGTGTGATCAGAGGGTTCTATAGTATATTTAGTTATATAGTTAGGGTTAGAATACTGGTGTGATCAGAGGGTTCTATAGTATAGTTAGTTATATAGTTAGGGTTATATACTGGTGTGATCAGAGGGTTCTATAGTATAGTTATATAGTTAGGGTTATATACTGGTGTGATCAGAGGGTTCTATAGTATAGTTAGTCATATATTTAGAGTTATATACTGGTGTGATCAGAGGGTTCTATAGTTAGTTATATAGTTAGGGTTATATACTGGTGTGATCAGAGGGTTCTATAGTATAGTTAGTTATATAGTTAGGGTTATATACTGTGTGATCAGAGGGTTCTATAGTTAGTTATATAGTTAGGGTTATATACTGGTGTGATCAGAGGGTTCTATAGTATAGTTAGTTATATAGTTAGGGTTATATACTGGTGTGATCAGAGGGTTTCTATAGTCATAGTTAGTTATATAGTTAGGGTTATATACTGGTGTGATCAGAGGGTTCTATAGTATAGTTATATAGTTAGGATTATATACTGGTGTGATCAGAGGGTTCTATAGTATAGTTATATAGTTAGGGTTATATACTGGTGTGATCAGAGGGTTCTATAGTATAGTTAGTTATATAGTTAGTGTTATATACTGGTGTGATCAGAGGGTTCTATAATATGGTTATATAGTTAGGGTTATAACCTGGTGTGATCAGAGGGTTCTATAGTATAGTTATATAGTTAGGGTTATATACTGGTGTGATCAGATGGTTCTATAGTATAGTTATATAGTTAGGGTTATACACTGGTGTGATCAGAGGGTTCTATAGTTTAGTCATATAGTTAGGGTTATATACTGGTGTGATCAGAGTGTTCTATAGTTAGTTATATAGTTAGGGTTATATACTGGTGTGATCAGAGGGTTCTATAGTATAGTTATAAAGTTAGGGTTATATACTGGTGTGATCAGAGGGTTCTATAGTATAGTTAGTTATATAGTTAGGGTTATATACTGGTGATCAGAGTGTTCTATAGTATAGTTAGTTATATAGTTAGGGTTATATACTGGTGTGATCAGAGGGTTCTATAGTATAGTTAGTTATATAGTTAGGGTTATATACTGGTGTGATCAGAGGGTTCTATAATATAGTTATATAGTTAGGGTTATAACCTGGTGTGATCAGAGGGTTCTATAGTATAGTTAGTTATATAGTTAGGGTTATATACTGGTGATCAGAGGGTTCTATATTATAGTTAGTCATATATTTAGAGTTATATACTGGTGTGATCAGAGGGTTCTATAGTTAGTTAAGTAGTTACGGTTATATACTGGTGTGATCAGAGGGTTCTATAGTACAGTTAGTTATATAGTTAGGGTTATATACTGGTGTGATCAGAGGGTTCTATAGTTAGTTATATAGTTAGGGTTATATACTGGTGTGATCAGAGGGTTCTATAGTATAGTTAGTCATATAGTTAGGGTTATATACTGGTGTGATCAGAGGGTTCTATAGTATAGTTAGTTATATAGTTAGGGTTATATACTGTGTGATCAGAGGGTTCTATAGTTAGTTATATAGTTAGGGTTATATACTGGTGTGATCAGAGGGTTCTATAGTATAGTTAGTTATATAGTTAGGGTTATATACTGTGTGATCAGAGGGTTCTACAGTTAGTTATATAGTTAGGGTTATATACTGGTGTGATCAGATGGTTCTATAGTATAGTTATATAGTTAGGGTTATATACTGGTGTGATCAGAGGGTTCTATAGTATAGTTATATAGTTAGGATTATATACTGGTGTGATCAGAGGGTTCTATAGTATAGTTATATAGTTAGGGTTATATACTGGTGTGATCAGAGGGTTCTATAGTATAGTTAGTTATATAGTTAGGGTTATATACTGGTGTGATCAGAGGGTTCTATAATATAGTTATATAGTTAGGGTTATATACTGGTGTGATCAGAGGGTTCTATAGTATAGTTAGTCATATAGTTAGGGTTATATACTGGTGTGATCAGAGGGTTCTATAATATAGTTATATAGTTAGGGTTATATACTGGTGTGATCAGAGGGTTCTATAGTATAGTTAGTTATATAGTTAGGGTTATATATTGGTGTGATCAGAGGGTTCTATAGTATAGTTATATAGTTAGGGTTATATACTGGTGTGATCAGAGGGTTCTATAGTATAGTTAGTCATATAGTTAGGGTTATATACTGGTGTGATCAGAGGGTTCTATAGTATAGTTAGTTATATAGTTAGGGTTATATACTGGTGTGATCAGAGGGTTCTATAGTATAGTTATATAGTTAGGGTTATATACTGGTGTGATCAGAGGGTTCTATAGTATAGTTAGTCATATATTTAGGGTTATATACTGGTGTGATCAGAGGGTTCTATAGTTAGTTATATAGTTAGGGTTATATACTGGTGTGATCAGAGGGTTCTATAGTATAGTTATAAAGTTAGGGTTATATACTGGTGTGATCAGAGGGTTCTATAGTATAGTTAGTTATATAGTTAGGGTTATATACTGGTGTGATCAGAGGGTTCTATAGTATAGTTAGTTATATAGTTAGGGTTATATACTGGTGTGATCAGAGGGTTCTATAGTATAGTTAGTTATATAGTTAGGGTTATATACTGGTGTGATCAGAGGGTTCTATAGTATAGTTAGTTATATAGTTAGGGTTATATACTGGTGTGATCAGAGGGTTCTATAGTATAGCTAGTCATATAGTTAATGTTATAACCTGGTGTGATCAGAGGGTTCTATAGTATAGTTAGTTATATAGTTAGGGTTATATACTGTGTGATCAGAGGGTTCTATAGTATAGTTATATAGTTGGTTATATACTGGTGTGATCAGAGGGTTCTATAGTATAGTTGTATAGTTAGGGTTATATACTGGTGTGATCAGAGGGTTCTATAGTATAGTTAGTTATATAGTTAGGGTTATATACTGGTGTGATCAGAGGGTTCTATAGTATAGTTAGTTATATAGTTAGGGTTATGTACTGGTGTGATCAGAGGGTTCTATAGTTAGTTATATAGTTAGGGTTATATACTGGTGTGATCAGAGGGTTCTATAGTATAGTTAGTCATATAGTTAGGGTTATATACTGGTGTGATCAGAGGGTTCTATAGTATAGTTAGTTATATAGTTAGGGTTATATACTGGTGTGATCAGAGGGTTCTATAGTATAGTTAGTTATATAGTTAGGGTTATGTACTGGTGTGATCAGAGGGTTCTATAGTTAGTTATATAGTTAGGGTTATATACTGGTGTGATCAGAGGGTTCTATAGTTAGTTATATAGTTAGGGTTATATACTGGTGTGATCAGAGGGTTCTATAGTATAGTTATATAGTTAGGGTTATATACTGGTGTGATCAGAGGGTTCTATAGTATAGTTATATAGTTAGGATTATATACTGGTGTGATCAGAGGGTTCTATAGTATAGTTATATAGTTAGGGTTATATACTGGTGTGATCAGAGGGTTCTATAGTATAGTTAGTTATATAGTTAGGGTTATATACTGGTGTGATCAGAGGGTTCTATAGTATAGTTAGTTCATATAGTTAGGGTTGTTTACTGGTGTGATCAGAGGGTTCTATAGTATAGTTAGTTATATAGTTAGGGTTATATACTGGTGTGATCAGAGGGTTCTATAGTATAGTTATAAAGTTAGGGTTATATACTGGTGTGATCAGAGGGTTCTATAGTATAGTTAGTTATATAGTTAGGGTTATATACTGTGTGATCAGAGGGTTCTATAGTTAGTTATATAGTTAGGGTTATATACTGGTGGGATCAGAGGGTTCTATAGTATAGTTAGTTATATAGTTAGGGTTATATATTGGTGTGATCAGAGGGTACTATAGTATAGTCATATAGTTAGGGTTATACACTGGTGTGATCAGAGGGTTCTATAGTATATTTAGTTATATAGTTAGGGTTATATACTGGTGTGATCAGAGGGTTCTATAGTATAGTTAGTTATATAGTTAGGGTTATATACTGGTGTGATCAGAGGGTTCTATAGTATAGTTATATAGTTAGGGTTATATACTGGTGTGATCAGAGGGTTCTATAGTATAGTTAGTATATAGTTAGGGTTATATACTGGTGTGATCAGAGGGTTCTATAGTATAGTTATAAAGTTAGGGTTATATACTGGTGTGATCAGAGGGTTCTATAGTATAGTTAGTTATATAGTTAGGGTTATATACTGTGTGATCAGAGGGTTCTAAGTATAGTTAGTTATATAGTTAGGGTTATATACTGGTGTGATCAGAGGGTTCTATAGTATAGTTAGTTATATAGTTAGGGTTATATACTGGTGTGATCAGAGGGTTCTATAGTATAGTTAGTTATATAGTTAGGGTTATATACTGGTGTGATCAGAGGGTTCTATAGTATAGTTATATAGTTAGGATTATATACTGGTGTGATCAGAGGGTTCTATAGTATAGTTATATAGTTAGGGTTATATACTGGTGTGATCAGAGGGTTCTATAGTATAGTTAGTTATATAGTTAGGGTTATATACTGGTGTGATCAGAGGGTTCTATAGTATAGTTAGTTATATAGTTAGGGTTATATACTGGTGTGATCAGAGGGTTCTATAGTATAGTAGTTATATAGTTAGGGTTATATACTGGTGTGATCAGAGGGTTCTATAGTATAGTTAGTTATATAGTTAGGGTTATGTACTGGTGTGATCAGAGGGTTCTATAGTTAGTTATATAGTTAGGGTTATATACTGGTGTGATCAGAGGGTTCTATAGTATAGTTAGTCATATAGTTAGGGTTGTTTACTGGTGTGATCAGAGGGTTCTATAGTATAGTTAGTTATATAGTTAGGGTTATATACTGGTGTGATCAGAGGGTTCTATAGTATAGTTATATAGTTAGGATTATATACTGGTGTGATCAGAGGGTTCTATAGTATAGTTATATAGTTAGGGTTATATACTGGTGTGATCAGAGGGTTCTATAGTATAGTTAGTTATATAGTTAGGGTTATATACTGGTGTGATCAGAGGGTTCTATAGTATAGTTATATAGTTAGGGTTATATACTGGTGTGATAAGAGGGTTCTATAGTATAGTTAGTTATATAGTTAGGGGTATATACTGGTGTGATCAGAGGGTTCTATAGTATAGTTAGTTATATAGTTAGGGTTCTATAGTATAGTTAGTTATATAGTTAGGGTTATATACTGTTGTGATCAGAGGGTTCTATAGTTAGTTATATAGTTAGGGTTATATACTGGTGGGATCAGAGGGTTCTATAGTATAGTTAGTTATATAGTTAGGGTTATATATTGGTGTGATCAGAGGGTACTATAGTATAGTCATATAGTTAGGGTTATATACTGGTGTGATCAGAGGGTTCTATAGTATAGTTAGTTATATAGTTAGGGTTATATACTGGTGTGATCAGAGGGTTCTATAGTTAGTTATATAGTTAGGGTTATACTGGTGTGATCAGAGGGTTCTATAGTATAGTTATAAAGTTAGGGTTATATACTGGTGTGATCAGAGGGTTCTATAGTATAGTTAGTTATATAGTTAGGGTTATATACTGTGTGATCAGAGGGTTCTATAGTATAGTTAGTTATATAGTTAGGGTTATATACTGGTGTGATCAGAGGGTTCTATAGTATAGTTAGTTATATAGTTAGGGTTATATACTGGTGTGATCAGAGGGTTCTATAGTATAGTTATATAGTTAGGGTTATATACTGGTGTGATCAGAGGGTTCTATAGTATAGTTAGTTATATAGTTAGGGTTATATACTGGTGTGATCAGAGGGTTCTATAGTATAGTTATATTGTTAGGGTTATATACTGGTGTGATCAGAGGGTTCTATAGTTAGTTATATAGTTAGGGTTATATACTGGTGTGATCAGAGGGTTCTATAGTATAGTTAGTAATAGTTAGGGTTATATACTGGTGTGATCAGAGGGTTCTATAGTATAGTTAGTTATATAGTTAGGGTTATATACTGGTGTGATCAGAGGGTTCTATAGTATAGTTATATAGTTAGGGTTATATACTGGTGTGATCAGAGGGTTCTATATTATAGTTAGTTATATAGTTAGGGTTATATACTGGTGTGATCAGAGGGTTCTATAGTATAGTTATATAGTTAGGGTTATATACTGGTGTGATCAGAGGGTTCTATAGTATAGTTGTATAGTTAGGGTTATATACTGGTGTGATCAGAGGGTTCTATAGTATAGATAGTTATATAGTTAGGGTTATATACTGGTGTGATCAGAGGGTTCTATAGTATAGTTAGTTATATAGTTAGGGTTATGTACTGGTGTGATCAGAGGGTTCTATAGTTAGTTATATAGTTAGGGTTATATACTGGTGTGGTCAGAGGGTTCTATAGTATAGTTATATAGTTAGGATTATATACTGGTGTGATCAGAGGGTTCTATAGTATAGTTATATAGTTAGGGTTATATACTGGTGTGATCAGAGGGTTCTATAGTATAGTTAGTTATATAGTTAGGGTTATATACTGGTGTGATCAGAGGGTTCTATAGTATAGTTATATAGTTAGGGTTATATACTGGTGTGATAAGAGGGTTCTATAGTATAGTTAGTTATATAGTTAGGGGTATATACTGGTGTGATCAGAGGGTTCTATAGTATAGTTAGTTATATAGTTAGGGTTCTATAGTAAAGTTAGTTATATAGTTAGGGTTATATACTGTTGTGATCAGAGGGTTCTATAGTTAGTTATATAGTTAGGGTTATATACTGGTGGGATCAGAGGGTTCTATAGTATAGTTAGTTATATAGTTAGGGTTATATATTGGTGTGATCAGAGGGTACTATAGTATAGTCATATAGTTAGGGTTAAATACTGGTGTGATCAGAGGGTTCTATAGTATAGTTAGTTATATAGTTAGGGTTATATACTGGTGTGATCAGAGGGTTCTATAGTTAATTATATAGTTAGGGTTATATACTGGTGTGATCAGAGGGTTCTATAGTATAGTTAGTCATATATTTAGAGTTATATACTGGTGTGATCAGAGGGTTCTATAGTTAGTTATATAGTTAGGGTTATATACTGGTGTGATCAGAGGGTTCTATAGTATAGTTATAAAGTTAGGGTTATATACTGGTGTGATCAGAGGGTTCTATAGTATAGTTAGTTATATAGTTAGGGTTATATACTGGTGATCAGAGGGTTCTATAGTATAGTTAGTTATATAGTTAGGGTTATATACTGGTGTGATCAGAGGGTTCTATAGTATAGTTAGTTATATAGTTAGGGTCATATACTGGTGTGATCAGAGGGTTCTATAGTATAGTTATATAGTTAGGGTTATATACTGGTGTGATCAGAGGGTTCTATAGTATAGTTAGTTATATAGTTAGGGTTATATACTGGTGTGATCAGAGGGTTCTATAGTATAGTTATATAGTTAGGGTTATATACTGGTGTGATCAGAGGGTTCTATAGTTAGTTATATAGTTAGGGTTATATACTGGTGTGATCAGAGGGTTCTATAGTATAGTTATATAGTTAGGGTTATATACTGGTGTGATCAGAGGGTTCTATAGTTAGTTATATAGTTAGGGTTATATACTGGTGTGATCAGAGGGTTCTTATAGTTAGTTATATAGTTAGGGTTATATACTGTGTGATCAGAGGGTTCTATAGTTAGTTATATAGTTAGGGTTATATACTGGTGTGATCAGAGGGTTCAATAGTATAGTTATACAGTTAGGGTTATATACTGGTGTGATCAGAGGGTTCTATAGTATAGTTAGTTATATAGTTAGTGTTATATACTGGTGTGATCAGAGGGTTCTATAATATAGTTATATAGTTAGGGTTATATACTGGTGTGATCAGAGGGTTCTATAGTATAGTTAGTTATATAGTTAGGGTTATATACTGGTGTGATCAGAGGGTTCTATAGTATAGTTATATAGTTAGGGTTATATACTGGTGTGATAAGAGGGTTCTATAGTATAGTTAGTTATATAGTTAGGGTTATATACTGGTGTGATCAGAGGGTTCTATAGTATAGTTAGTTATATAGTTAGGGTTCTATAGTATAGTTAGTTATATAGTTAGGGATATATACTGTTGTGATCAGAGGGTTCTATAGTTAGTTATATAGTTAGGGTTATATACTGGTGGGATCAGAGGGTTCTATAGTAAAGTTAGTTATATAGTTAGGGTTATATACTGGTGTGATCAGAGGGTTCTATAGTATAGTTATATAGTTAGGGTTATATACTGGTGTGATCAGAGGGTTCTATAGTTAGTTATATAGTTAGGGTTATATACTGTGTGATCAGAGGGTTCTATAGTTAGTTATATAGTTAGGGTTATATACTGGTGTGATCAGAGGGTTCAATAGTATAGTTATACAGTTAGGGTTATATACTGGTGTGATCAGAGGGTTCTATAGTATAGTTAGTTATATAGTTAGGGTTATATACTGGTGTGATCAGAGGGTTCTATAGTATAGTTATATAGTTAGGGTTATATACTGGTGTGATCAGAGGGTTCTATATTATAGTTAGTTATATAGTTAGGGTTATATACTGGTGTGATCAGAGGGTTCTATAGTATAGTTATATAGTTAGGATTATATACTGGTGTGATCAGAGGGTTCTATAGTATAGTTGATATAGTTAGGGTTATATACTGGTTTGATCAGAGGGTTCTATAGTATAGTAGTTATATAGTTAGGGTTATATACTGGTGTGATCAGAGGGTTCTATAGTATAGTTAGTTATATAGTTAGGGTTATGTACTGGTGTGATCAGAGGGTTCTATAGTTAGTTATATAGTTAGGGTTATATACTGGTGTGATCAGAGGGTTCTATAGTATAGTTAGTCATATAGTTAGGGTTGTTTACTGGTGTGATCAGAGGGTTCTATAGTATAGTTAGTTATATAGTTAGGGTTATATACTGGTGTGATCAGAGGGTTCTATAGTATAGTTATATAGTTAGGATTATATACTGGTGTGATCAGAGGGTTCTATAGTATAGTTATATAGTTAGGGTTATATACTGGTGTGATCAGAGGGTTCTATAGTATAGTTAGTTATATAGTTAGGGTTATATACTGGTGTGATCAGAGGGTTCTATAGTATAGTTATATAGTTAGGGTTATATACTGGTGTGATAAGAGGGTTCTATAGTATAGTTAGTTATATAGTTAGGGGTATATACTGGTGTGATCAGAGGGTTCTATAGTATAGTTAGTTATATAGTTAGGGTTCTATAGTATAGTTAGTTATATAGTTAGGGTTATATACTGTTGTGATCAGAGGGTTCTATAGTTAGTTATATAGTTAGGGTTATATACTGGTGGGATCAGAGGGTTCTATAGTATAGTTAGTTATATAGTTAGGGTTATATATTGGTGTGATCAGAGGGTACTATAGTATAGTCATATAGTTAGGGTTATACACTGGTGTGATCAGAGGGTTCTATAGTATAGTTAGTTATATAGTTAGGGTTATATACTGGTGTGATCAGAGGGTTCTATAGTTAATTATATAGTTAGGGTTATATACTGGTGTGATCAGAGGGTTCTATAGTATAGTTAGTCATATATTTAGAGTTATATACTGGTGTGATCAGAGGGTTCTATAGTTAGTTATATAGTTAGGGTTATATACTGGTGTGATCAGAGGGTTCTATAGTATAGTTATAAAGTTAGGGTTATATACTGGTGTGATCAGAGGGTTCTATAGTATAGTTAGTTATATAGTTAGGGTTATATACTGGTGATCAGAGGGTTCTATAGTATAGTTAGTTATATAGTTAGGGTTATATACTGGTGTGATCAGAGGGTTCTATAGTATAGTTAGTTATATAGTTAGGGTCATATACTGGTGTGATCAGAGGGTTCTATAGTATAGTTATATAGTTAGGGTTATATACTGGTGTGATCAGAGGGTTCTATAGTATAGTTAGTTATATAGTTAGGGTTATATACTGGTGTGATCAGAGGGTTCTATAGTATAGTTATATAGTTAGGGTTATATACTGGTGTGATCAGAGGGTTCTATAGTTAGTTATATAGTTAGGGTTATATACTGGTGTGATCAGAGGGTTCTATAGTATAGTTATATAGTTAGGGTTATATACTGGTGTGATCAGAGGGTTCTATAGTTAGTTATATAGTTAGGGTTATATACTGGTGTGATCAGAGGGTTCTATAGTTAGTTATATAGTTAGGGTTATATACTGTGTGATCAGAGGGTTCTATAGTTAGTTATATAGTTAGGGTTATATACTGGTGTGATCAGAGGGTTCAATAGTATAGTTATACAGTTAGGGTTATATACTGGTGTGATCAGAGGGTTCTATAGTATAGTTAGTTATATAGTTAGTGTTATATACTGGTGTGATCAGAGGGTTCTATAATATAGTTATATAGTTAGGGTTATATACTGGTGTGATCAGAGGGTTCTATAGTATAGTTAGTTATATAGTTAGGGTTATATACTGGTGTGATCAGAGGGTTCTATAGTATAGTTATATAGTTAGGGTTATATACTGGTGTGATAAGAGGGTTCTATAGTATAGTTAGTTATATAGTTAGGGTTATATACTGGTGTGATCAGAGGGTTCTATAGTATAGTTAGTTATATAGTTAGGGTTCTATAGTATAGTTAGTTATATAGTTAGGGTTATATACTGTTGTGATCAGAGGGTTCTATAGTTAGTTATATAGTTAGGGTTATATACTGGTGGGATCAGAGGGTTCTATAGTAAAGTTAGTTATATAGTTAGGGTTATATATTGGTGTGATCAGAGGGTTCTATAGTATAGTCATATAGTTAGGGTTATACACTGGTGTGATCAGAGGGTTCTATAGTATAGTTAGTTATATAGTTAGGGTTAAATACTGGTGTGATCAGAGGGTTCTATAGTTAGTTATATAGTTAGGGTTATAACCTGGTGTGATCAGAGGGTTCTATAGTATAGTTAGTTATATAGTTAGGGTTAAATACTGGTGTGATCAGAGGGTTCTATAGTATAGTTAGTTATATAGTTAGGGTTATATACTGGTGTGATCAGAGGGTTCTATAATATAGTTATATAGTTAGGGTTATAACCTGGTGTGATCAGAGGGTTCTATAGTATAGTTATATAGTTAGGGTTATATACTGGTGTGATCAGAGGGTTCTATAGTATAGTTATATAGTTAGGGTTATATACTGGTGTGATCAGAGGGTTCTATAGTATAGTTAATATAGTTAGGGTTATATACTGGTGTGATCAGAGGGTTCTATAGTTAGTTATATAGTTAGGGTTATATACTGGTGTGATCAGAGGGTTCTATAGTATAGTTAGTTATATAGTTAGGGTTATATACTGGTGTGATCAGAGGGTTCTATAGTTAGTTATATAGTTAGGGTTATATACTGGTGTGATCAGAGGGTTCTATAGTATAGTTATATAGTTAGGGTTATATACTGGTGTGATCAGAGGGTTCTATAGTAAGTTAGTTATATAGTTAGGGTTATATACTGGTGTGATCAGAGGGTTCTATAGTTAGTTATATAGTTAGGGTTATATACTGGTGTGATCAGAGGGTTCTATAGTATAGTTAGTTATATAGTTAGGGTTATATACTGGTGTGATCAGAGGGTTCTATAGTTAGTTATATAGTTAGGGTTATATACTGGTGTGATCAGAGGGTTCTATAGTATAGTTAGTATAAGTTAGGGTTATATACTGGTGTGATCAGAGGGTTCTATAGTATAGTCGTATATAGTTAGGGTTATATACTGGTGTGATCAGAGGGTTCTATAGTATAGTTAGTTATATAGTTAGGGTTATATACTGGTGTGATCAGAGGGTTCTATAGTATAGTTAGTTATATAGTTAGGGTTATATACTGGTGTGATCAGAGGGTTCTATAATATAGTTATATAGTTAGGGTTATATACTGGTGTGATCAGAGGGTTCTATAGTTAGTTATATAGTTAGGGTTATATACTGGTGTGATCAGAGGGTTCTATAGTATAGTTAGTATAGTTAGGGTTATATACTGGTGTGATCAGAGGGTTCTATAGTTAGTTATATAGTTAGGGTTATATACTGGTGTGATCAGAGGGTTCTATAGTATAGTTATACAGTTAGGGTTATATACTGGTGTGATCAGAGGGTTCTATAGTATAGTTAGTTATATAGTTAGGGTTATATACTGGTGTGATCAGAGGGTTCTATAGTATAGTTATATAGTTAGGGTTATATACTGGTGTGATCAGAGGGTTCTATAGTATAGTTAGTTATATAGTTAGGGTTATATACTGGTGTGATCAGAGGGTTCTATAGTATAGTTATATAGTTAGGGTTATATACTGGTGTGATAAGAGGGTTCTATAGTATAGTTAGTTATATAGTTAGGGTTATATACTGGTGTGATCAGAGGGTTCTATAGTATAGTTAGTTATATAGTTAGGGTTCTATAGTATAGTTAGTTATATAGTTAGGGTTATATACTGTTGTGATCAGAGGGTTCTATAGTTAGTTATATAGTTAGGGTTATATACTGGTGGGATCAGAGGGTTCTATAGTAAAGTTAGTTATATAGTTAGGGTTATATATTGGTGTGATCAGAGGGTTCTATATTATAGTCATATAGTTAGGGTTATACACTGGTGTGATCAGAGGGTTCTATAGTATAGTTAGTTATATAGTTAGGGTTATATACTGGTGTGATCAGAGGGTTCTATAGTTAGTTATATAGTTAGGGTTATATACTGGTGTGATCAGAGGGTTCTATAGTATAGTTAGTTATATAGTTAGGGTTATATACTGGTGTGATCAGAGGGTTCTATAGTATAGTTAGTTATATAGTTAGGGTTATATACTGGTGTGATCAGAGGGTTCTATAATATAGTTATATAGTTAGGGTTATAACCTGGTGTGATCAGAGGGTTCTATAGTTAGTTATATAGTTAGGGTTATATACTGGTGTGATCAGAGGGTTCTATAGTATAGTTAGTATATAGTTAGGGTTATATACTGGTGTGATCAGAGGGTTCTATAGTATAGTTAATATAGTTATGGTTATATACTGGTGTGATCAGAGGGTTCTATAGTTAGTTATATAGTTAGGGTTATATACTGGTGTGATCAGAGGGTTCTATAGTATAGTTATAAAGTTAGGGTTATATACTGGTGTGATCAGAGGGTTCTATAGTATAGTTAGTATATAGTTAGGGTTATATACTGGTGTGATCAGAGGGTTCTATAGTTAGTTAGTATTAGTTAGGGTTATATACTGGTGTGATCAGAGGGTTCTATAGTATAGTTAGTTATATAGTTAGGGTTATATACTGGTGTGATCAGAGGGTTCTATAGTATAGTTAGTTATATAGTTAAGGTTATATACTGGTGTGATCAGAGGGTTCTATAGTATAGTTATATAGTTAGGGTTATATACTGGTGTGATCAGAGGGTTCTATAGTATAGTTAGTTATATAGTTAGGGTTATATACTGGTGTGATCAGAGGGTTCTATAGTTAGTTATATAGTTAGGGTTATATACTGGTGTGATCAGAGGGTTCTATAGTATAGTTAGTATATAGTTAGGGTTATATACTGGTGTGATCAGAGGGTTCTATAGTATAGTTATATAGTTAGGGTTATATACTGGTGTGATCAGAGGGTTCTATAGTATAGTTAGTTATATAGTTAGGGTTATATACTGGTGTGATCAGAGGGTTCTATAGTATAGTTAGTTATATAGTTAGGGTTATATACTGGTGTGATCAGAGGGTTCTATAGTATAGTTAGTTATATAGTTAGGGTTATATACTGGTGTGATCAGAGGGTTCGTATAGTTAGTTATATAGTTAGGGTTATATACTGGTGTGATCAGAGGGTTCTATAGTATAGTTAGTTATATAGTTAGGGTTATATACTGGTGTGATCAGAGGGTTCTATAGTTAGTTATATAGTTAGGGTTATATACTGGTGTGATCAGAGGGTTCTATAGTATAGTTAGTTATATAGTTAGGGTTATATACTGGTGTGATCAGAGGGTTCTATAGTATAGTTAGTTATATAGTTAGGGTTATATACTGGTGTGATCAGAGGGTTCTATAGTATAGTTAGTTATATAGTTAGGGTTATATACTGGTGTGATCAGAGGGTTCTATAGTATAGTTAGTTATATAGTTAGGGTTCTATAGTATAGTTAGTTATATAGTTAGGGTTATATACTGTTGTGATCAGAGGGTTCTATAGTTAGTTATATAGTTAGGGTTATATACTGGTGGGATCAGAGGGTTCTATAGTATAGTTAGTTATATAGTTAGGGTTATATATTGGTGTGATCAGAGGGTTCTATAGTATAGTCATATAGTTAGGGTTATACACTGGTGTGATCAGAGGGTTCTATAGTATATTTAGTTATATAGTTAGGGTTAAATACTGGTGTGATCAGAGGGTTCTATAGTATAGTTAGTTATATAGTTAGGGTTATATACTGGTGTGATCAGAGGGTTCTATAGTTAGTTATATAGTTAGGGTTATATACTGGTGTGATCAGAGGGTTCTATAGTATAGTTAGTTATATAGTTAGGGTTATATACTGGTGTGATCAGAGGGTTCTATAGTTAGTTATATAGTTAGGGTTATATACTGGTGTGATCAGAGGGTTCTATAGTATAGTTCATATAGTTAGGGTTATATACTGGTGTGATCAGAGGGTTCTATAGTATAGTTAGTTATATAGTTAGGGTTATATACTGGTGTGATCAGAGGGTTCTATAGTATAGTTAGTTATATAGTTAGGGTTATATACTGGTGTGATCAGAGGGTTCTATAGTTAGTTATATAGTTAGGGTTATATACTGGTGTGATCAGAGGGTTCTATAGTATAGTTAGTCATATAGTTAGGGTTATATACTGGTGTGATCAGAGGGTTCTATAGTATAGTTAGTTATATAGTTAGGGTTATATACTGGTGTGATCAGAGGGTTCTATAGTATAGTTATATAAGTTAGGGTTATATACTGGTGTGATCAGAGGGTTCTATAGTATAGTTAGTTATATAGTTAGGGTTATATACTGGTGTGATCAGAGGGTTCTATAGTATAGTTAGTTATATAGTTACGGTTATATACTGGTGTGATCAGAGGGTTCTATAGTATAGTTAGTTATATAGTTAGGGTTATATACTGGTGTGATCAGAGGGTTCTATAGTATAGTTATATAGTTAGGGTTATATACTGGTGTGATCAGAGGGTTCTATAGTATAGTTAGTCATATAGTTAGGGTTATATACTGGTGTGATCAGAGGGTTCTATAGTATAGTTAGTTATATAGTTAGGGTTATATACTGGTGTGATCAGAGGGTTCTATAGTATAGTTAGTTATATAGTTAGGGTTATATACTGGTGTGATCAGAGGGTTCTATAGTTAGTTATATAGTTAGGGTTATATACTGGTGTGATCAGAGGGTTCTATAGTTAGTTATATAGTTAGGGTTATATACTGGTGTGATCAGAGGGTTCTATAGTATAGTTAGTTATATAGTTAGGGTTATATACTGGTGTGATCAGAGGGTTCTATAGTATAGTTAGTTATATAGTTAGGGTTATATACTGGTGTGATCAGAGGGTTCTATAGTATAGTTATATAGTTAGGGTTATATACTGGTGTGATCAGAGGGTTCTATAGTATAGTTAGTTATATAGTTAGGGTTATATACTGGTGTGATCAGAGGGTTCTATAGTATAGTTAGTTATATAGTTAGGGTTATATACTGGTGTGATCAGAGGGTTCTATAGTATAGTTAGTTATATAGTTAGGGTTATATACTGGTGTGATCAGAGGGTTCTATAGTATAGTTAGTTATATAGTTAGGGTTATATACTGGTGTGATCAGAGGGTTCTATAGTATAGTTATATAGTTAGGGTTATATACTGGTGTGATCAGAGGGTTCTATAGTTAGTTATATAGTTAGGGTTATATACTGGTGTGATCAGAGGGTTCTATAGTATAGTTAGTTATATAGTTAGGGTTATATACTGGTGTGATCAGAGGGTTCTATAGTTAGTTATATAGTTAGGGTTATATACTGGTGTGATCAGAGGGTTCTATAGTTAGTTATATAGTTAGGGTTATATACTGGTGTGATCAGAGGGTTCTATAGTATAGTTATATAGTTAGGGTTATATACTGGTGTGATCAGAGGGTTCTATAGTATAGTTATATAGTTAGGGTTATATACTGGTGTGATCAGAGGGTTCTATAGTATAGTTAGTTATATAGTTAGGGTTATATACTGGTGTGATCAGAGGGTTCTATAGATATAGTTATATAGTTAGGGTTATATACTGGTGTGATCAGAGGGTTCTATAGTATAGTTAGTTATATAGTTAGGGTTATATACTGGTGTGATCAGAGGGTTCTATAGTATAGTTATATAGTTAGGGTTATATACTGGTGTGATCAGAGGGTTCTATAGTATAGTTAGTTATATAGTTAGGGTTATATACTGGTGTGATCAGAGGGTTCTATAGTATAGTTAGTTATATAGTTAGGGTTCTATAGTATAGTTAGTTATATAGTTAGGGTTATATACTGTTGTGATCAGAGGGTTCTATAGTTAGTTATATAGTTAGGGTTATATACTGGTGGGATCAGAGGGTTCTATAGTATAGTTAGTTATATAGTTAGGGTTATATATTGGTGTGATCAGAGGGTTCTATAGTATAGTTAGTTATATAGTTAGGGTTATATACTGGTGTGATCAGAGGGTTCTATAGTATAGTTAGTTATATAGTTAGGGTTATATACTGGTGTGATCAGAGGGTTCTATAGTATAGTTAGTTATATAGTTAGGGTTATATACTGGTGTGATCAGAGGGTTCTATAGTATAGTTAGTTATATAGTTAGGGTTATATACTGGTGTGATCAGAGGGTTCTATAGTATAGTTATATAGTTAGGGTTATATACTGGTGTGATCAGAGGGTTCTATAGTATAGTTATATAGTTAGGGTTATATACTGGTGTGATCAGAGGGTTCTATAGTATAGTTAGTTATATAGTTATGGTTATATACTGGTGTGATCAGAGGGTTCTATAGTTAGTTATATAGTTAGGGTTATATACTGGTGTGATCAGAGGGTTCTATAGTATAGTTATAAAGTTAGGGTTATATACTGGTGTGATCAGAGGGTTCTATAGTATAGTTAGTATATAGTTAGGTTATATACTGGTGTGATCAGAGGGTTCTATAGTTAGTTATATAGTTAGGGTTATATACTGGTGTGATCAGAGGGTTCTATAGTATAGTTATATAGTTAGGGTTATATACTGGTGTGATCAGAGGGTTCTATAGTATAGTTAGTCATATAGTTAGGGTTATATACTGGTGTGATCAGAGGGTTCTATAGTATAGTTATATAGTTAGGGTTATATACTGGTGTGATCAGAGGGTTCTATAGTATAGTTAGTTATATAGTTAGGGTTATATACTGGTGTGATCAGAGGGTTCTATAGTTAGTTATATAGTTAGGGTTATATACTGGTGTGATCAGAGGGTTCTATAGTATAGTTAGTCATATAGTTAGGGTTATATACTGGTGTGATCAGAGGGTTCTATAGTATAGTTAGTTATATAGTTAGGGTTATATACTGGTGTGATCAGAGGGTTCTATAGTATAGTTATATAGTTAGGGTTATATACTGGTGTGATCAGAGGGTTCTATAGTATAGTTAGTTATATAGTTAGGGTTATATACTGGTGTGATCAGAGGGTTCTATAGTATAGTTAGTTATATAGTTAGGGTTATATACTGGTGTGATCAGAGGGTTCTATAGTATAGTTAGTTATATAGTTAGGGTTATATACTGGTGTGATCAGAGGGTTCTATAGTATAGTTAGTCATATAGTTAGGTTATATACTGGTGTGATCAGAGGGTTCTATAGTATAGTTAGTTATATAGTTAGGGTTATATACTGGTGTGATCAGAGGGTTCTATAGTTAGTTATATAGTTAGGGTTATATACTGGTGTGATCAGAGGGTTCTATAGTATAGTTAGTTATATAGTTAGGGTTATATACTGGTGTGATCAGAGGGTTCTATAGTATAGTTAGTTATATAGTTAGGGTTATATACTGGTGTGATCAGAGGGTTCTATAGTATAGTTAGTTATATAGTTAGGGTTATATACTGGTGTGATCAGAGGGTTCTATAGTATAGTTAGTTATATAGTTAGGGTTATATACTGGTGTGATCAGAGGGTTCATAGTATAGTTATATAGTTAGGGTTATATACTGGTGTGATCAGAGGGTTCTATAGTATAGTTATATAGTTAGGGTTATATACTGGTGTGATCAGAGGGTTCTATAGTATAGTTAGTTATATAGTTAGGGTTATATACTGGTGTGATCAGAGGGTTCTATAGTATAGTTAGTTATATAGTTAGGGTTATATACTGGTGTGATCAGAGGGTTCTATAGTTAGTTATATAGTTAGGGTTATATACTGGTGTGATCAGAGGGTTCTATAGTATAGTTAGTTATATAGTTAGGGTTATATACTGGTGTGATCAGAGGGTTCTATAGTATAGTTAGTTATATAGTTAGGGTTATATACTGGTGTGATCAGAGGGTTCTATAGTATAGTTATATAGTTAGGGTTATATACTGGTGTGATCAGAGGGTTCTATAGTATAGTTAGTATATAGTTAGGGTTATATACTGGTGTGATCAGAGGGTTCTATAGTATAGTTAGTTATATAGTTAGGGTTATATACTGGTGTGATCAGAGGGTTCTATAGTATAGTTAGTTATATAGTTAGGGTTATATACTGGTGTGATCAGAGGGTTCTATAGTATAGTTAGTTATATAGTTAGGGTTATATACTGGTGTGATCAGAGGGTTCTATAGTATAGTTAGTTATATAGTTAGGGTTCTATAGTATAGTTAGTTATATAGTTAGGGTTATATACTGTTGTGATCAGAGGGTTCTATAGTTAGTTATATAGTTAGGGTTATATACTGGTGTGATCAGAGGGTTCTATAGTATAGTTAGTTATATAGTTAGGGTTATATACTGGTGTGATCAGAGGGTTCTATAGTATAGTTAGTTATATGTTAGGGTTATATACTGGTGTGATCAGAGGGTTCTATAGTATAGTTAGTTATATAGTTAGGGTTATATACTGGTGTGATCAGAGGGTTCTATAGTATAGTTAGTTATATAGTTAGGGTTATATACTGGTGTGATCAGAGGGTTCTATAGTATAGTTAGTTATATAGTTAGGGTTATATACTGGTGTGATCAGAGGGTTCTATAGTATAGTTAGTTATATAGTTAGGGTTATATACTGGTGTGATCAGAGGGTTCTATAGTATAGTTAGTATATAGTTAGGGTTATATACTGGTGTGATCAGAGGGTTCTATAGTATAGTTAGTTATATAGTTAGGGTTATATACTGGTGTGATCAGAGGGTTCTATAGTATAGTTATATAGTTAGGGTTATATACTGGTGTGATCAGAGGGTTCTATAGTATAGTTAGTTATATAGTTAGGGTTATATACTGGTGTGATCAGAGGGTTCTATAGTATAGTTAGTTATATAGTTAGGGTTATATACTGGTGTGATCAGAGGGTTCTATAGTATAGTTAGTTATATAGTTAGGGTTATATACTGGTGTGATCAGAGGGTTCTATAGTATAGTTAGTTATATAGTTAGGGTTATATACTGGTGTGATCAGAGGGTTCTATAGTATAGTTATATAGTTAGGGTTATATACTGGTGTGATCAGAGGGTTCTATAGTATAGTTAGTTATATAGTTAGGGTTATATACTGGTGTGATCAGAGGGTTCTATAGTATAGTTAGTTATATAGTTAGGGTTATATACTGGTGTGATCAGAGGGTTCTATAGTATAGTTAGTTATATAGTTAGGGTTATATACTGGTGTGATCAGAGGGTTCTATAGTATAGTTATATAGTTAGGGTTATATACTGGTGTGATCAGAGGGTTCTATAGTATAGTTAGTCATATAGTTAGGGTTATATACTGGTGTGATCAGAGGGTTCTATAGTATAGTTAGTTATAGTTAGGGTTATATACTGGTGTGATCAGAGGGTTCTATAGTATAGTTAGTTATATAGTTAGGGTTATATACTGGTGTGATCAGAGGGTTCTATAGTATAGTTAGTTATATAGTTAGGGTTATATACTGGTGTGATCAGAGGGTTCTATAGTTAGTTATATAGTTAGGGTTATATACTGGTGTGATCAGAGGGTTCTATAGTATAGTTAGTTATATAGTTAGGGTTATATACTGGTGTGATCAGAGGGTTCTAGTAGTTAGTTATATAGTTAGGGTTATATACTGGTGTGATCAGAGGGTTCTATAGTATAGTTAGTTATATAGTTAGGGTTATATACTGGTGTGATCAGAGGGTTCTATAGTATAGTTATATAGTTAGGGTTATATACTGGTGTGATCAGAGGGTTCTATAGTATAGTTAGTATATAGTTAGGGTTATATACTGGTGTGATCAGAGGGTTCTATAGTATAGTTAGTTATATAGTTAGGGTTATATACTGGTGTGATCAGAGGGTTCTATAGTATAGTTAGTTATATAGTTAGGGTTATATACTGGTGTGATCAGAGGGTTCTATAGTATAGTTAGTTATATAGTTAGGGTTATATACTGGTGTGATCAGAGGGTTCTATAGTATAGTTAGTTATATAGTTAGGGTTATATACTGGTGTGATCAGAGGGTTCTATAGTATAGTTAGTTATATAGTTAGGGTTATATACTGGTGTGATCAGAGGGTTCTATAGTATAGTTAGTTATATAGTTAGGGTTATATACTGGTGTGATCAGAGGGTTCTATAGTATAGTTAGTTATATAGTTAGGGTTATATACTGGTGTGATCAGAGGGTTCTATAGTATAGTTAGTTATATAGTTAGGGTTATATACTGGTGTGATCAGAGGGTTCTATAGTATAGTTAGTTATATAGTTAGGGTTATATACTGGTGTGATCAGAGGGTTCTATAGTATAGTTAGTTATATAGTTAGGGTTATATACTGGTGTGATCAGAGGGTTCTATAGTATAGTTAGTTATATAGTTAGGGTTATATACTGGTGTGATCAGAGGGTTCTATAGTATAGTTAGTTATATAGTTAGGGTTATATACTGGTGTGATCAGAGGGTTCTATAGTATAGTTAGTTATATAGTTAGGGTTATATACTGGTGTGATCAGAGGGTTCTATAGTATAGTTAGTTATATAGTTAGGGTTATATACTGGTGTGATCAGAGGGTTCTATAGTATAGTTAGTTATATAGTTAGGGTTATATACTGGTGTGATCAGAGGGTTCTATAGTATAGTTAGTTATATAGTTAGGGTTATATACTGGTGTGATCAGAGGGTTCTATAGTATAGTTAGTTATATAGTTAGGGTTATATACTGGTGTGATCAGAGGGTTCTATAGTATAGTTAGTTATATAGTTAGGGTTATATACTGGTGTGATCAGAGGGTTCTATAGTTAGTTATATAGTTAGGGTTATATACTGGTGTGATCAGAGGGTTCTATAGTATAGTTAGTTATATAGTTAGGGTTATATACTGGTGTGATCAGAGGGTTCTATAGTATAGTTAGTTATATAGTTAGGGTTATATACTGGTGTGATCAGAGGGTTCTATAGTATAGTTAGTTATATAGTTAGGGTTATATACTGGTGTGATCAGAGGGTTCTATAGTATAGTTAGTTATATAGTTAGGGTTATATACTGGTGTGATCAGAGGGTTCTATAGTATAGTTAGTTATATAGTTAGGGTTATATACTGGTGTGATCAGAGGGTTCTATAGTTAGTTATATAGTTAGGGTTATATACTGGTGTGATCAGAGGGTTCTATAGTATAGTTAGTCATATAGTTAGGGTTATATACTGGTGTGATCAGAGGGTTCTATAGTATAGTTAGTTATATAGTTAGGGTTATATACTGGTGTGATCAGAGGGTTCTATAGTATAGTTAGTTATATAGTTAGGGTTATATACTGGTGTGATCAGAGGGTTCTATAGTATAGTTAGTTATATAGTTAGGGTTATATACTGGTGTGATCAGAGGGTTCTATAGTATAGTTAGTTATATAGTTAGGGTTATATACTGGTGTGATCAGAGGGTTCTATAGTATAGTTAGTTATATAGTTAGGGTTATATACTGGTGTGATCAGAGGGTTCTATAGTATAGTTAGTTATATAGTTAGGGTTATATACTGGTGTGATCAGAGGGTTCTTAGATAGTTAGTTATATAGTTAGGGTTATATACTGGTGTGATCAGAGGGTTCTATAGTATAGTTAGTTATATAGTTAGGGTTATATACTGGTGTGATCAGAGGGTTCTATAGTATAGTTAGTATAGTTAGGGTTATATACTGGTGTGATCAGAGGGTTCTATAGTATAGTTAGTTATATAGTTAGGGTTATATACTGGTGTGATCAGAGGGTTCTATAGTATAGTGTTATATAGTTAGGGTTATATACTGGTGTGATCAGAGGGTTCTATAGTATAGTTAGTTATATAGTTAGGGTTATATACTGGTGTGATCAGAGGGTTCTATAGTATAGTTAGTTATATAGTTAGGGTTATATACTGGTGTGATCAGAGGGTTCTATAGTATAGTTAGTTATATAGTTAGGGTTATATACTGGTGTGATCAGAGGGTTCTATAGTATAGTTAGTTATATAGTTAGGGTTATATACTGGTGTGATCAGAGGGTTCTATAGTATAGTTAGTTATATAGTTAGGGTTATATACTGGTGTGATCAGAGGGTTCTATAGTATAGTTAGTTATTAGTTAGGGTTATATACTGGTGTGATCAGAGGGTTCTATAGTATAGTTAGTTATATAGTTAGGGTTATATACTGGTGTGATCAGAGGGTTCTATAGTATAGTTATATAGTTAGGGTTATATACTGGTGTGATCAGAGGGTTCTATAGTATAGTTAGTTATATAGTTAGGGTTATATACTGGTGTGATCAGAGGGTTCTATAGTATAGTTAGTTATATAGTTAGGGTTATATACTGGTGTGATCAGAGGGTTCTATAGTATAGTTAGTTATATAGTTAGGGTTATATACTGGTGTGATCAGAGGGTTCTATAGTATAGTTAGTTATATAGTTAGGGTTATATACTGGTGTGATCAGAGGGTTCTATAGTATAGTGTATATAGTTAGGGTTATATACTGGTGTGATCAGAGGGTTCTATAGTATAGTTAGTTATATAGTTAGGGTTATATACTGGTGTGATCAGAGGGTTCTATAGTATAGTTAGTTATATAGTTAGGGTTATATACTGGTGTGATCAGAGGGTTCTATAGTATAGTTAGTTATATAGTTAGGGTTATATACTGGTGTGATCAGAGGGTTCTATAGTATAGTTAGTTATATAGTTAGGGTTATATACTGGTGTGATCAGAGGGTTCTATAGTATAGTTAGTTATATAGTTAGGGTTATATACTGGTGTGATCAGAGGGTTCTATAGTATAGTTAGTTATATAGTTAGGGTTATATACTGGTGTGATCAGAGGGTTCTATAGTATAGTTATATAGTTAGGGTTATATACTGGTGTGATCAGAGGGTTCTATAGTATAGTGTATATAGTTAGGGTTATATACTGGTGTGATCAGAGGGTTCTATAGTATAGTTATATAGTTAGGGTTATATACTGGTGTGATCAGAGGGTTCTATAGTATAGTTAGTATATAGTTAGGGTTATATACTGGTGTGATCAGAGGGTTCTATAGTATAGTTATAATAGTTAGGGTTATATACTGGTGTGATCAGAGGGTTCTATAGTATAGTTAGTTATATAGTTAGGGTTATATACTGGTGTGATCAGAGGGTTCTATAGTATAGTTAGTTATATAGTTAGGGTTATATACTGGTGTGATCAGAGGGTTCTATAGTATAGTTAGTTATATAGTTAGGGTTATATACTGGTGTGATCAGAGGGTTCTATAGTATAGTTATATAGTTAGGGTTATATACTGGTGTGATCAGAGGGTTCTATAGTATAGTTAGTTATATAGTTAGGGTTATATACTGGTGTGATCAGAGGGTTCTATAGTATAGTTAGTTATATAGTTAGGGTTATATACTGGTGTGATCAGAGGGTTCTATAGTATAGTTAGTTATATAGTTAGGGTTATATACTGGTGTGATCAGAGGGTTCTATAGTATAGTTAGTTATATAGTTAGGGTTATATACTGGTGTGATCAGAGGGTTCTATAGTATAGTTAGTTATATAGTTAGGGTTATATACTGGTGTGATCAGAGGGTTCTATAGTATAGTTAGTTATATAGTTAGGGTTATATACTGGTGTGATCAGAGGGTTCTATAGTATAGTTAGTTATATAGTTAGGGTTATATACTGGTGTGATCAGAGGGTTCTATAGTAGTAGTTATATAGTTAGGGTTATATACTGGTGTGATCAGAGGGTTCTATAGTATAGTTAGTTATATAGTTAGGGTTATATACTGGTGTGATCAGAGGGTTCTATAGTATAGTTAGTTATATAGTTAGGGTTATATACTGGTGTGATCAGAGGGTTCTATAGTAGTAGTTATATAGTTAGGGTTATATACTGGTGTGATCAGAGGGTTCTATAGTATAGTTAGTTATATAGTTAGGGTTATATACTGGTGTGATCAGAGGGTTCTATAGTATAGTTAGTTATATAGTTAGGGTTATATACTGGTGTGATCAGAGGGTTCTATAGTATAGTTAGTTATATAGTTAGGGTTATATACTGGTGTGATCAGAGGGTTCTATAGTATAGTTAGTTATATAGTTAGGGTTATATACTGGTGTGATCAGAGGGTTCTATAGTATAGTTAGTTATATAGTTAGGGTTATATACTGGTGTGATCAGAGGGTTCTATAGTATAGTTAGTTATATAGTTAGGGTTATATACTGGTGTGATCAGAGGGTTCTATAGTATAGTTAGTTATATAGTTAGGGTTATATACTGGTGTGATCAGAGGGTTCTATAGTATAGTTAGTTATATAGTTAGGGTTATATACTGGTGTGATCAGAGGGTTCTATAGTATAGTTAGTTATATAGTTAGGGTTATATACTGGTGTGATCAGAGGGTTCTATAGTATAGTTAGTTATATAGTTAGGGTTATATACTGGTGTGATCAGAGGGTTCTATAGTATAGTTAGTTATATAGTTAGGGTTATATACTGGTGTGATCAGAGGGTTCTATAGTATAGTTAGTTATATAGTTAGGGTTATATACTGGTGTGATCAGAGGGTTCTATAGTATAGTTAGTTATATAGTTAGGGTTATATACTGGTGTGATCAGAGGGTTCTATAGTATAGTTAGTTATATAGTTAGGGTTATATACTGGTGTGATCAGAGGGTTCTATAGTATAGTTATATAGTTAGGGTTATATACTGGTGTGATCAGAGGGTTCTATAGTATAGTTAGTTATATAGTTAGGGTTATATACTGGTGTGATCAGAGGGTTCTATAGTATAGTTAGTTATATAGTTAGGGTTATATACTGGTGTGATCAGAGGGTTCTATAGTTAGTTATATAGTTAGGGTTATATACTGGTGTGATCAGAGGGTTCTATAGTATAGTTAGTTATATAGTTAGGGTTATATACTGGTGTGATCAGAGGGTTCTATAGTTAGTTATATAGTTAGGGTTATATACTGGTGTGATCAGAGGGTTCTATAGTATAGTTAGTTATATAGTTAGGGTTATATACTGGTGTGATCAGAGGGTTCTATAGTATAGTTAGTTATATAGTTAGGGTTATATACTGGTGTGATCAGAGGGTTCTATAGTATAGTTAGTTATATAGTTAGGGTTATATACTGGTGTGATCAGAGGGTTCTATAGTATAGTTAGTTATATAGTTAGGGTTATATACTGGTGTGATCAGAGGGTTCTATAGTTAGTTATATAGTTAGGGTTATATACTGGTGTGATCAGAGGGTTCTATAGTATAGTTAGTATATAGTTAGGGTTATATACTGGTGTGATCAGAGGGTTCTATAGTATAGTTATATAGTTAGGGTTATATACTGGTGTGATCAGAGGGTTCTATAGTATAGTTAGTTATATAGTTAGGGTTATATACTGGTGTGATCAGAGGGTTCTATAGTATAGTTATATAGTTAGGGTTATATACTGGTGTGATCAGAGGGTTCTATAGTATAGTTAGTTATATAGTTAGGGTTATATACTGGTGTGATCAGAGGGTTCTATAGTATAGTTAGTTTATAGTTAGGGTTATATACTGGTGTGATCAGAGGGTTCTATAGTATAGTTAGTCATATAGTTAGGGTTATATACTGGTGTGATCAGAGGGTTCTATAGTATAGTAGTTATATAGTTAGGGTTATATACTGGTGTGATCAGAGGGTTCTATAGTATAGTTATATAAGTTAGGGTTATATACTGGTGTGATCAGAGGGTTCTATAGTATAGTTAGTTATATAGTTAGGGTTATATACTGGTGTGATCAGAGGGTTCTATAGTATAGTTAGTTATATAGTTAGGGTTATATACTGGTGTGATCAGAGGGTTCTATAGTATAGTTAGTTATATAGTTAGGGTTATATACTGGTGTGATCAGAGGGTTCTATAGTATAGTTAGTTATATAGTTAGGGTTATATACTGGTGTGATCAGAGGGTTCTATAGTATAGTTAGTTATATAGTTAGGGTTATATACTGGTGTGATCAGAGGGTTCTATAGTATAGTTAGTCATATAGTTAGGGTTATATACTGGTGTGATCAGAGGGTTCTATAGTATAGTTAGTTATATAGTTAGGGTTATATACTGGTGTGATCAGAGGGTTCTATAGTATAGTTAGTTATATAGTTAGGGTTATATACTGGTGTGATCAGAGGGTTCTATAGTATAGTTAGTTATATAGTTAGGGTTATATACTGGTGTGATCAGAGGGTTCTATAGTATAGTTAGTTATATAGTTAGGGTTATATACTGGTGTGATCAGAGGGTTCTATAGTATAGTTAGTTATATAGTTAGGGTTATATACTGGTGTGATCAGAGGGTTCTATAGTATAGTTAGTATATAGTTAGGGTTATATACTGGTGTGATCAGAGGGTTCTATAGTAAGTTAGTTATATAGTTAGGGTTATATACTGGTGTGATCAGAGGGTTCTATAGTTAGTTATATAGTTAGGGTTATATACTGGTGTGATCAGAGGGTTCTATAGTATAGTTAGTATATAGTTAGGGTTATATACTGGTGTGATCAGAGGGTTCTATAGTATAGTTATAATAGTTAGGGTTATATACTGGTGTGATCAGAGGGTTCTATAGTATAGTTAGTTATATAGTTAGGGTTATATACTGGTGTGATCAGAGGGTTCTATAGTATAGTTAGTTATATAGTTAGGGTTATATACTGGTGTGATCAGAGGGTTCTATAGTATAGTTAGTTATATAGTTAGGGTTATATACTGGTGTGATCAGAGGGTTCTATAGTATAGTTAGTTATATAGTTAGGGTTATATACTGGTGTGATCAGAGGGTTCTATAGTATAGTTAGTTATATAGTTAGGGTTATATACTGGTGTGATCAGAGGGTTCTATAGTATAGTTAGTTATATAGTTAGGGTTATATACTGGTGTGATCAGAGGGTTCTATAGTATAGTTAGTTATATAGTTAGGGTTATATACTGGTGTGATCAGAGGGTTCTATAGTATAGTTATATAGTTAGGGTTATATACTGGTGTGATCAGAGGGTTCTATAGTATAGTTAGTATATAGTTAGGGTTATATACTGGTGTGATCAGAGGGTTCTATAGTATAGTTAGTCATATAGTTAGGGTTATATACTGGTGTGATCAGAGGGTTCTATAGTATAGTTAGTTATATAGTTAGGGTTATATACTGGTGTGATCAGAGGGTTCTATAGTATAGTTAGTTATATAGTTAGGGTTATATACTGGTGTGATCAGAGGGTTCTATAGTATAGTTAGTTATATAGTTAGGGTTATATACTGGTGTGATCAGAGGGTTCTATAGTATAGTTAGTTATATAGTTAGGGTTATATACTGGTGTGATCAGAGGGTTCTATAGTATAGTTAGTCATATAGTTAGGGTTATATACTGGTGTGATCAGAGGGTTCTATAGTATAGTTAGTTAATAGTTAGGGTTATATACTGGTGTGATCAGAGGGTTCTATAGTATAGTTAGTATATAGTTAGGGTTATATACTGGTGTGATCAGAGGGTTCTATAGTATAGTAGTCATATAGTTAGGGTTATATACTGGTGTGATCAGAGGGTTCTATAGTATAGTTCATATAGTTAGGGTTATATACTGGTGTGATCAGAGGGTTCTATAGTATAGTTAGTATATAGTTAGGGTTATATACTGGTGTGATCAGAGGGTTCTATAGTATAGTTAGTTATATAGTTAGGGTTATATACTGGTGTGATCAGAGGGTTCTATAGTTAGTTATATAGTTAGGGTTATATACTGGTGTGATCAGAGGGTTCTATAGTATAGTTAGTCATATAGTTAGGGTTATATACTGGTGTGATCAGAGGGTTCTATAGTATAGTTAGTATATAGTTACGGTTATATACTGGTGTGATCAGAGGGTTCTATAGTATAGTTAGTTATATAGTTAGGGTTATATACTGGTGTGATCAGAGGGTTCTATAGTATAGTTAGTTATATAGTTAGGGTTATATACTGGTGTGATCAGAGGGTTCTATAGTATAGTTAGTTATATAGTTAGGGTTATATACTGGTGTGATCAGAGGGTTCTATAGTATAGTTAGTTATATAGTTAGGGTTATATACTGGTGTGATCAGAGGGTTCTATAGTTAGTTATATAGTTAGGGTTATATACTGGTGTGATCAGAGGGTTCTATAGTATAGTTAGTAATATATTTAGAGTTATATACTGGTGTGATCAGAGGGTTCTATAGTACAGTTAGTTATATAGTTAGGGTAATATACTGGTGTGATCAGAGGGTTCTATAGTTAGTTATATAGTTAGGGTTATATACTGGTGTGATCAGAGGGTTCTATAGTATAGTTAAGTAGTTAGGGTTATATACTGGTGTGATCAGAGGGTTCTATTGTATAGTTAGTTATATAGTTAGGGTTATATACTGGTGTGATCAGAGGGTTCTATAGTATAGTTAGTTATATAGTTAGGGTTATATACTGGTGTGATCAGAGGGTTCTATAGTATAGTTATATAGTTAGGGTTATATACTGGTGTGATCAGAGGGTTCTATAGTATAGTTAGTCATATAGTTAGGGTTATATACTGGTGTGATCAGAGGGTTCTATAGTATAGTTATATAGTTAGGGTTATATACTGGTGTGATCAGAGGGTTCTATAGTATAGTTAGTTATATAGTTAGGGTTATATACTGGTGTGATCAGAGGGTTCTATAGTATAGTTATATAGTTAGGGTTATATACTGGTGTGATCAGAGGGTTCTATAGTATAGTTAGTTATATAGTTAGGGTTATATACTGGTGTGATCAGAGGGTTCTATAGTATAGTTAGTTATATAGTTAGGGTTATATACTGGTGTGATCAGAGGGTTCTATAGTATAGTTAGTTATATAGTTAGGGTTATATACTGGTGTGATCAGAGGGTTCTATAGTATAGTTAGTTATATAGTTAGGGTTATATACTGGTGTGATCAGAGGGTTCTATAGTATAGTTAGTTATATAGTTAGGGTTATATACTGGTGTGATCAGAGGGTTCTATAGTATAGTTAGTTATATAGTTAGGGTTATATACTGGTGTGATCAGAGGGTTCTATAGTATAGTTAGTTATATAGTTAGGGTTATATACTGGTGTGATCAGAGGGTTCTATAGTATAGTTAGTTATATAGTTAGGGTTATATACTGGTGTGATCAGAGGGTTCTATAGTATAGTTAGTTATATAGTTAGGGTTATATACTGGTGTGATCAGAGGGTTCTATAGTTAGTTATATAGTTAGGGTTATATACTGGTGTGATCAGAGGGTTCTATAGTATAGTTAGTCATATAGTTAGAGTTATATACTGGTGTGATCAGAGGGTTCTATAGTATAGTTAGTTATATAGTTAGGGTTATATACTGGTGTGATCAGAGGGTTCTATAGTATAGTTAGTTATATAGTTAGGGTTATATACTGGTGTGATCATAGGGTTCTATAGTATAGTTAGTTATATAGTTAGGGTTATATACTGGTGTGATCAAAGGGTTCTATAGTTAGTTATATAGTTAGGGTTGTATACTGGTGTGATCAGAGGGTTCTATAGTATAGTTAGTCATATAGTTAGTGTTGTTTACTGGTGTGATCAGAGGGTTCTATAGTTAGTCATATAGTTAGGGTTATATACTGGTGTGATCAGAGGGTTCTATAGTATAGCTAGTTATATAGTTAGAGTTATATACTGGTGTGATCAGAGGGTTCTATAGTATAGTTATATAGTTAGGGTTATATACTGGTGTGATCAGAGGGTTCTATAGTATAGTTATATAGTTAGGGTTATATACTGGTGTGATCAGAGGGTTCTATAGTATAGTTAGTTATATAGTTAGGGTTATATACTGGTGTGATCAGAGGGTTCTATAGTATAGTTAGTTATATAGTTAAGGTTATATACTGGAGTGATCAGAAGGTTCTATAGTATAGTTAGTTATATAGTTAGGGTTATATACTGGAGTGATCAGAGGGTTCTATAGTATAGTTAGTTATATAGTTAGGGTTATATACTGGTGTGATCAGAGGGTTCTATAGTATAGTTAGTTATATAGTTAGGGTTATATACTGGTGTGATCAGTGGGTTCTATAGTATAGTTATTTATATAGTTAGGGTTATATACTGGTGTGATCAGAGGGTTCTATAGTATAGTTAGTTATATAGTTAGGGTTATAAACTGGTGTGATCAGAGGGTTCTATAGTATAGTTAGTTATATAGTTACGGTTATATACTGGTGTGATCAGAGGGTTCTATAGTATACTTAGTTATATAGTTAGGGTTATATACTGGTGTGATCAGAGGGTTCGATAGTTAGTTATATAGTTAGGGTTATATACTGGTGTTATCAGAGGGTTCTATAGTATAGTTAGATATATATTTAGAGTTATATACTGGTGTGATCAGAGGGTTCTATAGTTAGTTAAGTAGTTAGGGTTATATACTGGTGTGATCAGAGGGTTCTATAGTATAGTTAGTTATATAAATAGGGTTATATACTGGTGTGATCAGAGGGTTCTATAGTATAATTAGTTATATAGTTAGGGTTATATACTGGTGTGATCAGAGGGTTCTATAGTATAGTTAGTTATATAGTTAGGGTTATATACTGGTGTGATCAGAGGGTTCTATAGTATAGTTAGTTATATAGTTAGGGTTATATACTGGTGTGATCAGAGGGTTCTATAGTTAGTTATATAGTTAGGGTTATATACTGGTGTGATCAGAGGGTTCTATAGTATAGTTAGTCATATATTTAGAGTTATATACTGGTGTGATCAGAGGGTTCTATAGTATAGTTAGTTATATAGTTAAGGTTATATACTGGAGTTATCAGAGGGTTCTTTAGTATAGTTAGTTATATAGTTAGGGTTATATACTGGTGTGATCAGAGGGTTCTATAGTATAGTTAGTTATATAGTTAGGGTTATATACTGGTGTGATCAGAGGGTTCTATAGTTAGTTATATAGTTAGGGTTATATACTGGTGTGATCAGAGGGTTCTATAGTATAGTTAGTTATATAGTTAGGGTTATAAACTGGTGTGATCAGAGGGTTCTATAGTATAGTTAGTTATATAGTTACGGTTATATACTGGTGTGATCAGAGGGTTCTATAGTATAGTTAGTTATATAGTTAGGGTTATATACTGGTGTGATCAGAGGGTTCGATAGTTAGTTATATAGTTAGGGTTATATACTGGTGTTATCAGAGGGTTCTATAGTATAGTTAGATATATATTTAGAGTTATATACTGGTGTGATCAGAGGGTTCTATAGTTAGTTAAGTAGTTAGGGTTATATACTGGTGTGATAAGAGGGTTCTATAGTATAGTTAGTTATATTAATAGGGTTATATACTGGTGTGATCAGAGGGTTCTATAGTATAATTAGTTATATAGTTAGGGTTATATACTGGTGTGATCAGAGGGTTCTATAGTATAGTTAGTTATATAGTTAGGGTTATATACTGGTGTGATCAGAGGGTTCTATAGTATAGTTAGTTATATAGTTAGGGTTATATACTGGTGTGATCAGAGGGTTCTATAGTATAGTTAGTCATATATTTAGAGTTATATACTGGTGTGATCAGAGGGTTCTATAGTATAGTTAGTTATATAGTTAAGGTTATATACTGGAGTGATCAGAGGGTTCTTTAGTATAGTTAGTTATATAGTTAGGGTTATATACTGGTGTGATCAGAGGGTTCTATAGTATAGTTAGTTATATAGTTAGGGTTATATACTGGTGTGATCAGAGGGTTCTATAGTTAGTTATATAGTTAGGGTTATATACTGGTGTGATCAGAGGGTTCTATAGTATAGTTAGTTATATAGTTAGGGTTATATACTGGTGTGATCAGAGGGTTCTATAGTATAGTTAGTTATATAGTTAGGGTTATATACTGGTGTGATCAGAGGGTTCTATAGTATAGTTAGTTATATAGTTAAGGTTATATACTGGTGTGATCAGAGGGTTCTATAGTATAGTTAGTTATATAGTTACGGTTATATACTGGTGTGATCAGAGGGTTCTATAGTATAGTTAGTTATATAGTTAGGGTTATATACTGGTGTGATCAGAGGGTTCTATAGTATAGTTAGTTATATAGTTAGGGTTATATACTGGAGTGATCAGAGGGTTCTATAGTATAGTTAGTTATATAGTTACGGTTATATACTGGTGTGATCAGAGGGTTCTATAGTATAGTTAGTTATATAGTTAGGGTTATATACTGGTGTGATCAGAGGGTTCTATAGTTAGTTCATATAGTTAGGGTTATATACTGGTGTGATCAGAGGGTTCTATAGTATAGTTAGTTATATAGTTAGGGTTATATACTGGTGTGATCAGAGGGTTCTATAGTATAGTTAGTTATATAGTTAGGGTTATATACTGGTGTGATCAGAGGGTTCTATAGTATAGTTAGTTATATAGTTAGGGTTATATACTGGTGTGATCAGAGGGTTCTATAGTATAGTTAGTTATATAGTTAGGGTTATATACTGGTGTGATCAGAGGGTTCTATAGTATAGTTAGTCATATAGTTAGGGTTATATACTGGTGTGATCAGAGGGTTCTATAGTATAGTTAGTTATATGTTAGGGTTATATACTGGTGTGATCAGAGGGTTCTATAGTATAGTTAGTTATATAGTTAGGGTTATATACTGGTGTGATCAGAGGGTTCTATAGTTAGTTATATAGTTAGGGTTATATACTGGTGTGATCAGAGGGTTCTATAGTATAGTTAGTTATATAGTTAGGGTTATATACTGGTGTGATCAGAGGGTTCTATAGTATAGTTAGTTATATAGTTAGGGTTATATACTGGTGTGATCAGAGGGTTCTATAGTGTAGTTATATAGTTAGGGTTATATACTGGTGTGATCAGAGGGTTCTATAGTATAGTTAGTTATATAGTTAGGGTTATATACTGGTGTGATCAGAGGGTTCTATAGTATAGTTAGTTATATAGTTAGGGTTATATACTGGTGTGATCAGAGGGTTCTATAGTATAGTTATATAGTTAGGGTTATATACTGGTGTGATCAGAGGGTTCTATAGTATAGTTAGTTATATAGTTAGGGTTATATACTGGTGTGATCAGAGGGTTCTATAGTATAGTTATATAGTTAGGGTTATATACTGGTGTGATCAGAGGGTTCTATAGTATAGTTAGTTATATAGTTAGGGTTATATACTGGTGTGATCAGAGGGTTCTATAGTATAGTTAGTTATATAGTTAGGGTTATATACTGGTGTGATCAGAGGGTTCTATAGTATAGTTAGTTATATAGTTAGGGTTATATACTGGTGTGATCAGAGGGTTCTATAGTATAGTTAGTTATATAGTTAGGGTTATATACTGGTGTGATCAGAGGGTTCTATAGTATAGTTAGTTATATAGTTAGGGTTATATACTGGTGTGATCAGAGGGTTCTATAGTATAGTTAGTTATATAGTTAGGGTTATATACTGGTGTGATCAGAGGGTTCTATAGTATAGTTAGTTATATAGTTAGGGTTATATACTGGTGTGATCAGAGGGTTCTATAGTATAGTTAGTTATATAGTTAGGGTTATATACTGGTGTGATCAGAGGGTTCTATAGTATAGTTATATAGTTAGGGTTATATACTGGTGTGATCAGAGGGTTCTATAGTATAGTTATATAGTTAGGGTTATATACTGGTGTGATCAGAGGGTTCTATAGTATAGTTAGTTATATGTTAGGGTTATATACTGGTGTGATCAGAGGGTTCTATAGTATAGTTAGTTATATAGTTAGGGTTATATACTGGTGTGATCAGAGGGTTCTATAGTATAGTTAGTTATATAGTTAGGGTTATATACTGGTGTGATCAGAGGGTTCTATAGTATAGTTAGTTATATAGTTAGGGTTATATACTGGTGTGATCAGAGGGTTCTATAGTATAGTTGTTATATAGTTAGGGTTATATACTGGTGTGATCAGAGGGTTCTATAGTATAGTTAGTTATATAGTTAGGGTTATATACTGGTGTGATCAGAGGGTTCTATAGTATAGTTAGTTATATAGTTAGGGTTATATACTGGTGTGATCAGAGGGTTCTATAGTATAGTTAGTTATATAGTTAGGGTTATATACTGGTGTGATCAGAGGGTTCTATAGTATAGTTAGTTATATAGTTAGGGTTATATACTGGTGTGATCAGAGGGTTCTATAGTATAGTTAGTTATATAGTTAGGGTTATATACTGGTGTGATCAGAGGGTTCTATAGTATAGTTAGTTATATAGTTAGGGTTATATACTGGTGTGATCAGAGGGTTCTATAGTATAGTTATATAGTTAGGGTTATATACTGGTGTGATCAGAGGGTTCTATAGATATAGTTATATAGTTAGGGTTATATACTGGTGTGATCAGAGGGTTCTATAGTATAGTTAGTTATATAGTTAGGGTTATATACTGGTGTGATCAGAGGGTTCTATAGTATAGTTAGTTATATTGTTAGGGTTATATACTGGTGTGATCAGAGGGTTCTATAGTATAGTTAGTTATATAGTTAGGGTTATATACTGGTGTGATCAGAGGGTTCTATAGTATAGTTAGTTATATAGTTAGGGTTATATACTGGTGTGATCAGAGGGTTCTATAGTATAGTTAGTTATATAGTTAGGGTTATATACTGGTGTGATCAGAGGGTTCTATAGTATAGTTAGTTATATAGTTATGGTTATATACTGGTGTGATCAGAGGGTTCTATAGTATAGTTAGTTATATAGTTAGGGTTATATACTGGTGTGATCAGAGGGTTCTATAATATAGTTATATAGTTAGGGTTATATATTGGTGTGATCAGAGGGTTCTATAGTATAGTTAGTTATATAGTTAGGGTTATATACTGGTGTGATCAGAGGGTTCTATAGTATAGTTAGTTATATAGTTAGGGTTATATACTGGTGTGATCAGAGGGTTCTATAGTATAGTTAGTTATATAGTTAGGGTTATATACTGGTGTGATCAGAGGGTTCTATAATATAGTTATATAGTTAGGGTTATATACTGGTGTGATCAGAGGGTTCTATAGTATAGTAGTTATATAGTTAGGGTTATATACTGGTGTGATCAGAGGGTTCTATAGTATAGTTAGTATATGTTAGGGTTATATACTGGTGTGATCAGAGGGTTCTATAGTATAGTTAGTTATATAGTTAGGGTTATATACTGGTGTGATCAGAGGGTTCTATAGTATAGTTAGTTATATAGTTAGGGTTATATACTGGTGTGATCAGAGGGTTCTATAGTATAGTAGTTATATAGTTAGGGTTATATACTGGTGTGATCAGAGGGTTCTATAGTATAGTTAGTTATATAGTTAAGGTTATATACTGGTGTGATCAGAGGGTTCTATAGAATTGTTAGTCATATAGTTAGGGTTATATACTGGTGTTATCAGAGGGTTCTATAGTATAGTTAGTTATATAGTTAGGGTTATATACTGGTGTGATCAGATGGTTCTATGGTTAGTTCTATAGTTAGGGTTATATACTGGTGTTATCAGAGGGTTCTATAATATGGTTATATAGTTAGGGTTATATACTGGTGTGATCAGAGGGTTCTATAGTATAGTTAGTTACATAGTTAGGGTTATATACTGGTGTGATCAGAGGGTTCTATAGTATAGTTAGTTATATATTTAGGGTTATATACTGGTGTGATCAGAGGGTTATATAGAATAGTTAGTTATATAGTTAGGGTTATATACTGGTGTGATCAGAGGGTTCTATAGAATTGTTAGTCATATAGTTAGGGTTATATACTGGTGTGATCAGAGGGTTCTATAGTATAGTTAGTTATATAGTTAAGGTTATATACTGGTGTGATCAGAGGGTTCTATAGTTAGTTATATAGTTAGGGTTATATACTGGTGTGATCAGAGGGTTCTATAGTACAGTTAGTCATATAGTTAGGGTTGTTTACTGGTGTGATCAGAGGGTTCTATAGTTAGTCATATAGTTAGGGTTATATACTGGTGTGATCAGAGGGTTCCATAGTATAGTTAGTTATATAGTTAGAGTTATATACTGGTGTGATCAGAGGGTTCTATAGTATAGTTATATAGTTAGGGTTATATACTGGTGTGATCAGAGGGTTCTATAGTGTAGTTATATAGTTAGGGTTATATACTGGTTTGATCAGAGGGTTCTATAGTATAGTTAGTTATATAGTTAGGGTTATATACTGGTGTGATCAGAGGGTTCTATAGTATAGTTAGTTATATAGTTAAGGTTATATACTGGAGTGATCAGAGGGTTCTATAGTATAGTTAGTTATATAGTTAGGGTTATATACTGGTGTGATCAGAAGGTTCTATAGTATAGTTAGTTATATAGTTAGGGTTATATACTGGTGTGATCAGAGGGTTCTATAGTATAGTTATATAGTTAGGGTTATATACTGGTGTGATCAGAGGGTTCTATAGTATAGTTAGTTATATAGTCAGGGTTATATACTGGTGTGATCAGAGGGTTCTATAGTATAGTTAGTTATATAGTTAGGGTTATATACTGGTGTGATCAGAGGGTTCTATAGTATAGTTAGTTATATAGTTAGGGTTATATACTGGTGTGATCAGAGGGTTCTATAGTATAGTTAGTTATATAGTTAGGGTTATATACTGGTGTGATCAGAGGGTTCTATAGTATAGTTAGTTATATAGTTAGGGTTATATACTGGTGTGATCAGAGGGTTCTATAGTAAGTTAGTTATATAGTTAGGGTTGTATACTGGTGTGATCAGAGGGTTCTATAGTATAGTTAGTCATATAGTTAGGGTTATATACTGGTGTGATCAGAGGGTTCTATAGTATAGTTAGTTATATAGTTAGAGTTATATACTGGTGTGATCAGAGGGTTCTATAGTATAGTTATATAGTTAGGGTTATATACTGGTGTGATCAGAGGGTTCTATAGTAGTAGTTATATAGTTAGGGTTATATACTGGTGTGATCAGAGGGTTCTATAGTATAGTTAGTTATATAGTTAGGGTTATATACTGGTGTGATCAGAGGGTTCTATAGTATAGTTAGTTATATAGTTAGGGTTATATACTGGTGTGATCAGAGGGTTCTATAGTATAGTTAGTTATATAGTTAGGGTTATATACTGGTGTGATCAGAGGGTTCTATAGTATAGTTAGTTATATAGTTAGGGTTATATACTGGTGTGATCAGAGGGTTCTATAGTATAGTTAGTTATATAGTTAGGGTTATATACTGGTGTGATCAGAGGGTTCTATAGTATAGTTAGTTATATAGTTAGGGTTATATACTGGTGTGATCAGAGGGTTCTATAGTATAGTTAGTTATATAGTTAGGGTTATATACTGGTGTGATCAGAGGGTTCTATAGTATAGTTAGTTATATAGTTAGGGTTATATACTGGTGTGATCAGAGGGTTCTATAGTATAGTTAGTTATATAGTTAGGGTTATATACTGGTGTGATCAGAGGGTTCTATAGTATAGTTAGTTATATAGTTAGGGTTATATACTGGTGTGATCAGAGGGTTCTATAGTTAGTTATATAGTTAGGGTTATATACTGGTGTGATCAGAGGGTTCTATAGTATAGTTATATAGTTAGGGTTATATACTGGTGTGATCAGAGGGTTCTATAGTATAGTTAGTTATATAGTTAGGGTTATATACTGGTGTGATCAGAGGGTTCTATAGTATAGTTAGTATATGTTAGGGTTATATACTGGTGTGATCAGAGGGTTCTATAGTATAGTTAGTTATATAGTTAGGGTTATATACTGGTGTGATCAGAGGGTTCTATAGTATAGTTAGTTATATAGTTAGGGTTATATACTGGTGTGATCAGAGGGTTCTATAGTATAGTTAGTTATATAGTTAGGGTTATATACTGGTGTGATCAGAGGGTTCTATAGTATAGTTAGTTATATGTTAGGGTTATATACTGGTGTGATCAGAGGGTTCTATAGTATAGTTAGTTATATAGTTAGGGTTATATACTGGTGTGATCAGAGGGTTCTATAGTATAGCTAGTTATATAGTTAGGGTTATATACTGGTGTGATCAGAGGGTTCTATAGTATAGTTAGTTATATGTTAGGGTTATATACTGGTGTGATCAGAGGGTTCTATAGTATAGTTAGTTATATAGTTAGGGTTATATACTGGTGTGATCAGAGGGTTCTATAGTATAGTTAGTTATATAGTTAGGGTTATATACTGGTGTGATCAGAGGGTTCTATAGTATAGTTAGTTATATAGTTAGGGTTATATACTGGTGTGATCAGAGGGTTCTATAGTATAGTTATATAGTTAGGGTTATATACTGGTGTGATCAGAGGGTTCTATAGTATAGTTAGTAATATAGTTAGGGTTATATACTGGTGTGATCAGAGGGTTCTATAGTATAGTTAGTTATATAGTTAGGGTTATATACTGGTGTGATCAGAGGGTTCTATAGTATAGTTAGTTATATAGTTAGGGTTATATACTGGTGTGATCAGAGGGTTCTATAGTATAGTTAGTTATATAGTTAGGGTTATATACTGGTGTGATCAGAGGGTTCTATAGTATAGTTAGTTATATAGTTAGGGTTATATACTGGTGTGATCAGAGGGTTCTATAGTATAGTTAGTTATATAGTTAGGGTTATATACTGGTGTGATCAGAGGGTTCTATAGTATAGTTAGTATATAGTTAGGGTTATATACTGGTGTGATCAGAGGGTTCTATAGTATAGTTAGTTATATAGTTAGGGTTATATACTGGTGTGATCAGAGGGTTCTATAGTTAGTTATATAGTTAGGGTTATATACTGGTGTGATCAGAGGGTTCTATAGTATAGTTAGTCATATATTTAGAGTTATATACTGGTGTGATCAGAGGGTTCTATAGTTAGTTATAGTAGTTAGGGTTATATACTGGTGTGATCAGAGGGTTCTATAGTATAGTTAGTTATATAGTTAGGGTTATATACTGGTGTGATCAGAGGGTTCTATAGTATAGTTAGTTATATAGTTAGGGTTATATACTGGTGTGATCAGAGGGTTCTATAGTATAGTTAGTTATATAGTTAGGGTTATATACTGGTGTGATCAGAGGGTTCTATAGTATAGTTAGTTATATAGTTAGGGTTATATACTGGTGTGATCAGAGGGTTCTATAGTATAGTTAGTATATAGTTAGGGTTATATACTGGTGTGATCAGAGGGTTCTATAGTATAGTTAGTTATATAGTTAGGGTTATATACTGGTGTGATCAGAGGGTTCTATAGTATAGTTAGTTATATAGTTAGGGTTATATACTGGTGTGATCAGAGGGTTCTATAGTATAGTTAGTTATATAGTTAGGGTTATATACTGGTGTGATCAGAGGGTTCTATAGTTAGTTATATAGTTAGGGTTATATACTGGTGTGATCAGAGGGTTCTATAGTATAGTTAGTTATATAGTTAGGGTTATATACTGGTGTGATCAGAGGGTTCTATAGTATAGTTAGTTATATAGTTAGGGTTATATACTGGTGTGATCAGAGGGTTCTATAGTATAGTTAGTTATATAGTTAGGGTTATATACTGGTGTGATCAGAGGGTTCTATAGTATAGTTAGTTATATAGTTACGGTTATATACTGGTGTGATCAGAGGGTTCTATAGTATAGTTAGTTATATAGTTAGGGTTATATACTGGTGTGATCAGAGGGTTCTATAGTTAGTTATATAGTTAGGGTTATATACTGGTGTGATCAGAGGGTTCTATAGTATAGTTAGTCATATAGTTAGGGTTATATACTGGTGTGATCAGAGGGTTCTATAGTATAGTTAGTTATATAGTTAAGGTTATATACTGGAGTGATCAGAGGGTTCTATAGTATAGTTAGTTATATAGTTAGGGTTATATACTGGTGTGATCAGAGGGTTCTATAGTATAGTTAGTTATATAGTTAGGGTTATATACTGGTGTGATCAGAGGGTTCTATAGTATAGTTAGCTATAGTTAGGGTTATATACTGGTGTGATCAGAGGGTTCTATAGTATAGTTAGTTATATAGTTAGGGTTATATACTGGTGTGATCAGAGGGTTCTATAGTATAGTTAGTTATATAGTTAAGGTTATATACTGGTGTGATCAGAGGGTTCTATAGTATAGTTAGTTATATAGTTAGGGTTATATACTGGTGTGATCAGAGGGTTCTATAGTATAGTTAGTTATATAGTTAGGGTTATATACTGGTGTGATCAGAGGGTTCTATAGTATAGTTATATAGTTAGGGTTATATACTGGTGTGATCAGAGGGTTCTATAGTATAGTTAGTTATATAGTTAGGGTTATATACTGGTGTGATCAGAGGGTTCTATAGTATAGTTAGTTATATAGTTAGGGTTATATACTGGTGTGATCAGAGGGTTCTATAGTATAGTTAGTTATATAGTTAGGGTTATATACTGGTGTGATCAGAGGGTTCTATAGTATAGTTAGTTATATAGTTAGGGTTATATACTGGTGTGATCAGAGGGTTCTATAGTATAGTTAGTTATATAGTTAGGGTTATATACTGGTGTGATCAGAGGGTTCTATAGTATAGTTAGTTATATAGTTAGGGTTATATACTGGTGTGATCAGAGGGTTCTATAGTATAGTTAGTTATATAGTTAGGGTTATATACTGGTGTGATCAGAGGGTTCTATAGTTAGTTATATAGTTAGGGTTATATACTGGTGTGATCAGAGGGTTCTATAGTATAGTTAGTCATATAGTTAGGGTTATATACTGGTGTGATCAGAGGGTTCTATAGTATAGTTAGTTATATAGTTAGGGTTATATACTGGTGTGATCAGAGGGTTCTATAGTATAGTTAGTTATATAGTTAGGGTTATATACTGGTGTGATCAGAGGGTTCTATAGTATAGTTAGTTATATAGTTAGGGTTATATACTGGTGTGATCAGAGGGTTCTATAGTATAGTTATATAGTTAGGGTTATATACTGGTGTGATCAGAGGGTTCTATAGTATAGTTAGTTATATAGTTAGGGTTATATACTGGTGTGATCAGAGGGTTCTATAGTATAGTTAGTTATATAGTTAGGGTTATATACTGGTGTGATCAGAGGGTTCTATAGTATAGTTAGTTATATAGTTAGGGTTATATACTGGTGTGATCAGAGGGTTCTATAGTATAGTTAGTTATATAGTTAGGGTTATATACTGGTGTGATCAGAGGGTTCTATAGTATAGTTATATAGTTAGGGTTATATACTGGTGTGATCAGAGGGTTCTATAGTATAGTTAGTTATATAGTTAGGGTTATATACTGGTGTGATCAGAGGGTTCTATAGTATAGTTAGTTATATAGTTAGGGTTATATACTGGTGTGATCAGAGGGTTCTATAGTATAGTTAGTTATATAGTTAGGGTTATATACTGGTGTGATCAGAGGGTTCTATAGTATAGTTAGTTATATAGTTAAGGTTATATACTGGTGTGATCAGAGGGTTCTATAGTATAGTTAGTTATATAGTTAGGGTTATATACTGGTGTGATCAGAGGGTTCTATAGTATAGTTAGTTATATAGTTAGGTTTATATACTGGTGTGATCAGAGGGTTCTATAGTATAGTTAGTTATATAGTTAGGGTTATATACTGTTGTGATCAGAGGGTTCTATAGTATAGTTATAGAGTTAGGGTTATATACTGGTGTGATCAGAGGGTTCTATTGTATAGTTATATAGTTAGGGTTATATACTGGTGTGATCAGAGGGTTCTATAGTATAGTTATATAGTTAGGGTTATATACTGGTGTGATCAGAGGGTTCTATAGTATAGTTATATAGTTAGGGTTATATACTGGTGTGATCAGAGGGTTCTATAGTATAGTTAGTTATATAGTTAGGGTTATATACTGGTGTGATCAGAGGGTTCTATAGTATAGTTAGTTATATAGTTAGGGTTATATACTGGTGTGATCAGAGGGTTCTATAGTATAGTTAGTTATATAGTTAGGGTTATATACTGGTGTGATCAGAGGGTTCTATAGTATAGTTAGTTATATAGTTAGGGTTATATACTGGTGTGATCAGAGGGTTCTATAGTATAGTTAGTTATATAGTTAGGGTTATATACTGGTGTGATCAGAGGGTTCTATAGTATAGTTATATAGTTAGGGTTATATACTGGTGTGATCAGAGGGTTCTATAGATAGTTAGTTATATAGTTAGGGTTATATACTGGTGTGATCAGAGGGTTCTATAGTATAGTTAGTTATATAGTTAGGGTTATATACTGGTGTGATCAGAGGGTTCTATAGTATAGTTAGTTATATAGTTAGGGTTATATACTGGTGTGATCAGAGGGTTCTATAGATAGTTAGTTATATAGTTAGGGTTATATACTGGTGTGATCAGAGGGTTCTATAGTATAGTTAGTTATATAGTTAGGGTTATATACTGGTGTGATCAGAGGGTTCTATAGTATAGTTAGTTATATAGTTAGGGTTATATACTGGTGTGATCAGAGGGTTCTATAGATAGTTAGTTATATAGTTAGGGTTATATACTGGTGTGATCAGAGGGTTCTATAGTATAGTAGTTATATAGTTAGGGTTATATACTGGTGTGATCAGAGGGTTCTATAGTATAGTTAGTTATATGTTAGGGTTATATACTGGTGTGATCAGAGGGTTCTATAGTATAGTTAGTTATATAGTTAGGGTTATATACTGGTGTGATCAGAGGGTTCTATAGTTAGTTAGTATATGTTAGGGTTATATACTGGTGTGATCAGAGGGTTCTATAGTATAGTTATAAAGTTAGGGTTATATACTGGTGTGATCAGAGGGTTCTATAGTATAGTTAGTTATATAGTTAGGGTTATATACTGGTGTGATCAGAGGGTTCTATAGTATAGTTAGTTATATAGTTAGGGTTATATACTGGTGTGATCAGAGGGTTCTATAGTATAGTTAGTTATATAGTTAGGGTTATATACTGGTGTGATCAGAGGGTTCTATAGTATAGTTAGTTATATAGTTAGGGTTATATACTGGTGTGATCAGAGGGTTCTATAGTATAGTTAGTTATATAGTTAGGGTTATATACTGGTGTGATCAGAGGGTTCTATAGTATAGTTAGTTATATAGTTAGGGTTATATACTGGTGTGATCAGAGGGTTCTATAGATAGTAGTTATATAGTTAGGGTTATATACTGGTGTGATCAGAGGGTTCTATAGTATAGTTAGTTATATAGTTAGGGTTATATACTGGTGTGATCAGAGGGTTCTATAGTATAGTTAGTTATATAGTTAGGGTTATATACTGGTGTGATCAGAGGGTTCTATAGTATAGTTAGTTATATAGTTAGGGTTATATACTGGTGTGATCAGAGGGTTCTATAGTATAGTTAGTTATATAGTTAGGGTTATATACTGGTGTGATCAGAGGGTTCTATAGTATAGTTAGTTATATAGTTAGGGTTATATACTGGTGTGATCAGAGGGTTCTATAGTATAGTTAGTTATATGGTTAGGGTTATATACTGGTGTGATCAGAGGGTTCTATAGTATAGTTAGTTATATAGTTAGGGTTATATACTGGTGTGATCAGAGGGTTCTATAGTATAGTTAGTTATATAGTTAGGGTTATATACTGGTGTGATCAGAGGGTTCTATAGTATAGTTATAGAGTTAGGGTTATATACTGGTGTGATCAGAGGGTTCTATTGTATAGTTATATAGTTAGGGTTATATACTGGTGTGATCAGAGGGTTCTATAGTACAGTCATATAGTTAGGGTTATATACTGGTGTGATCAGAGGGTTCTATAGTATAGTTAGTTATATAGTTAGGGTTATATACTGGTGTGATCAGAGGGTTCTATAGTATAGTTATAATAGTTAGGGTTATATACTGGTGTGATCAGAGGGTTCTATAGTATAGTTAGTTATATAGTTAGGGTTATATACTGGTGTGATCAGAGGGTTCTATAGTATAGTTAGTTATATAGTTAGGGTTATATACTGGTGTGATCAGAGGGTTCTATAGTATAGTTAGTTATATAGTTAGGGTTATATACTGGTGTGATCAGAGGGTTCTATAGTATAGTTAGTTATATAGTTAGGGTTATATACTGGTGTGATCAGAGGGTTCTATAGTATAGTTAGTTATATAGTTAGGGTTATATACTGGTGTGATCAGAGGGTTCTATAGTATAGTTAGTTATATAGTTAGGGTTATATACTGGTGTGATCAGAGGGTTCTATAGTATAGTTAGTTATATAGTTAGGGTTATATACTGGTGTGATCAGAGGGTTCTATAGTATAGTTAGTTATATAGTTAGGGTTATATACTGGTGTGATCAGAGGGTTCTATAGTATAGTTAGTTATATAGTTAGGGTTATATACTGGTGTGATCAGAGGGTTCTATAGTATAGTTATATAGTTAGGGTTATATACTGGTGTGATCAGAGGGTTCTATAGTATAGTTATATAGTTAGGGTTATATACTGGTGTGATCAGAGGGTTCTATAGTATAGTTAGTTATATAGTTAGGGTTATATACTGGTGTGATCAGAGGGTTCTATAGTATAGTTAGTTATATAGTTAGGGTTATATACTGGTGTGATCAGAGGGTTCTATAGTATAGTTATATAGTTAGGGTTATATACTGGTGTGATCAGAGGGTTCTATAGTATAGTTAGTATAGTTAGGGTTATATACTGGTGTGATCAGAGGGTTCTATAGTATAGTTAGTTATATAGTTAGGGTTATATACTGGTGTGATCAGAGGGTTCTATAGTATAGTTAGTTATATAGTTAGGGTTATATACTGGTGTGATCAGAGGGTTCTATAGTATAGTTAGTTATATGGTTAGGGTTATATACTGGTGTGATCAGAGGGTTCTATAGTATAGTTAGTTATATAGTTAGGTTTATATACTGGTGTGATCAGAGGGTTCTATAGTATAGTTAGTTATATAGTTAGGGTTATATACTGGTGTGATCAGAGGGTTCTATAGTATAGTTATAGAGTTAGGGTTATATACTGGTGTGATCAGAGGGTTCTATTGTATAGTTAGTATATGTTAGGGTTATATACTGGTGTGATCAGAGGGTTCTATAGTACAGTCATATAGTTAGGGTTATATACTGGTGTGATCAGAGGGTTCTATAGTATAGTTAGTCATATATTTAGAGTTATATACTGGTGTGATCAGAGGGTTCTATAGTTAGTTATAGTAGTTAGGGTTATATACTGGTGTGATCAGAGGGTTCTATAGTATAGTTAGTTATATAGTTACGGTTATATACTGGTGTGATCAGAGGGTTCTATAGTTAGTTCTATAGTTAGGGTTATATACTGGTGTGATCAGAGGGTTCTATAGTATAGTTAGTCATATATTTAGAGTTATATACTGGTGTGATCAGAGGGTTCTATAGTATAGTTAGTTATATAGTTAAGGTTATATACTGGAGTAATCAGAGGGTTCTATAGTATAGTTAGTTATATAGTTAGGTTTATATACTGGTGTGATCAGAGGGTTCTATAGTATAGTTAGTTATATAGTTAGGGTTATATACTGTTGTGATCAGAGGGTTCTATAGTATAGTTATAGAGTTAGGGTTATATACTGGTGTGATCAGAGGGTTCTATTGTATAGTTATATAGTTAGGGTTATATACTGGTGTGATCAGAGGGTTCTATAGTTAGTTATATATTTAGGGTTATATACTGGTGTGATCAGAGGGTTCTATAGTATAGTTCTAAAGTTAGGGTTATATACTGGTGTGATCAGAGGGTTCTATAGTATAGTTAGTTATATAGTTAGGGTTATATACTGGTGTGATCAGAGGGTTCTATAGTATAGTTAGTTATATAGTTAGGGTTATATACTGGTGTGATCAGAGGGTTCTATAGTATAGTTAGTTATATAGTTAAGGTTATATACTGGTGTGATCAGAGGGTTCTATAGAATTGTTAGTCATATAGTTAGGGTTATATACTGGTGTTATCAGAGGGTTCTATAGTATAGTTAGTTATATAGTTAGGGTTATATACTGGTGTGATCAGATGGTTCTATGGTTAGTTCTATAGTTAGGGTTATATACTGGTGTTATCAGAGGGTTCTATAATATGGTTATATAGTTAGGGTTATATACTGGTGTGATCAGAGGGTTCTATAGTATAGTTAGTTACATAGTTAGGGTTATATACTGGTGTGATCAGAGGGTTCTATAGTATAGTTAGTTATATATTTAGGGTTATATACTGGTGTGATCAGAGGGTTATATAGAATAGTTAGTTATATAGTTAGGGTTATATACTGGTGTGATCAGAGGGTTCTATAGAATTGTTAGTCATATAGTTAGGGTTATATACTGGTGTGATCAGAGGGTTCTATAGTATAGTTAGTTATATAGTTAAGGTTATATACTGGTGTGATCAGAGGGTTCTATAGTTAGTTATATAGTTAGGGTTATATACTGGTGTGATCAGAGGGTTCTATAGTACAGTTAGTCATATAGTTAGGGTTGTTTACTGGTGTGATCAGAGGGTTCTATAGTTAGTCATATAGTTAGGGTTATATACTGGTGTGATCAGAGGGTTCCATAGTATAGTTAGTTATATAGTTAGAGTTATATACTGGTGTGATCAGAGGGTTCTATAGTATAGTTATATAGTTAGGGTTATATACTGGTGTGATCAGAGGGTTCTATAGTGTAGTTATATAGTTAGGGTTATATACTGGTTTGATCAGAGGGTTCTATAGTATAGTTAGTTATATAGTTAGGGTTATATACTGGTGTGATCAGAGGGTTCTATAGTATAGTTAGTTATATAGTTAAGGTTATATACTGGAGTGATCAGAGGGTTCTATAGTATAGTTAGTTATATAGTTAGGGTTATATACTGGTGTGATCAGAAGGTTCTATAGTATAGTTAGTTATATAGTTAGGGTTATATACTGGTGTGATCAGAGGGTTCTATAGTATAGTTATATAGTTAGGGTTATATACTGGTGTGATCAGAGGGTTCTATAGTATAGTTAGTTATATAGTCAGGGTTATATACTGGTGTGATCAGAGGGTTCTATAGTATAGTTAGTTATATAGTTAGGGTTATATACTGGTTTGTTCAGAGGGTTCTATAGTATAGTTAGTTATATAGTTAGGGTTATATACTGGTGTGATCAGAGGGTTCTATAGTATAGTTAGTTATATAGTTAAGGTTATATACTGGTGTGATCAGAGGGTTCTATAGTATAGTTAGTTATATAGTTAGGGTTATATACTGGTGTGATCAGAGGGTTCTATAGTACAGTTAGTCATATAGTTAGGGTTGTTTACTGGTGTGATCAGAGGGTTCTATAGTTAGTCATATAGTTAGGGTTATATACTGGTGTGATCAGAGGGTTCCATAGTATAGTTAGTTATATAGTTAGAGTTATATACTGGTGTGATCAGAGGGTTCTATAGTATAGTTATATAGTTAGGGTTATATACTGGTGTGATCAGAGGGTTCTATAGTGTAGTTATATAGTTAGGGTTATATACTGGTGTGATCAGAGGGTTCTATAGTATAGTTAGTTATATAGTTAGGGTTATATACTGGTGTGATCAGAGGGTTCTATAGTATAGTTAGTTATATAGTTAAGGTTATATACTGGAGTGATCAGAGGGTTCTATAGTATAGTTAGTTATATAGTTAGGGTTATATACTGGTGTGATCAGAAGGTTCTATAGTATAGTTAGTTATATAGTTAGGGTTATATACTGGTGTGATCAGAGGGTTCTATAGTATAGTTATATAGTTAGGGTTATATACTGGTGTGATCAGAGGGTTCTATAGTATAGTTAGTTATATAGTCAGGGTTATATACTGGTGTGATCAGAGGGTTCTATAGTATAGTTAGTTATATAGTTAGGGTTATATACTGGTTTGTTCAGAGTGTTCTATAGTATAGTTAGTTATATAGTTAGGGTTATATACTGGTGTGATCAGAGGGTTCTAGGGTATAGTTATTCAGATAGTTAGGGTTATATACTGGTGTGATCAGAGGGTTCTATAGAATTGTTAGTTATATAGTTAGGGTTATATACTGGTGTGATCAGAGGGTTCTATAATATTGTTATATAGTTAGGGTTATATATTGGTGTGATCAGAGGGTTCTATAATATAGTTATATAGTTAGGATTATATATTGGTGTGATCAGAGGGTTCTATAGTATAGTTAGTTATATAGTTAGGGTTATATACTGGTGTGATCAGAGGGTTCTATAGTATAGTTATATAGTTAGGGTTATATACTGGTGTGATCAGAGGGTTCTATAGTATAGTTAGTTATATAGTTAGGGTTATATACTGGTGTGATCAGAGGGTTCTATAGTATAGTTATAAAGTTAGGGTTATATACTGGTGTGATCAGAGGGTTCTATAGTATAGTTAGTCATATAGTTAGGGTTATATACTGGTGTGATCAGAGGGTTCTATAGTATAGTTAGTTATATGGTTAGGGTTATATACTGGTGTGATCAGAGGGTTCTATAGTATAGTTATATAGTTAGGTTATATACTGGTGTGATCAGAGGGTTCTATAGTATAGTGTTATATAGTTAGGGTTATATACTGGTGTGATCAGAGGGTTCTATAGTATAGTTAGTTATATGGTTAGGGTTATATACTGGTGTGATCAGAGGGTTCTATAGTATAGTTAGTTATATAGTTAGGGTTATATACTGGTGTGATCAGAGGGTTCTATAGTATAGTTAGTTATATAGTTAGGGTTATATACTGGTGTGATCAGAGGGTTCTATAGTATAGTTAGTTATATGTTAGGGTTATATACTGGTGTGATCAGAGGGTTCTATTGTATAGTTATATAGTTAGGGTTATATACTGGTGTGATCAGAGGTTTCTATAGTACAGTCATATAGTTAGGGTTATATACTGGTGTGATCAGAGGGTTCTATAGTTAGTTATATATTTAGGGTTATATACTGGTGTGATCAGAGGGTTCTATAGTATAGTTAGTTATATAGTTAGGGTTATATACTGGTGTGATCAGAGGGTTCTATAGTATAGTTAGTTATATAGTTAGGGTTATATACTGGTGTGATCAGAGGGTTCTATAGTATAGTTAGTTATATAGTTAGGGTTATATACTGGTGTGATCAGAGGGTTCTATAGTATAGTTAGTCATATAGTTAGGGTTATATACTGGTGTGATCAGAGGGTTCTATAGTATAGTTATAGAGTTAGGGTTATATACTGGTGTGATCAGAGGGTTCTATGTTAGTTATATGTTAGGTTATATACTGGTGTGATCAGAGGGTTCTATAGTACAGTCTAAGTTAGGGTTATATACTGGTGTGATCAGAGGGTTCTATAGTATAGTTAGTTATATAGTTAGGGTTATATACTGGTGTGATCAGAGGGTTCTATAGTATAGTTAGTTATATAGTTAAGGTTATATACTGGTGTGATCAGAGGGTTCTATAGAATTGTTAGTCATATAGTTAGGGTTATATACTGGTGTGATCAGAGGGTTCTATAGTATAGTTAGTTATATAGTTAGGGTTATATACTGGTGTGATCAGAGGGTTCTATAGTTGTTAGTTCTATAGTTAGGGTTATATACTGGTGTGATCAGAGGGTTCTATAGTATGGTTATATAGTTAGGGTTATATACTGGTGTGATCAGAGGGTTCTATAGTATAGTTAGTTACATAGTTAGGGTTATATACTGGTGTGATCAGAGGGTTCTATAGTATAGTTAGTTATATATTTAGGGTTATATACTGGTGTGATCAGAGGGTTCTATAGTATAGTTAGTTATATAGTTAGGGTTATATACTGGTGTGATCAGAGGGTTCTATAGAATTGTTAGTCATATAGTTAGGGTTATATACTGGTGTGATCAGAGGGTTCTATAGTATAGTTAGTTATATAGTTAAGGTTATATACTGGTGTGATCAGAGGGTTCTATAGTTAGTTATATAGTTAGGGTTATATACTGGTGTGATCAGAGGGTTCTATAGTACAGTTAGTCATATAGTTAGGGTTGTTTACTGGTGTGATCAGAGGGTTCTATAGTTAGTCATATAGTTAGGGTTATATACTGGTGTGATCAGAGGGTTCCATAGTATAGTTAGTTATATAGTTAGAGTTATATACTGGTGTGATCAGAGGGTTCTATAGTATAGTTATATAGTTAGGGTTATATACTGGTGTGATCAGAGGGTTCTATAGTGTAGTTATATAGTTAGGGTTATATACTGGTGTGATCAGAGGGTTCTATAGTATAGTTAGTTATATAGTTAGGGTTATATACTGGTGTGATCAGAGGGTTCTATAGTATAGTTAGTTATATAGTTAAGGTTATATACTGGAGTGATCAGAGGGTTCTATAGTATAGTTAGTTATATAGTTAGGGTTATATACTGGTGTGATCAGAAGGTTCTATAGTATAGTTAGTTATATAGTTAGGGTTATATACTGGTGTGATCAGAGGGTTCTATAGTATAGTTATATAGTTAGGGTTATATACTGGTGTGATCAGAGGGTTCTATAGTATAGTTAGTTATATAGTTAGGGTTATATACTGGTGTGATCAGAGGGTTCTATAGTATAGTTAGTTATATAGTTAGGGTTATATACTGGAGTGATCAGAGGGTTCTATAGTATAGTTAGTTATATAGTTAGGGTTATATACTGGTGTGATCAGAGGGTTCTATAGTATAGTTAGTTATATAGTTAGGGTTATATACTGGTGTGATCAGAGGGTTCTATAGTATAGTTATATAGTTAGGGTTATATACTGGTGTGATCAGAGGGTTCTATAGTATAGTTAGTTATATAGTTAGGGTTATATACTGGTGTGATCAGAGGGTTCTATAGTATAGTTAGTCATATAGTTAGGGTTATATACTGGTGTGATCAGAGGGTTCTATAGTATAGTTAGTATATAGTTAGGGTTATATACTGGTGTGATCAGAGGGTTCTATAGTATAGTTATATAGTTAGGGTTATATACTGGTGTGATCAGAGGGTTCTATAGTATAGTTAGTTATATAGTTAGGGTTATATACTGGTGTGATCAGAGGGTTCTATAGTATAGTTAGTTATATGTTAGGGTTATATACTGGTGTGATCAGAGGGTTCTATAGTATAGTTAGTTATATAGTTAGGGTTATATACTGGTGTGATCAGAGGGTTCTATAGTATAGTTAGTTATATAGTTAGGGTTATATACTGGTGTGATCAGAGGGTTCTATAGTATAGTTAGTTATATAGTTAGGGTTATATACTGGTGTGATCAGAGGGTTCTATAGTATAGTTAGTCATATAGTTAGGGTTATATACTGGTGTGATCAGAGGGTTCTATAGTATAGTTAGTTATATAGTTAGGGTTATATACTGGTGTGATCAGAGGGTTCTATAGTATAGTTATATAGTTAGGGTTATATACTGGTGTGATCAGAGGGTTCTATAGTATAGTTAGTTATATAGTTAGGGTTATATACTGGTGTGATCAGAGGGTTCTATAGTTAGTTAGTTATATAGTTAGGGTTATATACTGGTGTGATCAGAGGGTTCTATAGTATAGTTAGTTATATAGTTAGGGTTATATACTGGTGTGATCAGAGGGTTCTATAGTTAGTTATATAGTTAGGGTTATATACTGGTGTGATCAGAGGGTTCTATAGTATAGTTAGTTATATAGTTAGAGTTATATACTGGTGTGATCAGAGGGTTCTATAGTATTGTTATATAGTTAGGGTTATATACTGGTGTGATCAGAGGGTTCTATAGTATAGTTATATAGTTAGGGTTATATACTGGTGTGATCAGAGGGTTCTATAGTATAGTTAGTTATATAGTTAGGGTTATATACTGGTGTGATCAGAGGGTTCTATAGTATAGTTAGTTATATAGTTAGGGTTATATACTGGTGTGATCAGAGGGTTCTATAGTATAGTTAGTTATATAGTTAGGGTTATATACTGGTGTGATCAGAGGGTTCTATAGTATAGTTAGTTATATAGTTAGGGTTATATACTGGTGTGATCAGAGGGTTCTATAGTATAGTTAGTTATATAGTTAGGGTTATATACTGGTGTGATCAGAGGGTTCTATAGTATAGTTAGTTATATAGTTAGGGTTATATACTGGTGTGATCAGAGGGTTCTATAGTATAGTTATATAGTTAGGGTTATATACTGGTGTGATCAGAGGGTTCTATAGTATAGTTAGTTATATAGTTAGGGTTATATACTGGTGTGATCAGAGGGTTCTATAGTATAGTTAGTTATATAGTTAGGGTTATATACTGGTGTGATCAGAGGGTTCTATAGTATAGTTAGTTATATAGTTAGGGTTATATACTGGTGTGATCAGAGGGTTCTATAGTATAGTTAGTTATATAGTTAGGGTTATATACTGGTGTGATCAGAGGGTTCTATAGTATAGTTATATAGTTAGGGTTATATACTGGTGTGATCAGAGGGTTCTATAGTATAGTTAGTTATATAGTTAGGGTTATATACTGGTGTGATCAGAGGGTTCTATAGTATAGTTAGTTATATAGTTAGGGTTATATACTGGTGTGATCAGAGGGTTCTATAGTATAGTTATATAGTTAAGGTTATATACTGGTGTGATCAGAGGGTTCTATAGTATAGTTAGTTATATAGTTAGGGTTATATACTGGTGTGATCAGAGGGTTCTATAGTATAGTTAGTTATATAGTTAGGGTTATATACTGGTGTGATCAGAGGGTTCTATAGTTAGTTATATAGTTAGGGTTATATACTGGTGTGATCAGAGGGTTCTATAGTATAGTTAGTATATAGTTAGGGTTATATACTGGTGTGATCAGAGGGTTCTATAGTATAGTTATATAGTTAGGGTTATATACTGGTGTGATCAGAGGGTTCTATAGTATAGTTATATAGTTAGGGTTATATACTGGTGTGATCAGAGGGTTCTATAGTATAGTTAGTCATATAGTTAGGGTTATATACTGGTGTGATCAGAGGGTTCTATAGTATAGTTATATAGTTAGGGTTATATACTGGTGTGATCAGAGGGTTCTATAGTATAGTTAGTTATATAGTTAGGGTTATATACTGGTGTGATCAGAGGGTTCTATAGTATAGTTATATAAGTTAGGGTTATATACTGGTGTGATCAGAGGGTTCTATAGTATAGTTATATAGTTAGGGTTATATACTGGTGTGATCAGAGGGTTCTATAGTATAGTTATATAGTTAGGGTTATATACTGGTGTGATCAGAGGGTTCTATAGTATAGTTAGTTATATAGTTAGGGTTATATACTGGTGTGATCAGAGGGTTCTATAGTATAGTTAGTTATATAGTTAGGGTTATATACTGGTGTGATCAGAGGGTTCTATAGTATAGTTAGTTATATAGTTAGGGTTATATACTGGTGTGATCAGAGGGTTCTATAGTATAGTTAGTTATATAGTTAGGGTTATATACTGGTGTGATCAGAGGGTTCTATAGTATAGTTAGTTATATAGTTAGGGTTATATACTGGTGTGATCAGAGGGTTCTATAGTTAGGTTATATAGTTAGGGTTATATACTGGTGTGATCAGAGGGTTCTATAGTAGTTAGTTATATAGTTAGGGTTATATACTGGTGTGATCAGAGGGTTCTATAGTATAGTTAGTTATATAGTTAGGGTTATATACTGGTGTGATCAGAGGGTTCTATAGTATAGTTAGTTATATAGTTAGGGTTATATACTGGTGTGATCAGAGGGTTCTATAGTATAGTTAGTTATATAGTTAGGGTTATATACTGGTGTGATCAGAGGGTTCTATAGTATAGTTATATAGTTAGGGTTATATACTGGTGTGATCAGAGGGTTCTATAGTATAGTTAGTTATATAGTTAGGGTTATATACTGGTGTGATCAGAGGGTTCTATAGTATAGTTATATAGTTAGGGTTATATACTGGTGTGATCAGAGGGTTCTATAGTATAGTTAGTTATATAGTTAGGGTTATATACTGGTGTGATCAGAGGGTTCTATAGTATAGTTAGTTATATAGTTAGGGTTATATACTGGTGTGATCAGAGGGTTCTATAGTATAGTTAGTTATATAGTTAGGGTTATATACTGGTGTGATCAGAGGGTTCTATAGTATAGTTAGTTATATAGTTAGGGTTATATACTGGTGTGATCAGAGGGTTCTATAGTATAGTTAGTTATATAGTTAGGGTTATATACTGGTGTGATCAGAGGGTTCTATAGTATAGTTAGTTATATAGTTAGGGTTATATACTGGTGTGATCAGAGGGTTCTATAGTATAGTTAGTTATATAGTTAGGGTTATATACTGGTGTGATCAGAGGGTTCTATAGTATAGTTAGTTATATAGTTAGGGTTATATACTGGTGTGATCAGAGGGTTCTATAGTATAGTTAGTTATATAGTTAGGGTTATATACTGGTGTGATCAGAGGGTTCTATAGTATAGTTATATAGTTAGGGTTATATACTGGTGTGATCAGAGGGTTCTATAGTATAGTTAGTTATATAGTTAGGGTTATATACTGGTGTGATCAGAGGGTTCTATAGTATAGTTATATAGTTAGGGTTATATACTGGTGTGATCAGAGGGTTCTATAGTATAGTTAGTTATATAGTTAGGGTTATATACTGGTGTGATCAGAGGGTTCTATAGTATAGTTAGTTATATAGTTAGGGTTATATACTGGTGTGATCAGAGGGTTCTATAGTATAGTTAGTTATATAGTTAGGGTTATATACTGGTGTGATCAGAGGGTTCTATAGTATAGTTAGTTATATAGTTAGGGTTATATACTGGTGTGATCAGAGGGTTCTATAGTATAGTTAGTTATATAGTTAGGGTTATATACTGGTGTGATCAGAGGGTTCTATAGTATAGTTAGTTATATAGTTAGGGTTATATACTGGTGTGATCAGAGGGTTCTATAGTATAGTTATATAGTTAGGGTTATATACTGGTGTGATCAGAGGGTTCTATAGTATAGTTAGTTATATAGTTAGGGTTATATACTGGTGTGATCAGAGGGTTCTATAGTATAGTTAGTTATATAGTTAGGGTTATATACTGGTGTGATCAGAGGGTTCTATAGTATAGTTAGTTATATAGTTAGGGTTATATACTGGTGTGATCAGAGGGTTCTATAGTATAGTTAGTTATATAGTTAGGGTTATATACTGGTGTGATCAGAGGGTTCTATAGTATAGTTAGTTATATAGTTAGGGTTATATACTGGTGTGATCAGAGGGTTCTATAGTATAGTTAGTATAGTTAGGGTTATATACTGGTGTGATCAGAGGGTTCTATAGTATAGTTAGTTATATAGTTAGGGTTATATACTGGTGTGATCAGAGGGTTCTATAGTATAGTTCATATAGTTAGGGTTATATACTGGTGTGATCAGAGGGTTCTATAGTATAGTTAGTTATATAGTTAGGGTTATATACTGGTGTGATCAGAGGGTTCTATAGTATAGTTAGTTATATAGTTAGGGTTATATACTGGTGTGATCAGAGGGTTCTATAGTATAGTTAGTTATATAGTTAGGGTTATATACTGGTGTGATCAGAGGGTTCTATAGTATAGTTAGTTATATAGTTAGGGTTATATACTGGTGTGATCAGAGGGTTCTATAGTATAGTTAGTTATATAGTTAGGGTTATATACTGGTGTGATCAGAGGGTTCTATAGTATAGTTAGTTATATAGTTAGGGTTATATACTGGTGTGATCAGAGGGTTCTATAGTATAGTTAGTTATATAGTTAGGGTTATATACTGGTGTGATCAGAGGGTTCTATAGTATAGTTATATAGTTAGGGTTATATACTGGTGTGATCAGAGGGTTCTATAGTATAGTTAGTTATATAGTTAGGGTTATATACTGGTGTGATCAGAGGGTTCTATAGTATAGTTAGTTATATAGTTAGGGTTATATACTGGTGTGATCAGAGGGTTCTATAGTATAGTTAGTTATATAGTTAGGGTTATATACTGGTGTGATCAGAGGGTTCTATAGTATAGTTAGTTATATAGTTAGGGTTATATACTGGTGTGATCAGAGGGTTCTATAGTATAGTTAGTTATATAGTTAGGGTTATATACTGGTGTGATCAGAGGGTTCTATAGTATAGTTAGTTATATAGTTAGGGTTATATACTGGTGTGATCAGAGGGTTCTATAGTATAGTTATATAGTTAGGGTTATATACTGGTGTGATCAGAGGGTTCTATAGTATAGTTAGTTATATAGTTAGGGTTATATACTGGTGTGATCAGAGGGTTCTATAGTATAGTTAGTCATATAGTTAGGGTTATATACTGGTGTGATCAGAGGGTTCTATAGTATAGTTAGTTATATAGTTAGGGTTATATACTGGTGTGATCAGAGGGTTCTATAGTATAGTTAGTTATATAGTTAGGGTTATATACTGGTGTGATCAGAGGGTTCTATAGTATAGTTAGTTATATAGTTAGGGTTATATACTGGTGTGATCAGAGGGTTCTATAGTATAGTTAGTTATATAGTTAGGGTTATATACTGGTGTGATCAGAGGGTTCTATAGTATAGTTAGTTATATAGTTAGGGTTATATACTGGTGTGATCAGAGGGTTCTATAGTATAGTTATATAGTTAGGGTTATATACTGGTGTGATCAGAGGGTTCTATAGTATAGTTAGTTATATAGTTAGGGTTATATACTGGTGTGATCAGAGGGTTCTATAGTATAGTTAGTTATATAGTTAGGGTTATATACTGGTGTGATCAGAGGGTTCTATAGTATAGTTAGTTATATAGTTAGGGTTATATACTGGTGTGATCAGAGGGTTCTATAGTTAGTTATATAGTTAGGGTTATATACTGGTGTGATCAGAGGGTTCTATAGTATAGTTAGTTATATAGTTAGGGTTATATACTGGTGTGATCAGAGGGTTCTATAGTATAGTTAGTTATATAGTTAGGGTTATATACTGGTGTGATCAGAGGGTTCTATAGTATAGTTAGTTATATAGTTAGGGTTATATACTGGTGTGATCAGAGGGTTCTATAGTATAGTTAGTTATATAGTTAGGGTTATATACTGGTGTGATCAGAGGGTTCTATAGTATAGTTAGTTATATAGTTAGGGTTATATACTGGTGTGATCAGAGGGTTCTATAGTATAGTTAGTTATATGTTAGGGTTATATACTGGTGTGATCAGAGGGTTCTATAGTATAGTTAGTCATATAGTTAGGGTTATATACTGGTGTGATCAGAGGGTTCTATAGTTAGTTATATAGTTAGGGTTATATACTGGTGTGATCAGAGGGTTCTATAGTTGTTATATAGTTAGGGTTATATACTGGTGTGATCAGAGGGTTCTATAGTATAGTTAGTTATATAGTTAGGGTTATATACTGGTGTGATCAGAGGGTTCTATAGTATAGTTATATAGTTAGGGTTATATACTGGTGTGATCAGAGGGTTCTATAGTAGTAGTTATATAGTTAGGGTTATATACTGGTGTGATCAGAGGGTTCTATAGTATAGTTAGTTATATAGTTAGGGTTATATACTGGTGTGATCAGAGGGTTCTATAGTATAGTTAGTTATATAGTTAGGGTTATATACTGGTGTGATCAGAGGGTTCTATAGTATAGTTATATAGTTAGGGTTATATACTGGTGTGATCAGAGGGTTCTATAGTATAGTTAGTTATATAGTTAGGGTTATATACTGGTGTGATCAGAGGGTTCTATAGTATAGTTAGTTATATAGTTAGGGTTATATACTGTTGTGATCAGAGGGTTCTATAGTATAGTTATAGAGTTAGGGTTATATACTGGTGTGATCAGAGGGTTCTATTGTATAGTTATATAGTTAGGGTTATATACTGGTGTGATCAGAGGGTTCTATAGTACAGTCATATAGTTAGGGTTATATACTGGTGTGATCAGAGGGTTCTATAGTATAGTTAGTTATATAGTTAGAGTTATATACTGGTGTGATCAGAGGGTTCTATAGTTAGTTAAGTAGTTAGGGTTATATACTAGTGTGATCAGAGGGTTCTATAGTATAGTTAGTTATATAGTTACGGTTATATACTGGTGTGATCAGAGGGTTCTATAGTTAGTTCTATAGTTAGGGTTATATACTGGTGTGATCAGAGGGTTCTATAGTATAGTTAGTCATATATTTAGAGTTATATACTGGTGTGATCAGAGGGTTCTATAGTATAGTTAGTTATATAGTTAAGGTTATATACTGGTGTGATCAGAGGGTTCTATAGTATAGTTAGTTATATAGTTAGGTTTATATACTGGTGTGATCAGAGGGTTCTATAGTATAGTTAGTTATATAGTTAGGGTTATATACTGGTGTGATCAGAGGGTTCTATAGTATAGTTATATAGTTAGGGTTATATACTGGTGTGATCAGAGGGTTCTATAGTAAGTTAGTTATATAGTTAGGGTTATATACTGGTGTGATCAGAGGGTTCTATAGTATAGTTAGTTATATAGTTAGGGTTATATACTGGTGTGATCAGAGGGTTCTATAGTATAGTTAGTCATATAGTTAGGGTTATATACTGGTGTGATCAGAGGGTTCTATAGTATAGTTAGTTATATAGTTAGGGTTATATACTGGTGTGATCAGAGGGTTCTATAGTATAGTTAGTTATATAGTTAGGGTTATATACTGGTGTGATCAGAGGGTTCTATAGTATAGTTAGTTATATAGTTAGGGTTATATACTGGTGTGATCAGAGGGTTCTATAGTTGTTAGTTATATAGTTAGGGTTATATACTGGTGTGATCAGAGGGTTCTATAGTATAGTTAGTTATATAGTTAGGGTTATATACTGGTGTGATCAGAGGGTTCTATAGTATAGTTAGTTATATAGTTAGGGTTATATACTGGTGTGATCAGAGGGTTCTATAGTATAGTTATATAGTTAGGGTTATATACTGGTGTGATCAGAGGGTTCTATAGTATAGTTAGTTATATAGTTAGGGTTATATACTGGTGTGATCAGAGGGTTCTATAGTATAGTTAGTTATATAGTTAGGGTTATATACTGGTGTGATCAGAGGGTTCTATAGATAGTTAGTTATATAGTTAGGGTTATATACTGGTGTGATCAGAGGGTTCTATAGTATAGTTAGTCATATAGTTAGGGTTATATACTGGTGTGATCAGAGGGTTCTATAGTATAGTTAGTCATATAGTTAGGGTTATATACTGGTGTGATCAGAGGGTTCTATAGTATAGTTAGTTATATAGTTAGGGTTATATACTGGTGTGATCAGAGGGTTCTATAGTATAGTTAGTTATATAGTTAGGGTTATATACTGGTGTGATCAGAGGGTTCTATAGATAGTTAGTTATATAGTTAGGGTTATATACTGGTGTGATCAGAGGGTTCTATAGTGTAGTTATATAGTTAGGGTTATATACTGGTGTGATCAGAGGGTTCTATAGTATAGTTAGTTATATAGTTAGGGTTATATACTGGTGTGATCAGAGGGTTCTATAGTATAGTTATATAGTTAGGGTTATATACTGGTGTGATCAGAGGGTTCTATAGTATAGTTAGTTATATAGTTAGGGTTATATACTGGTGTGATCAGAGGGTTCTATAGTATAGTTAGTTATATAGTTAGGGTTATATACTGGTGTGATCAGAGGGTTCTATAGTATAGTTAGTTATATAGTTAGGGTTATATACTGGTGTGATCAGAGGGTTCTATAGTATAGTTAGTTATATAGTTAGGGTTATATACTGGTGTGATCAGAGGGTTCTATAGTATAGTTAGTTATATAGTTAGGGTTATATACTGGTGTGATCAGAGGGTTCTATAGTATAGTTAGTTATATAGTTAGGGTTATATACTGGTGTGATCAGAGGGTTCTATAGATAGTAGTTATATAGTTAGGGTTATATACTGGTGTGATCAGAGGGTTCTATAGATATAGTTATATAGTTAGGGTTATATACTGGTGTGATCAGAGGGTTCTATAGTATAGTTAGTTATATAGTTAGGGTTATATACTGGTGTGATCAGAGGGTTCTATAGTATAGTTAGTTATATAGTTAGGGTTATATACTGGTGTGATCAGAGGGTTCTATAGTATCGTTAGTTATATAGTTAGGGTTATATACTGGTGTGATCAGAGGGTTCTATAGTATAGTTAGTTATATAGTTAGGGTTATATACTGGTGTGATCAGAGGGTTCTATAGTATAGTTAGTTATATAGTTAGGGTTATATACTGGTGTGATCAGAGGGTTCTATAGTATAGTTAGTTATATGGTTAGGGTTATATACTGGTGTGATCAGAGGGTTCTATAGATATAGTTATATAGTTAGGGTTATATACTGGTGTGATCAGAGGGTTCTATAGTATAGTTAGTTATATAGTTAGGGTTATATACTGGTGTGATCAGAGGGTTCTATAGTATAGTTAGTTATATAGTTAGGGTTATATACTGGTGTGATCAGAGGGTTCTATAGTATAGTTAGTTATATAGTTAGGGTTATATACTGGTGTGATCAGAGGGTTCTATAGTATAGTTAGTTATATAGTTAGGGTTATATACTGGTGTGATCAGAGGGTTCTATAGTTAGTTATATAGTTAGGGTTATATACTGGTGTGATCAGAGGGTTCTATAGTATAGTTAGTTATATAGTTAGGGTTATATACTGGTGTGATCAGAGGGTTCTATAGTATAGTTAGTTATATAGTTAAGGTTATATACTGGAGTGATCAGAGGGTTCTATAGTTAGTTATATAGTTAGGGTTATATACTGGTGTGATCAGAGGGTTCTATAGTATAGTTAGTCATATAGTTAGGGTTATATACTGGTGTGATCAGAGGGTTCTATAGTTAGTTATATAGTTAGGGTTATATACTGGTGTGATCAGAGGGTTCTATAGTATAGTTAGTTATATAGTTAGGGTTATATACTGGTGTGATCAGAGGGTTCTATAGTATAGTTAGTTATATAGTTAGGGTTATATACTGGTGTGATCAGAGGGTTCTATAGTATAGTTATATAGTTAGGGTTATATACTGGTGTGATCAGAGGGTTCTATAGTGTAGTTATATAGTTAGGGTTATATACTGGTGTGATCAGAGGGTTCTATAGTGTAGTTATATAGTTAGGGTTATATACTGGTGTGATCAGAGGGTTCTATAGTATAGTTAGTTATATAGTTAGGGTTATATACTGGTGTGATCAGAGGGTTCTATAGTATAGTTATATAGTTAGGGTTATATACTGGTGTGATCAGAGGGTTCTATAGTATAGTTTGTTATATAGTTAGGGTTATATACTGGTGTGATCAGAGGGTTCTATAGTATAGTTAGTTATATAGTTAGGGTTATATACTGGTGTGATCAGAGGGTTCTATAGATAGTAGTTATATAGTTAGGGTTATATACTGGTGTGATCAGAGGGTTCTATAGTATAGTTATATAGTTAGGGTTATATACTGGTGTGATCAGAGGGTTCTATAGTACAGTTCATATAGTTAGGGTTATATACTGGTGTGATCAGAGGGTTCTATAGTATAGTTAGTCATATATTTAGAGTTATATACTGGTGTGATCAGAGGGTTCTATAGTTAGTTATAGTAGTTAGGGTTATATACTGGTGTGATCAGAGGGTTCTATAGTATAGTTAGTTATATAGTTAGGGTTATATACTGGTGTGATCAGAGGGTTCTATAGTAGTTAGTTATATAGTTAGGGTTATATACTGGTGTGATCAGAGGGTTCTATAGTATAGTTAGTCATATAGTTAGGGTTATATACTGGTGTGATCAGAGGGTTCTATAGTATAGTTAGTTATATAGTTAAGGTTATATACTGGTGTGATCAGAGGGTTCTATAGTATAGTTAGTTATATAGTTAGGGTTATATACTGGTGTGATCAGAGGGTTCTATAGTATAGTTAGTTATATAGTTAGGGTTATATACTGGTGTGATCAGAGGGTTCTATAGTTAGTTATATAGTTAGGGTTATATACTGGTGTGATCAGAGGGTTCTATAGTATAGTTAGTTATATAGTTAGGGTTATATACTGGTGTGATCAGAGGGTTCTATAGTATAGTTAGTTATATAGTTAGGGTTATATACTGGTGTGATCAGAGGGTTCTATAGTATAGTTAGTCATATAGTTAGGGTTATATACTGGTGTGATCAGAGGGTTCTATAGTATAGTTAGTTATATAGTTAAGGTTATATACTGGTGTGATCAGAGGGTTCTATAGTATAGTTAGTTATATAGTTACGGTTATATACTGGTGTGATCAGAGGGTTCTATAGTATAGTTAGTTATATAGTTAGGGTTATATACTGGTGTGATCAGAGGGTTCTATAGTTAGTTCATATAGTTAGGGTTATATACTGGTGTGATCAGAGGGTTCTATAGTATAGTTAGTTATATAGTTAGGGTTATATACTGGTGTGATCAGAGGGTTCTATAGTATAGTTAGTTATATAGTTAGGGTTATATACTGGTGTGATCAGAGGGTTCTATAGTATAGTTATATAGTTAGGGTTATATACTGGTGTGATCAGAGGGTTCTATAGTATAGTTAGTTATATAGTTAGGGTTATATACTGGTGTGATCAGAGGGTTCTATAGTATAGTTAGTTATATAGTTAGGGTTATATACTGGTGTGATCAGAGGGTTCTATAGTTAGTTATATAGTTAGGGTTATATACTGGTGTGATCAGAGGGTTCTATAGTACAGTTAGTCATATAGTTAGGGTTGTTTACTGGTGTGATCAGAGGGTTCTATAGTTAGTCATATAGTTAGGGTTATATACTGGTGTGATCAGAGGGTTCCATAGTATAGTTAGTTATATAGTTAGAGTTATATACTGGTGTGATCAGAGGGTTCTATAGTATAGTTATATAGTTAGGGTTATATACTGGTGTGATCAGAGGGTTCTATAGTGTAGTTATATAGTTAGGGTTATATACTGGTGTGATCAGAGGGTTCTATAGTGTAGTTATATAGTTAGGGTTATATACTGGTGTGATCAGAAGGTTCTATAGTATAGTTAGTTATATAGTTAGGGTTATATACTGGTGTGATCAGAGGGTTCTATAGTATAGTTATATAGTTAGGGTTATATACTGGTGTGATCAGAGGGTTCTATAGTATAGTTAGTTATATAGTCAGGGTTATATACTGGTGTGATCAGAGGGTTCTATAGTATAGTTAGTTATATAGTTATGGTTATATACTGGTTTGTTCAGAGGGTTCTATAGTATAGTTAGTTATATAGTTAGGGTTATATACTGGTGTGATCAGAGGGTTCTATAGTATAGTTAGTTATATAGTTAGGGTTATATACTGGTGTGATCAGAGGGTTCTAGGGTATAGTTATTCAGATAGTTAGGGTTATATACTGGTGTGATCAGAGGGTTCTATAGAATTGTTAGTTATATAGTTAGGGTTATATACTGGTGTGATCAGAGGGTTCTATAATATAGTTATATAGTTAGGGTTATATATTGGTGTGATCAGAGGGTTCTATAATATAGTTATATAGTTAGGATTATATATTGGTGTGATCAGAGGGTTCTATAGTATAGATAGTTATATATTTAGGGTTGTATACTGGTGTGATCAGAGGGTTCTATAGTATAGTTAGTTATATTGTTAGGGTTATATACTGGTGTGATAAGAGGGTTCTATATTATAGTTAGTTATATAGTTAGCGTTATATACTGGTGTGATCAGAGGGTTATATAGTATAGTTAGTTATATAGTTAGGGTTATATACTGGTGTGATCAGAGGGTTCTATAGAATTGTTAGTCATATAGTTAGGGTTATATACTGGTGTGATCAGAGGGTTCTATAGTATAGTTAGTTATATGGTTATGGTTATACACTGGTGTGATCAGAGGGTTCTATAATATAGTTATATAGTTAGGATTATATACTGGTGTTATCAGAGGGTTCTATAGTATAGATAGTTATATAGTTATGGTTGTATACTGGTGTGATCAGAGGGTTCTATAGTATAGTTAGTTATATGGTTAGGGTTATATACTGGTGTGATCAGAGGGTTCTATAGTATAGTTAGTTATATAGTTAGGTTTATATACTGGTGTGATCAGAGGGTTCTATAGTATAGTTAGTTATATAGTTAGGGTTATATACTGTTGTGATCAGAGGGTTCTATAGTATAGTTATAGAGTTAGGGTTATATACTGGTGTGATCAGAGGGTTCTATTGTATAGTTATATAGTTAGGGTTATATACTGGTGTGATCAGAGGGTTCTATAGTACAGTCATATAGTTAGGGTTATATACTGGTGTGATCAGAGGGTTCTATAGTTAGTTATATATTTAGGGTTATATACTGGTGTGATCAGAGGGTTCTATAGTATAGTTCTAAAGTTAGGGTTATATACTGGTGTGATCAGAGGGTTCTATAGTATAGTTAGTTATATAGTTAGGGTTATATACTGGTGTGATCAGAGGGTTCTATAGTATAGTTAGTTATATAGTTAGGGTTATATTCTGGTTTGATCAGAGGGTTCTATAGTACAGTTAGTTATATAGTTAGGGTTATATACTGGTGTGATCAGAGGGTTATATAGTATAGTTAGTTATATAGTTAGGGTTATATACTGGTGTGATCAGAGGGTTCTATAGAATTGTTAGTCATATAGTTAGGGTTATATACTGGTGTGATCAGAGGGTTCTATAGTATAGTTAGTTATATAGTTAGGGTTATATACTGGTGTGATCAGAGGGTTCTATAATATAGTTATATAGTTAGGATTATATACTGGTGTTATCAGAGGGTTCTATAGTATAGATAGTTATATAGTTATGGTTGTATACTGGTGTGATCAGAGGGTTCTATAGTATAGTTAGTTATATGGTTAGGGTTATATAATGGTGTGATCAGAGGGTTCTATAGTATAATTAGTTATATAGTTAGGGTTATATACTGGTGTGATCAGAGGGTTCTATAGTATAGTTATATAGTTAGGGTTATATACTGGTGTGATCAGAGGGTTCTATAGTACAGTTAGTCATATAGTTAGGGTTGTTTACTGGTGTGATCAGAGGGTTCTATAGTTAGTCATATAGTTAGGGTTATATACTGGTGTGATCAGAGGGTTCCATAGTATAGTTAGTTATATAGTTAGAGTTATATACTGGTGTGATCAGAGGGTTCTATAGTATAGTTATATAGTTAGGGTTATATACTGGTGTGATCAGAGGGTTCTATAGTGTAGTTATATAGTTAGGGTTATATACTGGTGTGATCAGAGGGTTCTATAGTGTAGTTATATAGTTAGGGTTATATACTGGTGTGATCAGAAGGTTCTATAGTATAGTTAGTTATATAGTTAGGGTTATATACTGGTGTGATCAGAGGGTTCTATAGTATAGTTATATAGTTAGGGTTATATACTGGTGTGATCAGAGGGTTCTATAGTATAGTTAGTTATATAGTCAGGGTTATATACTGGTGTGATCAGAGGGTTCTATAGTATAGTTAGTTATATAGTTATGGTTATATACTGGTTTGTTCAGAGGGTTCTATAGTATAGTTAGTTATATAGTTAGGGTTATATACTGGTGTGATCAGAGGGTTCTATAGTATAGTTAGTTATATAGTTAGGGTTATATACTGGTGTGATCAGAGGGTTCTAGGGTATAGTTATTCAGATAGTTAGGGTTATATACTGGTGTGATCAGAGGGTTCTATAGAATTGTTAGTTATATAGTTAGGGTTATATACTGGTGTGATCAGAGGGTTCTATAATATAGTTATATAGTTAGGGTTATATATTGGTGTGATCAGAGGGTTCTATAATATAGTTATATAGTTAGGATTATATATTGGTGTGATCAGAGGGTTCTATAGTATAGATAGTTATATATTTAGGGTTGTATACTGGTGTGATCAGAGGGTTCTATAGTATAGTTAGTTATATTGTTAGGGTTATATACTGGTGTGATAAGAGGGTTCTATATTATAGTTAGTTATATAGTTAGCGTTATATACTGGTGTGATCAGAGGGTTATATAGTATAGTTAGTTATATAGTTAGGGTTATATACTGGTGTGATCAGAGGGTTCTATAGAATTGTTAGTCATATAGTTAGGGTTATATACTGGTGTGATCAGAGGGTTCTATAGTATAGTTAGTTATATGGTTATGGTTATACACTGGTGTGATCAGAGGGTTCTATAATATAGTTATATAGTTAGGATTATATACTGGTGTTATCAGAGGGTTCTATAGTATAGATAGTTATATAGTTATGGTTGTATACTGGTGTGATCAGAGGGTTCTATAGTATAGTTAGTTATATGGTTAGGGTTATATACTGGTGTGATCAGAGGGTTCTATAGTATAGTTAGTTATATAGTTAGGTTTATATACTGGTGTGATCAGAGGGTTCTATAGTATAGTTAGTTATATAGTTAGGGTTATATACTGTTGTGATCAGAGGGTTCTATAGTATAGTTATAGAGTTAGGGTTATATACTGGTGTGATCAGAGGGTTCTATTGTATAGTTATATAGTTAGGGTTATATACTGGTGTGATCAGAGGGTTCTATAGTACAGTCATATAGTTAGGGTTATATACTGGTGTGATCAGAGGGTTCTATAGTTAGTTATATATTTAGGGTTATATACTGGTGTGATCAGAGGGTTCTATAGTATAGTTCTAAAGTTAGGGTTATATACTGGTGTGATCAGAGGGTTCTATAGTATAGTTAGTTATATAGTTAGGGTTATATTCTGGTTTGATCAGAGGGTTCTATAGTACAGTTAGTTATATAGTTAGGGTTATATACTGGTGTGATCAGAGGGTTATATAGTATAGTTAGTTATATAGTTAGGGTTATATACTGGTGTGATCAGAGGGTTCTATAGAATTGTTAGTCATATAGTTAGGGTTATATACTGGTGTGATCAGAGGGTTCTATAGTATAGTTAGTTATATAGTTAGGGTTATATACTGGTGTGATCAGAGGGTTCTATAATATAGTTATATAGTTAGGATTATATACTGGTGTTATCAGAGGGTTCTATAGTATAGATAGTTATATAGTTATGGTTGTATACTGGTGTGATCAGAGGGTTCTATAGTATAGTTAGTTATATGGTTAGGGTTATATAATGGTGTGATCAGAGGGTTCTATAGTATAATTAGTTATATAGTTAGGGTTATATACTGGTGTGATCAGAGGGTTCTATAGTTAGTTATATAGTTAGGGTTATATACTGGTGTGATCAGAGGGTTCTATAGTACAGTTAGTCATATAGTTAGGGTTGTTTACTGGTGTGATCAGAGGGTTCTATAGTTAGTCATATAGTTAGGGTTATATACTGGTGTGATCAGAGGGTTCCATAGTATAGTTAGTTATATAGTTAGAGTTATATACTGGTGTGATCAGAGGGTTCTATAGTATAGTTATATAGTTAGGGTTATATACTGGTGTGATCAGAGGGTTCTATAGTGTAGTTATATAGTTAGGGTTATATACTGGTGTGATCAGAGGGTTCTATAGTGTAGTTATATAGTTAGGGTTATATACTGGTGTGATCAGAAGGTTCTATAGTATAGTTAGTTATATAGTTAGGGTTATATACTGGTGTGATCAGAGGGTTCTATAGTATAGTTATATAGTTAGGGTTATATACTGGTGTGATCAGAGGGTTCTATAGTATAGTTAGTTATATAGTCAGGGTTATATACTGGTGTGATCAGAGGGTTCTATAGTATAGTTAGTTATATAGTTATGGTTATATACTGGTTTGTTCAGAGGGTTCTATAGTATAGTTAGTTATATAGTTAGGGTTATATACTGGTGTGATCAGAGGGTTCTATAGTATAGTTAGTTATATAGTTAGGGTTATATACTGGTGTGATCAGAGGGTTCTAGGGTATAGTTATTCAGATAGTTAGGGTTATATACTGGTGTGATCAGAGGGTTCTATAGAATTGTTAGTTATATAGTTAGGGTTATATACTGGTGTGATCAGAGGGTTTATATAATATAGTTATGTAGTTAGGGTTATATATTGGTGTGATCAGAGGGTTCTATAATATAGTTATATAGTTAGGATTATATATTGGTGTGATCAGAGGGTTCTATAGTATAGATAGTTATATATTTAGGGTTGTATACTGGAGTGATCAGAGGGTTCTATAGTATAGTTAGTTATATTGTTAGGGTTATATACTGGTGTGATAAGAGGGTTCTATATTATAGTTAGTTATATAGTTAGCGTTATATACTGGTGTGATCAGAGGGTTATATAGTATAGTTAGTTATATAGTTAGGGTTATATACTGGTGTGATCAGAGGGTTCTATAGAATTGTTAGTCATATAGTTAGGGTTATATACTGGTGTGATCAGAGGGTTCTATAGTATAGTTAGTTATATGGTTATGGTTATACACTGGTGTGATCAGAGGGTTCTATAATATAGTTATATAGTTAGGATTATATACTGGTGTTATCAGAGGGTTCTATAGTATAGATAGTTATATAGTTATGGTTGTATACTGGTGTGATCAGAGGGTTCTATAGTATAGTTAGTTATATGGTTAGGGTTATATACTGGTGTGATCAGAGGGTTCTATAGTATAGTTAGTTATATAGTTAGGTTTATATACTGGTGTGATCAGAGGGTTCTATAGTATAGTTAGTTATATAGTTAGGGTTATATACTGTTGTGATCAGAGGGTTCTATAGTATAGTTATAGAGTTAGGGTTATATACTGGTGTGATCAGAGGGTTCTATTGTATAGTTATATAGTTAGGGTTATATACTGGTGTGATCAGAGGGTTCTATAGTACAGTCATATAGTTAGGGTTATATACTGGTGTGATCAGAGGGTTCTATAGTTAGTTATAAATTTAGGGTTATATACTGGTGTGATCAGAGGGTTCTATAGTATAGTTCTAAAGTTAGGGTTATATACTGGTGTGATCAGAGGGTTCTATAGTATAGTTAGTTATATAGTTAGGGTTATATACTGGTGTGATCAGAGGGTTCTATAGTATAGTTAGTTATATAGTTAGGGTTATATTCTGGTTTGATCAGAGGGTTCTATAGTACAGTTAGTTATATAGTTAGGGTTATATACTGGTGTGATCAGAGGGTTATATAGTATAGTTAGTTATATAGTTAGGGTTATATACTGGTGTGATCAGAGGGTTCTATAGAATTGTTAGTCATATAGTTAGGGTTATATACTGGTGTGATCAGAGGGTTCTATAGTATAGTTAGTTATATAGTTAGGGTTATATACTGGTGTGATCAGAGGGTTCTATAATATAGTTATATAGTTAGGATTATATACTGGTGTTATCAGAGGGTTCTATAGTATAGATAGTTATATAGTTATGGTTGTATACTGGTGTGATCAGAGGGTTCTATAGTATAGTTAGTTATATGGTTAGGGTTATATAATGGTGTGATCAGAGGGTTCTATAGTATAATTAGTTATATAGTTAGGGTTATATACTGGTGTGATCAGAGGGTTCTATAGTATAGTTAGTTATATAGTTAGGGTTATATACTGGTGTTATCAGAGGGTTCTATAGTTAGTTATATAGTTAGGGTTATATACTGGTGTGATCAGAGGGTTCTATAGTACAGTTAGTCATATAGTTAGGGTTGTTTACTGGTGTGATCAGAGGGTTCTATAGTTAGTCATATAGTTAGGGTTATATACTGGTGTGATCAGAGGGCTCCATAGTATAGTTAGTTATATAGTTAGAGTTATATACTGGTGTGATCAGAGGGTTCTATAGTATAGTTATATAGTTAGGGTTATATACTGGTGTGATCAGAGGGTTCTATAGTGTAGTTATATAGTTAGGGTTATATACTGGTGTGATCAGAGGGTTCTATAGTATAGTTAGTTATATAGTCAGGGTTATATACTGGTGTGATCAGAGGGTTCTATAGTATAGTTAGTTATATAGTTAGGGTTATATACTGGTGTGTTCAGAGGGTTCTATAGTATAGTTAGTTATATAGTTAGGGTTATATACTGGTGTGATCAGAGGGTTCTATAGTATAGTTAGTTATATAGTTAGGGTTATATACTGGTGTGATCAGAGGGTTCTATAGTATAGTTATATAGTTAGGGTTATATACTGGTGTGATCAGAGGGTTCTATAGTATAGTTAGTTATATAGTTAGGGTTATATACTGGTGTGATCAGAGGGTTCTATAGAATTGTTAGTTATATAGTTAGGGTTATATACTGGTGTGATCAGAGGGTTCTATAATATAGTTATATAGTTAGGGTTATATATTGGTGTGATCAGAGGGTTCTATAGTATAGATAGTTATATATTTAGGGTTGTATACTGGTGTGATCAGAGGGTTCTATAGTATAGTTAGTTATATTGTTAGGGTTATATACTGGTGTGATAAGAGGGTTCTATATTATAGTTAGTTATATAGTTAGCGTTATATACTGGTGTGATCAGAGGGTTATATAGTATAGTTAGTTATATAGTTAGGGTTATATACTGGTGTGATCAGAGGGTTCTATAGAATTGTTAGTCATATAGTTAGGGTTATATACTGGTGTGATCAGAGGGTTCTATAGTATAGTTAGTTATATGGTTATGGTTATACACCGGTGTGATCAGAGGGTTCTATAATATAGTTATATAGTTAGGATTATATACTGGTGTTATCAGAGGGTTCTATAGTATAGATAGTTATATAGTTATGGTTGTATACTGGTGTGATCAGAGGGTTCTATAGTATAGTTAGTTATATGGTTAGGGTTATATACTGGTGTGATCAGAGGGTTCTATAGTATAGTTAGTTATATAGTTAGGTTTATATACTGGTGTGATCAGAGGGTTCTATAGTATAGTTAGTTATATGGTTAGGGTTATATACTGTTGTGATCAGAGGGTTCTATAGTATAGTTATAGAGTTAGGGTTATATACTGGTGTGATCAGAGGGTTCTATTGAATAGTTATATAGTTAGGGTTATATACTGGTGTGATCAGAGGGTTCTATAGTACAGTCATATAGTTAGGGTTATATACTGGTGTGATCAGAGGGTTCTATAGTTAGTTATATTGTTAGGGTTATATACTGGTGTGATCAGACGGTTCTATAGTATAGTTCTAAAGTTAGGGTTATATACTGGTGTGATCAGAGGGTTCTATAGTATAGTTAGTTATATAGTTAGGGTTATATACTGGTGTGATCAGAGGGTTCTATAGTATAGTTAGTTATATAGTTAGGGTTATATTCTGGTTTGATCAGAGGGTTCTATAGTACAGTTAGTTATATAGTTAGGGTTATATACTGGTGTGATCAGAGGGTTATATAGTATAGTTAGTTATATAGTTAGGGTTATATACTGGTGTGATCAGAGGGTTCTATAGAATTGTTAGTCATATAGTTAGGGTTATATACTGGTGTGATCAGAGGGTTCTATAGTATAGTTAGTTATATAGTTAGGGTTATATACTGGTGTGATCAGAGGGTTCTATAATATAGTTATATAGTTAGGATTATATACTGGTGTTATCAGAGGGTTCTATAGTATAGATAGTTATATAGTTTTGGTTGTATACTGGTGTGATCAGAGGGTTCTATAGTATAGTTAGGTATATGGTTAGGGTTATATAATGGTGTGATCAGAGGGTTCTATAGTATAATTAGTTATATAGTTAGGGTTATATACTGGTGTGATCAGAGGGTTCTATAGTATAGTTAGTTATATAGTTAGGGTTATATACTGGTGTTATCAGAGGGTTCTATAGTTAGTTATATAGTTAGGGTTATATACTGGTGTGATCAGAGGGTTCTATAGTACAGTTAGTCATATAGTTAGGGTTGTTTACTGGTGTGATCAGAGGGTTCTATAGTTAGTCATATAGTTAGGGTTATATACTGGTGTGATCAGAGGGTTCCATAGTATAGTTAGTTATATAGTTAGAGTTATATACTGGTGTGATCAGAGGGTTCTATAGTATAGTTATATAGTTAGGGTTATATACTGGTGTGATCAGAGGGTTCTATAGTGTAGTTATATAGTTAGGGTTATATACTGGTGTGATCAGAGGGTTCTATAGTATAGTTAGTTATATAGTTAGGGTTATATACTGGTGTGATCAGAGGGTTCTATAGTATAGTTAGTTATATAGTTAAGGTTATATACTGGAGTGATCAGAGGGTTCTATAGTATAGTTAGTTATATAGTTAGGGTTATATACTGGTGTGATCAGAAGGTTCTATAGTATAGTTAGTTATATAGTTAGGGTTATATACTGGTGTGATCAGAGGGTTCTATAGTATAGTTATATAGTTAGGCTTATATACTGGAGTGATCAGAGGGTTCTATAGTATAGTTAGTTATATAGTCAGGGTTATATACTGGTGTGATCAGAGGGTTCTATAGTATAGTTAGTTATATAGTTAGGGTTATATACTGGTTTGTTCAGAGGGTTCTATAGTATAGCTAGTTATATAGTTAGGGTTATATACTGGTGTGTTCAGAGGGTTCTATAGTATAGTTAGTTATATAGTTAGGGTTATATACTGTTGTGATCAGAGGGTTCTAGGGTATAGTTATTCAGATAGTTAGGGTTATATACTGGTGTGATCAGAGGGTTCTATAGAATTGTTAGTTATATAGTTAGGGTTATATACTGGTGTGATCAGAGGGTTCTATAATATAGTTATATAGTTAGGGTTATATATTGGTGTGATCAGAGGGTTCTATAGTATAGATAGTTATATAGTTAGGGTTATATACTGGTGTGATCAGAGGGTTCTATAGTATAGTTAGTTATATAGTTAGGGTTATATACTGGTGTGATCAGAGGGTTCTATAGTATAGTTAGTTATATAGTTAGGGTTATATACTGGTGTGATCAGAGGGTTCTATAGTATAGTTAGTTATATAGTTAGGGTTATATACTGGTGTGATCAGAGGGTTCTATAGTATAGTTAGTTATATAGTTAGGGTTATATACTGGTGTGATCAGAGGGTTCTATAGTATAGTTAGTTATATAGTTAGGGTTATATACTGGTGTGATCAGAGGGTTCTATAGTATAGTTAGTTATATAGTTAGGGTTATATACTGGTGTGATCAGAGGGTTCTATAGTATAGTTATATAGTTAGGGTTATATACTGGTGTGATCAGAGGGTTCTATAGTATAGTTAGTTATATAGTCAGGGTTATATACTGGTGTGATCAGAGGGTTCTATAGTATAGTTAGTTATATAGTTAGGGTTATATACTGGTGTGATCAGAGGGTTCTATAGTATAGTTAGTTATATAGTTAGGGTTATATACTGGTGTGATCAGAGGGTTCTATAGTATAGTTAGTTATATAGTTAGGGTTATATACTGGTGTGATCAGAGGGTTCTATAGAATAGTTAGTTATATAGTTAGGGTTATATACTGGTGTGATCAGAGGGTTCTATAGTATAGTTAGTTATATAGTTAGGGTTATATACTGGTGTGATCAGAGGGTTCTATAATATAGTTATATAGTTAGGGTTATATATTGGTGTGATCAGAGGGTTCTATAGTATAAATAGTTATATATTTAGGGTTGTATACTGGTGTGATCAGAGGGTTCTATAGTATAGTTAGTTATATTGTTAGGGTTATATACTGGTGTGATAAGAGGGTTCTATAGTATAGTTAGTTATATAGTTAGGGTTATATACTGGTGTGATCAGAGGGTTATATAGTATAGTTAGTTATATAGTTAGGGTTATATACTGGTGTGATCAGAGGGTTCTATAGAATTGTTAGTCATATAGTTAGGGTTATATACTGGTGTGATCAGAGGGTTCTATAGTATAGTTAGTTATATAGTTAGGGTTATACACTGGTGTGATCAGAGGGTTCTATAATATAGTTATATAGTTAGGATTATATACTGGTGTTATCAGAGGGTTCTATAGTATAGATAGTTATATAGTTATGGTTGTATACTGGTGTGATCAGAGGGTTCTATAGTATAGTTAGTTATATGGTTAGGGTTATATACTGGTGTGATCAGAGGGTTCTATAGTATAGTTAGTTATATAGTTAGGTTTATATACTGGTGTGATCAGAGGGTTCTATAGTATAGTTAGTTATATAGTTAGGGTTATATACTGGTGTGATCAGAGGGTTCTATAGTATAGTTATAAAGTTAGGGTTATATACTGGTGTGATCAGAGGGTTCTATAGTATAGTTAGTTATATAGTTAGGGTTATATACTGGTGTGATCAGAGGGTTCTATAGTATAGTTAGTTATATAGTTAGGGTTATATACTGGTGTGATCAGAGGGTTCTATAGTATAGTTAGTTATATAGTTAGGGTTATATACTGGTGTGATCAGAGGGTTCTATAGTATAGTTAGTTATATAGTTAGGGTTATATACTGGTGTGATCAGAGGGTTCTATAATATAGTTATATAGTTAGGATTATATACTGGTGTGATCAGAGGGTTCTATAGTATAGATAGTTATATAGTTATGGTTGTATACTGGTGTGATCAGAGGGTTCTATAGTATAGTTAGTTATATAGTTAGGGTTATATACTGGTGTGATCAGAGGGTTATATAGTATAGTTAGTTATATAGTTAGGGTTATATACTGGTGTGATCAGAGGGTTCTATAGAATTGTTAGTCATATAGTTAGGGTTATATACTGGTGTGATCAGAGGGTTCTATAGTATAGTTAGTTATATAGTTAGGGTTATACACTGGTGTGATCAGAGGGTTCTATAATATAGTTATATAGTTAGGATTATATACTGGTGTTATCAGAGGGTTCTATAGTATAGATAGTTATATAGTTATGGTTGTATACTGGTGTGATCAGAGGGTTCTATAGTATAGTTAGTTATATGGTTAGGGTTATATACTGGTGTGATCAGAGGGTTCTATAGTATAGTTAGTTATATAGTTAGGTTTATATACTGGTGTGATCAGAGGGTTCTATAGTATAGTTAGTTATATAGTTAGGGTTATATACTGTTGTGATCAGAGGGTTCTATAGTATAGTTATATAGTTAGGGTTATATACTGGTGTGATCAGAGGGTTCTATTGTATAGTTATATAGTTAGGGTTATATACTGGTGTGATCAGAGGGTTCTATAGTACAGTCATATAGTTAGGGTTATATACTGGTGTGATCAGAGGGTTCTATAGTTAGTTATATAGTTAGGGTTATATACTGGTGTGATCAGAGGGTTCTATAGTATAGTTCTAAAGTTAGGGTTATATACTGGTGTGATCAGAGGGTTCTATAGTATAGTTAGTTATATAGTTAGGGTTATATACTGGTGTGATCAGAGGGTTCTATAGTATAGTTAGTTATATAGTTAGGGTTATATACTGGTGTGATCAGAGGGTTCTATAGTATAGTTAGTTATATAGTTAGGGTTATATACTGGTGTGATCAGAGGGTTCTATAGTATAGTTAGTTATATAGTTAGGGTTATATACTGGTGTGATCAGATGGTTCTATAGTTAGTTATATAGTTAGGGTTATATACTGGTGTGATCAGAGGGTTCTATAGTATAGTTAGTTATATAGTCAGGGTTATATACTGGTGTGATCAGAGGGTTCTATAGTATAGTTAGTTATATAGTTAGGGTTATATACTGGTTTGTTCAGAGGGTTCTATAGTATAGTTAGTTATATAGTTAGGGTTATATACTGGTGTGATCAGAGGGTTCTAGGGTATAGTTATTCAGATAGTTAGGGTTATATACTGGTGTGATCAGAGGGTTCTATAGAATTGTTAGTTATATAGTTAGGGTTATATACTGGTGTGATCAGAGGGTTCTATAGATGTTAGTTATATAGTTAGGGTTATATACTGGTGTGATCAGAGGGTTCTATAATATAGTTATATAGTTAGGGTTATATATTGGTGTGATCAGAGGGTTCTATAGTATAGATAGTTATATATTTAGGGTTGTATACTGGTGTGATCAGAGGGTTCTATAGTATAGTTAGTTATATTGTTAGGGTTATATACTGGTGTGATAAGAGGGTTCTATAGTATAGTTAGTTATATAGTTAGGGTTATATACTGGTGTGATCAGAGGGTTATATAGTATAGTTAGTTATATAGTTAGGGTTATATACTGGTGTGATCAGAGGGTTCTATAGAATTGTTAGTCATATAGTTAGGGTTATATACTGGTGTGATCAGAGGGTTCTATAGTATAGTTAGTTATATAGTTAGGGTTATACACTGGTGTGATCAGAGGGTTCTATAATATAGTTATATAGTTAGGATTATATACTGGTGTTATCAGAGGGTTCTATAGTATAGATAGTTATATAGTTATGGTTGTATACTGGTGTGATCAGAGGGTTCTATAGTATAGTTAGTTATATGGTTAGGGTTATATACTGGTGTGATCAGAGGGTTCTATAGTATAGTTAGTTATATAGTTAGGTTTATATACTGGTGTGATCAGAGGGTTCTATAGTATAGTTAGTTATATAGTTAGGGTTATATACTGTTGTGATCAGAGGGTTCTATAGTATAGTTATATAGTTAGGGTTATATACTGGTGTGATCAGAGGGTTCTATTGTATAGTTATATAGTTAGGGTTATATACTGGTGTGATCAGAGGGTTCTATAGTACAGTCATATAGTTAGGGTTATATACTGGTGTGATCAGAGGGTTCTATAGTTAGTTATATAGTTAGGGTTATATACTGGTGTGATCAGAGGGTTCTATAGTATAGTTCTAAAGTTAGGGTTATATACTGGTGTGATCAGAGGGTTCTATAGTATAGTTAGTTATATAGTTAGGGTTATATACTGGTGTGATCAGAGGGTTCTATAGTATAGTTAGTTATATAGTTAGGGTTATATACTGGTGTGATCAGAGGGTTCTATAGTATAGTTAGTTATATAGTTAGGGTTATATACTGGTGTGATCAGAGGGTTCTATAGAATTGTTAGTCATATAGTTAGGGTTATATACTGGTGTGATCAGAGGGTTCTATAGTATAGTTAGTTATATAGTTAGGGTTATATACTGGTGTGATCAGAGGGTTCTATAAGTATAGATAGTTATATAGTTATAGGGTTGTATACTGGTGTGATCAGAGGGTTCTATAGTATAGTTAGTTATATGGTTAGGGTTATATACTGGTGTGATCAGAGGGTTCTATAGTATAGTTAGTTATATAGTTAGGTTTATATACTGGTGTGATCAGAGGGTTCTATAGTATAGTTAGTTATATAGTTAGGGTTATATACTGTTGTGATCAGAGGGTTCTATAGTATAGTTATATAGTTAGGGTTATATACTGGTGTGATCAGAGGGTTCTATTGTATAGTTATATAGTTAGGGTTATATACTGGTGTGATCAGAGGGTTCTATAGTACAGTCATATAGTTAGGGTTATATACTGGTGTGATCAGAGGGTTCTATAGTTAGTTATATAGTTAGGGTTATATACTGGTGTGATCAGAGGGTTCTATAGTATAGTTCTAAAGTTAGGGTTATATACTGGTGTGATCAGAGGGTTCTATAGTATAGTTAGTTATATAGTTAGGGTTATATACTGGTGTGATCAGAGGGTTCTATAGTATAGTTAGTTATATAGTTAGGGTTATATACTGGTGTGATCAGAGGGTTCTATAGTATAGTTAGTTATATAGTTAGGGTTATATACTGGTGTGATCAGAGGGTTCTATAGTATAGTTAGTTACATAGTTAGGGTTATATACTGGTGTGATCAGAGGGTTCTATAGTATAGTTAGTTATATATTTAGGGTTATATACTGGTGTGATCAGAGGGTTATATAGAATAGTTAGTTATATAGTTAGGGTTATATACTGGTGTGATCAGAGGGTTCTATAGAATTGTTAGTCATATAGTTAGGGTTATATACTGGTGTGATCAGAGGGTTCTATAGTATAGTTAGTTATATAGTTAGGGTTATATACTGGTGTGATCAGAGGGTTCTATAGATTTGTTAGTCATATAGTTAGGATTATATACTGGTGTGATCAGAGGGTTCTATAGTATAGATAGTTATATAGTTATGGTTGTATACTGGTGTGATCAGAGGGTTCTATAGTATAGTTAGTTATATAGTTAGGGTTATATACTGGTGTGATCAGAGGGTTCTATAGTATAGTTAGTTATATAGTTAGGGTTATACACTGGTGTGATCAGAGGGTTCTATAATATAGTTATATAGTTAGGATTATATACTGGTGTTATCAGAGGGTTCTATAGTATAGATAGTTATATAGTTATGGTTGTATACTGGTGTGATCAGAGGGTTCTATAGTATAGTTAGTTATATGGTTAGGGTTATATACTGGTGTGATCAGAGGGTTCTATAGTATAGTTAGTTATATAGTTAGGTTTATATACTGGTGTGATCAGAGGGTTCTATAGTATAGTTAGTTATATAGTTAGGGTTATATACTGTTGTGATCAGAGGGTTCTATAGTATAGTTATATAGTTAGGGTTATATACTGGTGTGATCAGAGGGTTCTATTGTATAGTTATATAGTTAGGGTTATATACTGGTGTGATCAGAGGGTTCTATAGTACAGTCATATAGTTAGGGTTATATACTGGTGTGATCAGAGGGTTCTATAGTTAGTTATATAGTTAGGGTTATATACTGGTGTGATCAGAGGGTTCTATAGTATAGTTAGTTATATAGTTAGGGTTATATACTGGTGTGATCAGAGGGTTCTATAGTATAGTTAGTTATATAGTTAGGGTTATATACTGGTGTGATCAGAGGGTTCTATAGTATAGTTAGTTATATAGTTAGGGTTATATACTGGTGTGATCAGAGGGTTATATAGTATAGTAAGTTATATAGTTAGGGTTATATACTGGTGTGATCAGAGGGTTCTATAGAATTGTTAGTCATATAGTTAGGGTTATATACTGCTGTGATCAGAGGGTTCTATAGTATAGTTAGTTATATAGTTAGGGTTATATACTGGTGTGATCAGAGGGTTCTATAATATAGTTATATAGTTAGGATTATATACTGGTGTTATCAGAGGGTTCTATAGTATAGATAGTTATATAGTTATGGTTGTATACTGGTGTTATCAGAGGGTTCTATAGTATAGTTAGTTATATGGTTAGGGTTATATACTGGTGTGATCAGAGGGTTCTATAGTATAGTTAGTTATATAGTTAGGTTTATATACTGGTGTGATCAGAGGGTTCTATAGTATAGTTAGTTATATAGTTAGGGTTATATACTGTTGTGATCAGAGGGTTCTATAGTATAGTTATATAGTTAGGGTTATATACTGGTGTGATCAGAGGGTTCTATTGTATAGTTATATAGTTAGGGTTATATACTGGTGTGATCAGAGGGTTCTATAGTACAGTCATATAGTTAGGGTTATATACTGGTGTGATCAGAAGGTTCTATAGTTAGTTATATAGTTAGGGTTATATACTGGTGTGATCAGAGGGTTCTATAGTATAGTTCTAAAGTTAGGGTTATATACTGGTGTGATCAGAGGGTTCTATAGTATAGTTAGTTATATAGTTAGGGTTATATACTGGTGTGATCAGAGGGTTCTATAGTATAGTTAGTTATATAGTTAGGGTTATATACTGGTGTGATCAGAGGGTTCTATAGTATAGTTAGTTATATAGTTAAGGTTATATACTGGTGTGATCAGAGGGTTCTATAGTATAGTTAGTTATATAGTTAGGGTTATATACTGGTGTGATCAGATGGTTCTATAGTTAGTTATATAGTTAGGGTTATATACTGGTGTTATCAGAGGGTTCTATAATATGGTTATATAGTTAGGGTTATATACTGGTGTGATCAGAGGGTTCTATAGTATAGTTAGTTACATAGTTAGGGTTATATACTGGTGTGATCAGAGGGTTCTATAGTATAGTTAGTTATATATTTAGGGTTATATACTGGTGTGATCAGAGGGTTATATAGAATAGTTAGTTATATAGTTAGGGTTATATACTGGTGTGATCAGAGGGTTCTATAGAATTGTTAGTCATATAGTTAGGGTTATATACTGGTGTGATCAGAGGGTTCTATAGTATAGTTAGTTATATAGTTAGGGTTATATACTGGTGTGATCAGAGGGTTCTATAATATAGTTATATAGTTAGGATTATATACTGGTGTGATCAGAGGGTTCTATAGTATAGATAGTTATATAGTTATGGTTGTATACTGGTGTGATCAGAGGGTTCTATAGTATAGTTAGTTATATGGTTAGGGTTATATACTGGTGTGATCAGAGGGTTCTATAGTATAGTTAGTTATATAGTTAGGGTTATATACTGGTGTGATCAGAGGGTTCTATAGTATAGTTAGTTATATAGTTAGGGTTATATACTGTTGTGATCAGAGGGTTCTATAGTATAGTTATATAGTTAGGGTTATATACTGGTGTGATCAGAGGGTTCTATAGTATAGTTATATAGTTAGGGTTATATACTGGTGTGATCAGAGGGTTCTATAGTACAGTCATATAGTTAGGGTTATATACTGGTGTGATCAGAGGGTTCTATAGTTAGTTATATAGTTAGGGTTATATACTGGTGTGATCAGAGGGTTCTATAGTATAGTTCTAAAGTTAGGGTTATATACTGGTGTGATCAGAGGGTTCTATAGTATAGTTAGTTATATAGTTAAGGTTATATACTGGTGTGATCAGAGGGTTCTATAGTATAGTTAGTTATATAGTTAGGGTTATATACTGGTGTGATCAGATGGTTCTATAGTTAGTTATATAGTTAGGGTTATATACTGGTGTTATCAGAGGGTTCTATAATATGGTTATATAGTTAGGGTTATATACTGGTGTGATCAGAGGGTTCTATAGTATAGTTAGTTACATAGTTAGGGTTATATACTGGTGTGATCAGAGGGTTCTATAGTATAGTTAGTTATATATTTAGGGTTATATACTGGTGTGATCAGAGGGTTATATAGAATAGTTAGTTATATAGTTAGGGTTATATACTGGTGTGATCAGAGGGTTCTATAGAATTGTTAGTCATATAGTTAGGGTTATATACTGGTGTGATCAGAGGGTTCTATAGTATAGTTAGTTATATAGTTAGGGTTATATACTGGTGTGATCAGAGGGTTCTATAATATAGTTATATAGTTAGGATTATATACTGGTGTGATCAGAGGGTTCTATAGTATAGATAGTTATATAGTTATGGTTGTATACTGGTGTGATCAGAGGGTTCTATAGTATAGTTAGTTATATGGTTAGGGTTATATACTGGTGTGATCAGAGGGTTCTATAGTATAGTTAGTTATATAGTTAGGGTTATATACTGGTGTGATCAGAGGGTTCTATAGATAGTAGTTATATAGTTAGGGTTATATACTGGTGTGATCAGAGGGTTCTATAGTACAGTCATATAGTTAGGGTTATATACTGGTGTGATCAGAGGGTTCTATAGTTAGTTATATAGTTAGGGTTATATACTGGTGTGATCAGAGGGTTCTATAGTATAGTTCTAAAGTTAGGGTTATATACTGGTGTGATCAGAGGGTTCTATAGTTAGTTATATAGTCAGGGTTATATACTGGTGTGATCAGAGGGTTCTATAGTATAGTTCTAAAGTTAGGGTTAGATACTGGTGTGATCAGACGGTACTATAGTTAGTTATATAGTTAGGGTTATATACTGGTGTGATCAGAGGGTTCTATAATATAGTTATATAGTTAGGGTTATATACTGGTGTGATCAGAGGGTTCTATAGTATAGTTAGTTATATAGTTAGGGTTATATACTGGTGTGATCAGAGGGTTCTATAGTATAGTTAGTTATATAGTTAGGGTTATATACTGGTGTGATCAGAGGGTTCTATAGTATAGTTAGTTATATAGTTAGGGTTATATACTGGTATGATCAGATGCCTAAGGATCACTCCTTATGATTTTAAAACACTTTGAAATTCATCTTGCACTTGGCTTATGATGGTGTTAATAAAATCACTGTGAAATTCCACTTTGTTGACATTTTTTGTTGATCCTTAACCTCTGGAAATGAAGGACTAGGAGCCATGTTTAAAGTTTTCAAATGTGTTTTTTCAGTTTGATTCCGGGTTTGGTTTGATAAACTGTTGTCTTCTCTCTTGGTCTGTTAGACATTTTGTTTGTTGGAGAAAATGTTTTTTTGTAAATACATTTAAGAAGGCGTGATAGCTGCACCTAGTGGATATCTGTAATAATCAGGAACAGGTAAATCTACATTTCAAGTGTAGGAGCATTAAAATGATTCAGAATAAATAGGAAACAATATACGGTATCAGTCAAAAGTTTGGATACACCTGCTCATTCCAATGGTTTTTATTTAATTTTTTACTGTTTTCTACATTGTAGAATAATAGTGAAGACATCAAAACTATAAAATAACACATATGGAATCATGTAGTAACCAACAAACATGTTAATAAACAAAATCAAAATATATTTTATATTTGAGATTCTTCAAGGTATCCCCCCTTTGTCTTGATGACAGCTTTACACACTCTATTCAGATGGACCCCGTTGTTAGGGCAGATCCCCCCTTTGTCTTGATGACAGCTTTACACAGATCAGATACCCCCTTTGTCTTGATGACAGCTTTACACAGATCAGATCCCCCCTTTGTCTTGATGACAGCTTTACACAGATCAGATCCCCCCTTTGTCTTGATGACAGCTTTACACAGATCAGATCCCCCCTTTGTCTTGATGACAGCTTTACACAGACCAGATCCCCCTTTGTCTTGATGACAGCTTTACACAGACAAGATCCCCCCTTTGTCTTGATGACAGCTTTACACAGATCAGATCCCCCTTTGTCTTGATGACAGCTTTACACACTCTATTCAGATGGGACCCCGTTGTTAGACCAGATCCCCCCTTTGTCTTGATGACGGCTTTACACAGATCAGATCCCCCCTTTGTCTTGATGACAGCTTTACACAGACAAGATACCCCCTTTGTCTTGATGACAGCTTTACACAGATCAGATCCCCCTTTGTCTTGATGACAGCTTTACACACTCTATTCAGATGGGACCTCGTTGTTAGATCAGATCCCCCCTTTTGTCTTGATGACAGCTTTACACACTCTATTCAGATGGGACCCCGTTGTTAGATCGGTAGTTACATCTGGTGAAACGGAGACTTGAGCAGGACTTGAACTTCTCTATTCTTAAAATTATATTTTAGTCTCGCAATTTATTTGATGTATTTTAAAACTTTAAGCGATTAAAAAAAGTAGCTGGTAACCTTTTAGGGTTAGTATTAGTGTGTACTTTTTAGGGTTAGTGTGTACTTTTTAGGGTTAGTGTTAGTGTGTACTTTTTAGGGTTAGTGTGTACTTTTTAGGGTTAGTGTGTACTTTTTAGTGTTCGTGTGTAATTTTTAGGGTTAGTGTTAGTGCGTACTTGGTAGTGTTAGTGTGTACTTGGTAGTGTTAGTGGGTACTTGGTAGAGTTAGTGTGAAGTCTCCTCTACCTGCATGGAAACCTTCCATTCAAAAGGCAGCAGCCATTGGTCCGTCTGTGAAACACTCTGTGTGTGTGTGTGAGTGTGTGTGTGTGTGTGTGTAGGGAACGTTCTGGGGTCTGATGGTGTGTGTGTGTGTGTGTGTGTGTGTGTGTGTGTGTGTGTGTGTGTGTGTGTGTGTGTGTGTGTGTGTGTGTGTGTGTGTGTGTGTGTAGGGAGCGTTCTGGGGTCTGATGGTGTGTGTGTGTGTGTGTGTGTGTGTGTGTGTGGTAGGGAGCGTTCTGGGGTCTGATGGTGGGCCTGGTGGTCGGCGTGTGTCGGATGGTTCTAGAATTTGCGTTCCCGCCTCCTCGTTGCGGTATCCAAGACGACGCCCCGTCCGTCCTGCGCTCCGTTCACTACCTTCACTTCGCCATCATCCT
>NC_138302.1:1255000-1267500 GCF_965601325.2 Salmo salar | reverse complement strand
TACTACATGTATATATTACCTCAACTACCTAGTACAAAATACCTCAACTACCTAGTACAAAATACCTCTACTACCTAGTACATAATACCTCAATCACCTCAACTACCTAGTACATAATACCTCAATCACCTCATTACTACCTAGTACATAATACCTCAATCACCTCAACTACCTAGTACATAATACCTCAATAACTCAACTTCCTAGAACACAATACCTCAATCACCTCAACTACCTAGTACATAAGATCTCAATCACCTCAACTACCTAGTACATAATACCTCAATCACCTCAACTGCATAGTACATAATACCACAATCACCTCATTACTACCTAGTACATAATACCTCAATCACCTCAACTACCTGGTACATAATACATCAATCACCTCAACTACCTAGTACATAATACCTCAATCACCTCAACTACCTGGTACATAATACCTCAATCACCTCAACTACCTGGTACATAATACCTCAATCACCTCAACTACCTAGTACATAATACCTCAATCACCTCAACTACCTAGTACATAATACCCTCAACTACCTAGTACATAATACCTCAGTCACCACAACTACCTAGTACATAATACCTCAATCACCTCAACTACCTGGTACATAATACCTCAATCACCTCAACTACCTAGTACATAATACCTCAATCACCTCAACTACCTAGTACATAATACCTCAATCACCTCAACTACCTAGTACATAATACCTCAATCACCTCAACTACCTAGTACATAATACCTCAATCACCTCAACTACCTGGTACATAATACCTCAATCACCTCAACTACCTGGTACATAATACCTCAATCACCTCAACTACCTAGTACATAATACCTCAATCACCTCAACTACCTAGTACATAATACCTCAATCACCTCAAAATCCCTAGTATATAATACCTCAATCACCTCAACTACCTAGTACATAATACCTCAATCACCTCATACTACCTAGTACATAATACCTCAATCACCTCAACTACCTAGTACATAATACCTCAATCAACTCAACTTCCTAGTACACAATACCTCAATCACCTCAACTACCTAGTACATAAGATCTCAATCACCTCAACTACCTAGTACATAATACCTCAATCACCTCAACTACATAGTACATAATACCACAATCACCTCATTACTACCTAGTACATAATACCTCAATCACCTCAACTACCTAGTACATAATACCTCAATCACCTCAACTACCTAGTACATAATACCTCAATCACCTCAACTACCTGGTACATAATACCTCAATCACCTCAACTACCTGGTACATAATACCTCAATCACCTCAACTACCTAGTACATAATACATCAATCACCTCAACTACCTAGTACATAATACCTCAATCACCTCAACTACCTAGTACATAATACCTCAATCACCTCAACTACCTAGTACATAATACCTCAATCACCTCATTACTACCTAGTACATAATACCTCAATCACCTCAACTACCTAGTACATAATACCTCAACTACCTAGTACATAATACCTCAGTCACCACAACTACCTAGTACATAATACCTCAATCACCTCAACTACCTGGTACATAATACCTCAATCACCTCAACTACCTAGTACACAATACCTCAATCACCTCAACTACCTAGTACATAAGACCTCAATCACATCAACTACGTAGTACATAATACCTCAATCACCTCAACTACCTAGTACATAATACCTCAATCACCTCAACTACCTGGTACATAATACCTCAATCACCTCAACTACCTGGAACATAATACCTCAATCACCTCAACTACCTAGTACATAATACCTCAATCACCTCAACTACCTAGTACATAATACCTCAATCACCTCAACTACCTGGTTCATAATACCTCAATCACCTCAACTACCTGGTTCATAATACCTCAATCACCTCAACTACCTGGTACATAATACCTCAATCACCTCAACTACCTGGTAAATAATACCTCAATCACCTCAACTACCTAGTACATAATACATCAATCACCTCAACTACCTAGTACATAATACCTCAATCACCTCAAAATCCCTAGTATATAATACCTCAATCACCTCAACTACCTAGTACATAATACCTCAATCACCTCATTACTACCTAGTACATAATACCTCAATCACCTCAACTACCTAGTACACAATACCTCAATCACCTCAACTACCTAGTACATAAGATCTCAATCACCTCAACTACCTAGTACATAATACCTCAATCACCTCAACTGCATAGTACATAATACCACAATCACCTCATTACTACCTAGTACATAATACCTCAATCACCTCAACTACCTGGTACATAATACCTCAATCACCTCAACTACCTAGTACATAATACCTCAATCACCTCAACTACCTGGTACATAATACCTCAATCACCTCAACTACCTAGTACATAATACCTCAATCACCTCAACTACCTAGTACATAATACCTCAATCACCTCAACTACCTAGTACATAATACCTCAACTACCTAGTACATAATACCTCAGTCACCACAACTACCTAGTACATAATACCTCAATCACCTCAACTACCTGGTACATAATACCTCAATCACCTCAACTACCTAGTACACAATACCTCAATCACCTCAACTACCTAGTACATAAGACCTCAATCACCTCAACTACGTAGTACATAATACCTCAATCACCTCAACTACCTAGTACATAATACCTCAATCACCTCAACTACCTGGTACATAATACCTCAATCACCTCAACTACCTGGAACATAATACCTCAATCACCTCAACTACCTAGTACACAATACCTCAATCACCTCAACTACCTAGTACATAAGACCTCAATCACCTCAACTACCTAGTACATAATACCTCAATCACCTCAACTACCTAGTACATAATACCTCAATCACCTCAACTACCTGGTACATAATACCTCAATCACCTCAACTACCTAGTACATAATACCTCAATCACCTCAACTACCTAGTACATAATACCTCAATCACCTCAACTACCTGGTACATAATACCTCAATCACCTCAACTACCTGGTACATAATACCTCAATCACCTCAACTACCTAGTACATAATACCTCAATCACCTCAACTACCTAGTACATAATACCTCAATCACCTCAACTACCTAGTACATAATACCTCAATCACCTCAACTACCTAGTACATAATACCTCAATCACCTCAACTACCTAGTACATAATACCTCAATCACCTCAACTACCTAGTACATAATACCTCAACTACCTAGTACATAATACCTCAATCACCTCAACTACCTAGTACATAATACCTCAATCACCTCAACTACCTGGTACATAATACCTCAATCACCTCAACTACCTAGTACATAATACCTCAATCACCTCAACTACCTAGTACATAAGACCTCAATCACCTCAACTACCTAGTACATAATACCTCAATCACCTCAACTACCTAGTACATAATACCTCAATCACCTCAACTACCTGGTACATAATACCTCAATCACCTCAACTACCTGGTACATAATACCTCAATCACCTCAACTACCTAGTACATAATACCTCAATCACCTCAACTACCTAGTACATAATACCTCAATCACCTCAACTACCTGGTATCATAATACCTCAATCACCTCAACTACCTGGTTCATAATACCTCAATCACCTCAACTACCTGGTACATAATACCTCAATCACCTCAACTACCTGGTAAATAATACCTCAATCACCTCAACTACCTAGTACATAATACATCAATCACCTCAACTACCTAGTACATAATACCTCAATCACCTCAAAATCCCTAGTATATAATACCTCAATCACCTCAACTACCTAGTACATAATACCTCAATCACCTCATTACTACCTAGTACATAATACCTCAATCACCTCAACTACCTAGTACACAATACCTCAATCACCTCAACTACCTAGTACATAAGATCTCAATCACCTCAACTACCTAGTACATAATACCTCAATCACCTCAACTGCATAGTACATAATACCACAATCACCTCATTACTACCTAGTACATAATACCTCAATCACCTCAACTACCTGGTACATAATACCTCAATCACCTCAACTACCTAGTACATAATACCTCAATCACCTCAACTACCTAGTACATAATACCTCAATCACCTCAACTACCTAGTACATAATACCTCAATCACCTCAACTACCTAGTACATAATACCTCAATCACCTCAACTACCTAGTACATAATACCTCAATCACCTCAACTACCTAGTACATAATACCTCAATCACCTCAACTACCTAGTACATAATACCTCAATCACCTCAACTACCTAGTACATAATACCTCAATCACCTCAACTACCTAGTACATAATACCTCAATCACCTCAACTACCTAGTACATAATACCTCAATCACCTCAACTACCTAGTACATAATACCTCAATCACCTCAACTACCTAGTACATAATACCTCAATCACCTCAACTACCTGGTACATAATACCTCAATCACCTCAACTACCTGGTACATAATACCTCAATCACCTCAACTACCTAGTACATAATACCTCAATCACCTCAACTACCTAGTACATAATACCTCAATCACCTCAACTACCTAGTACATAATACCTCAATCACCTCAACTACCTAGTACATAATACCTCAATCACCTCATTACTACCTAGTACATAATACCTCAATCACCTCAACTACCTAGTACATAATACCTCAATCACCTCAACTACCTAGTACATAATACCTCAATCACCTCAACTACCTAGTACATAAGATCTCAATCACCTCAACTACCTAGTACATAATACCTCAATCACCTCAACTACCTAGTACATAATACCTCAATCACCTCATTACTACCTAGTACATAATACCTCAATCACCTCAACTACCTAGTACATAATACCTCAATCACCTCAACTACCTGGTTCATAATACCTCAATCACCTCAACTACCTAGTACATAATACCTCAATCACCTCAACTACCTGGTACATAATACCTCAATCACCTCAACTACCTAGTACATAATACATCAATCACCTCAACTACCTAGTACATAATACCTCAATCACCTCAAAATCCCTAGTATATAATACCTCAATCACCTCAACTACCTAGTACATAATACCTCAATCACCTCAACTACCTAGTACATAATACCTCAATCACCTCAACTACCTAGTACATAATACCTCAACTACCTAGTACATAATACCTCAGTCACCACAACTACCTAGTACATAATACCTCAATCACCTCAACTACCTAGTACACAATACCTCAATCACCTCAACTACCTAGTACATAAGACCTCAATCACCTCAACTACGTAGTACATAATACCTCAATCACCTCAACTACCTAGTACATAATACCTCAATCACCTCAACTACCTGGTACATAATACCTCAATCACCTCAACTACCTGGAACATAATACCTCAATCACCTCAACTACCTAGTACATAATACCTCAATCACCTCAACTACCTAGTACATAATACCTCAATCACCTCAACTACCTGGTTCATAATACCTCAATCACCTCAACTACCTGGTTCATAATACCTCAATCACCTCAACTACCTGGTACATAATACCTCAATCACCTCAACTACCTGGTAAATAATACCTCAATCACCTCAACTACCTAGTACATAATACATCAATCACCTCAACTACCTAGTACATAATACCTCAATCACCTCAAAATCCCTAGTATATAATACCTCAATCACCTCAACTACCTAGTACATAATACCTCAATCACCTCATTACTACCTAGTACATAATACCTCAATCACCTCAACTACCTAGTACACAATACCTCAATCACCTCAACTACCTAGTACATAAGATCTCAATCACCTCAACTACCTAGTACATAATACCTCAATCACCTCAACTGCATAGTACATAATACCACAATCACCTCATTACTACCTAGTACATAATACCTCAATCACCTCAACTACCTGGTACATAATACCTCAATCACCTCAACTACCTAGTACATAATACATCAATCACCTCAACTACCTAGTACATAATACCTCAATCACCTCAACTACCTAGTACATAATACCTTTACTACCTAGTACATAATACCTCAGTCACCACAACTACCTTGTAAATAATACCTCAATCACCTCAACTACCTGGTACATAATACCTCAATCACCTCAACTACCTAGTACACAATACCTCAATCACCTCAACTACCTAGTACATAAGACCTCAATCACCTCAACTACGTAGTACATAATACCTCAATCACCTCAACTACATAGTACATAATACCACAATCACCTAATTACTACCTAGTATATAATACCTCAATCACGTCAACTACCTGGAACATAATACCTCAATCACCTCAACTACCTAGTACATAATACATCAATCACCTCAACTACCTAGTACGTAATACCTCAATCACCTCAACTACCTGGTACATAATACCTCAATCACCTCATTACTACCTAGTACATAATACCTCAATCACCTCAACTACCTAGTACACAATACCTCAATCAACTCAACTACCTAGTACATAAGACCTCAATCACCTCAACTACCTAGTACATAATTCCTCAATCACCTCAACTACCTAGTACATAATACCTCAATCACCTCAACTACCTGGTACATAATACCTCAATCACCTCAACTACCTAGTACATAATACCTCAATCACCTCAACTACCTAGTACATAATACCTCAATCACCTCAACTACCTAGTACATAATACCTCAATCACCTCAACTACCTGGTACATAATACCTCAATCACCTCAACTACCTGGTACATAATACCTCAATCACCTCAACTACCTAGTACATAATACCTCAATCACCTCAACTACCTAGTACATAATACCTCAATCACCTCAACTACCTAGTACATAATACCTCAATCACCTCAACTACCTGGTTCATAATACCTCAATCACCTCAACTACCTGGTACATAATACCTCAATCACCTCAACTACCTGGTAAATAATACCTCAATCACCTCAACTACCTAGTACATAATACATCAATCACCTCAACTACCTAGTACATAATACCTCAATCACCTCAAAATCCCTAGTATATAATACCTCAATCACCTCAACTACCTAGTACATAATACCTCAATCACCTCATTACTACCTAGTACATAATACCTCAATCACCTCAACTACCTAGTACATAATACCTCAATAACTCAACTTCCTAGAACACAATACCTCAATCACCTCAACTACCTAGTACATAAGATCTCAATCACCTCAACTACCTAGTACATAATACCTCAATCACCTCAACTGCATAGTACATAATACCACAATCACCTCATTACTACCTAGTACATAATACCTCAATCACCTCAACTACCTAGTACATAATACCTCAATCACCTCAACTACCTAGTACATAATACCTCAATCACCTCAACTACCTAGTACATAATACCTCAATCACCTCAACTACCTGGTACATAATACCTCAATCACCTCATACTACCTAGTACATAATACCTCAATCACCTCAACTACCTAGTACATAATACCTCAATCACCTCAACTACCTGGTTCATAATACCTCAATCACCTCAACTACCTGGTACATAATACCTCAATCACCTCAACTACCTGGTAAATAATACCTCAATCACCTCAACTACCTAGTACATAATACATCAATCACCTCAACTACCTAGTACATAATACCTCAATCACCTCAAAATCCCTAGTATATAATACCTCAATCACCTCAACTACCTAGTACATAATACCTCAATCACCTCATTACTACCTAGTACATAATACCTCAATCACCTCAACTACCTAGTACATAATACCTCAATAACTCAACTTCCTAGAACACAATACCTCAATCACCTCAACTACCTAGTACATAAGATCTCAATCACCTCAACTACCTAGTACATAATACCTCAATCACCTCAACTGCATAGTATATAATACCACAATCACCTCATTACTACCTAGTACATAATACCTCAATCACCTCAACTACCTGGTACATAATACCTCAATCACCTCAACTACCTAGTACATAATACATCAATCACCTCAACTACCTAGTACATAATACCTCAATCACCTCAACTACCTGGTACATAATACCTCAATCACCTCAACTACCTAGTACATAATACATCAATCACCTCAACTACCTAGTACATAATACCTCAATCACCTCAACTACCTGGTACATAATACCTCAATCACCTCAACTACCTAGTACATAATACCTCAATCACCTCAACTACCTAGTACATAATACCTCAATCACCTCAACTACCTAGTACATAATACCTCAATCACCTCAACTACCTAGTACATAATACCTCAACTACCTAGTACATAATACCTCAGTCACCACAACTACCTAGTACATAATACCTCAATCACCTCAACTACCTGGTACATAATACCTCAATCACCTCAACTACCTAGTACACAATACCTCAATCACCTCAACTACCTAGTACATAAGACCTCAATCACCTCAACTACGTAGTACATAATACCTCAATCACCTCAACTACATAGTACATAATACCACAATCACCTAATTACTACCTATTATATAATACCTCAATCACCTCAACTACCTGGAACATAATACCTCAATCACCTCAACTACCTAGTACATAATACATCAATCACCTCAACTACCTAGTACATAATACCTCAATCACCTCAACTACCTGGTACATAATACCTCAATCACCTCATTACTACCTAGTACATAAAACCTCAATCACCTCAACTACCTATTACATAATTCCTCAATCACCTCAACTACCTAGTACATAATACCTCAATCACCTTAACTACCTAGTATTAATACCTCAATCACCTCAACTACCTAGTACATAATACCCCAATCACCTCAACTACCTGGTATATAATACCTCAATCACCTCAACTACCTGGTTCATAATACCTCAATCACCTCAACTACCTGGTACATAATACCTCAATCACCTCAACTACCTGGTAAATAATACCTCAATCACCTCAACTACCTAGTACATAATACATTACATTACATTTAAGTCATTTAGCAGACGCTCTTAACCAGAGCGACTTACAAATTGGTGCATTCACCTTATGATATCCAGTGGAACAACCACTTTACAATAGTGCATCTAAATCTTTTAAGGGGGGGGGGGGGTTAGAAGGATTACTTTATCCTATCCTAGGTATTCCTTAAAGAGGTGGGGTTTCAGGTGTCTCCGGAAGGTGGTGATTGACTCCGCTGTCCTGGCGTCGTGAGGGAGCATGTTCCACCATTGGGGTGCCAGAGCAGCGAACAGTTTTGACTTTGCTGAGCGGGAACTGTGCTTCCTCAGAGGTAGGGGGGCCAGCAGGCCAGAGGTGGATGAACGCAGTGCCCTTGTTTGGGTGTAAGGCCTGATCAGAGCCTGAAGGTATGGAGGTGCCGTTCCCTTCACAGCTCCGTATGCAATCACCATGGTCTTGTAGCGGATGCGAGCTTCAGCTGGAAGCCAGTGGAGAGAGCGGAGGAGCAGGGTGACGTGAGAGAACTTGGGAAGGTTGAACACCAGACGGGCTGCGGCGTTCTGGATGAGTTGTAGGGGTTTAACCTGTTAGGGCTAGGGGGCAGCATTTGCACGTCTGGATAACATTTTTTTACCCGATTTAATCTGGTTACTAATCCTACCCAGTAACTAGAATATGCATATACTTATTATATATGGATAGAAAACACTCTAAAGTTTCTAAAACTGTTTGAATGGTGTCTGTGAGTATAACAGAACTCATTTGGCAGGCAAAACCCTGAGACATTTTCTGACAGGAAGTGGATACCTGATGTGTTGTATTACCTTTAAACCTATCCCATTGAAAAACACAGGGGCTGAGGAATATTTTGGCACTTCCTATTGCTTCCACTAGATGTCACCAGCCTTTACAAAGTGTTTTGAGTCTTCTGGAGGGAGATCTGACCGAACAAGAGCCATGGAACGATGATGTCCCATTAGACACCTGGCGCGCGAGTTCATGTTGGGTACCCTCGTTCCAATACGTTATAAAAGAGTATGCATTCGTCCACCTTGAATATTATTCATGTTCTGGTTAAAAAAGGCCCTAATGATTTAAGCTATACAACGTTTGACATGTTTGAACGAACGTAAATATATTTTTTCCCCTCGTTCATGACGAGAAGTCCGGCTGGCTTACATCATGTGCTAACAAGACGGAGATTTTTGGACATAAATGATGAGCTTTTTTGAACAAAACTACATTCGTTATGGACCTGTGATACCTGGAAGTGACATCTGATGAAGAGAATCAAAGGTAATGGATTATTTACATAGTATTTTCGATTTTAGATCTCCCCAACATGACGTCTTGTCTGTATCGCAACGCGTATTTTTCTGGGCGCAGTGCTCAGATTATTGCAAAGTGTGATTTCCCAGTAAGGTTATTTTTAAATCTGGCAAGTTGATTGCGTTCAAGAGATGTAAATCTATAATTCTTTAAATGACAATATAATATTTTACCAATGTTTTCTAATTTTAATTATTTAATTTGTGACGCTGACTTGACTGCCGGTTATTGGAGGGAAACGATTTCCTCAACATCAATGCCATAGTAAAACGCTGTTTTTGGATATAAATATGAACTTGATAGAACTAAAAATGCATGCATTGTCTAACATAATGTCCTAGGAGTGTCATCTGATGGAGATTGTAAAAGGTTAGTGCATCATTTTAGCTGGTTTTATGGTTTTGGTGACCCTGTCTTTGAATTGACAAAACATTACACACAACTCTTGTAAATGTACTGTCCTAACATACTCTAAATTTATGCTTTCGCCGTAAAACCTTTTTGAAATCGTAAAACGTGGTTAGATTAAGGAGATGTTTATCTTTCAAAGGGTGTAAAATAGTTGTATGTTTGAAAAATTTGAATTTTGACATTTATTTGGATTCAAATTTGCCGCTCTTGAAATGCACCTGCTGTTGATGGAGTGCACCACGGGTGGCACGCTAGCATCCCACCTAGCCCATAGAGGTTAATGGCACAGGCAAGGAGCCCAGCCAACAGCGAGTTGCAGTAATCCAGACGGGAGATGACAAGTGCCTGGATTAGGACCTGCGCCGCTTCCTGTGTGATGCAGGGTCGTACACTGCAAATGTTGTAGAGCATGAACCTACAGGATCGGGTCACCGCCTTGATGTTAGTGGAGAACGACAGGGTGTTGTCCAGGATCACACCAAGGTTCTTAGCACTCTGGGAGGAGGGGACAAGGGAGTTGTCAAGCGTGATGGCGAGATAATACATCAATCACCTCAACTACCTAGTACATAATACCTCAATCACCTCAAAATCCCTAGTATATAATACCTCAATCACCTCAACTACCTAGTACATAATACCTCAATCACCTCATTACTACCTAGTACATAATACCTCAATCACCTCAACTACCTAGTACATAATACCTCAATAACTCAACTTCCTAGAACACAATACCTCAATCACCTCAACTACCTAGTACATAAGATCTCAATCACCTCAACTACCTAGTACATAATACCTCAATCACCTCAACTGCATAGTACATAATACCACAATCACCTCATTACTACCTAGTACATAATACCTCAATCACCTCAACTACCTGGTACATAATACCTCAATCACCTCAACTACCTAGTACATAATACATCAATCACCTCAACTACCTAGTACATAATACCTCAATCACCTCAACTACCTAGTACATAATACCTCAATCACCTCAACTACCTAGTACATAATACCTCAATCACCTCAACCACCTAGTACATAATACCTCAATCACCTCAACTACCTAGTACATAATACCACAATCACCTCATTACTACCTAGTACATAATACCTCAATCACCTCAACTACCTGGTACATAATACCTCAATCACCTCAACTACCTAGTACATAATACCTCAATCACCTCAACTACCTAGTACATAATACCTCAATCACCTCAACTACCTTGTACATAATACCTCAATCACCTCAACTACCTGGTACATAATACCTCAATCACCTCATTACTACCTAGTACATTCTACCTCAATCACCTCAACTACCTAGTACATAATACCTCAATCACCTCAACTACCTAGTACATAATACCTCAATCACCTCAACTACCTAGTACATAATACCTCAATCACCTCAACTACCTGGTACCCCAACACATTCACTCAGTACTGGTAATCCTTGTATACAGCCTCATTACTACGTGGTACTCCTTGTATACAGCCTCATTACTACCTGGTACTCCTTGTATACAGCCTCATTACTACCTGGTAATCCTTGTATATAGCCTCATTACTACCTGGTACTCCTTGTATACAGCCTCATTACTACCTGGTACTCCTTGTATACAGCCTCATTACTACCTGGTACTCCTTGAAATTTCCTCATTACAACCTGGTACTCCTTGTATACAGCCTCATTA
>NC_138302.1:1247500-1250000 GCF_965601325.2 Salmo salar | reverse complement strand
TATAGTAGGTATATAAGGGATAGGTATAGTAGGTATATAACGGATAGGTACAGTATATATAGTAGGTATGTAAGGGGTAGGTACAGAATATATAGTAGGTATATAAGAGTTAGGTATAGTAGGTATAGTAGGTATATAAGGGATAGCTACACTATATATAGTAGGTATATAAGGGATAGGTATAGTAGGTATAGTAGGTATATAAGGGGTAGGTATAGTATATATAGTAGGTATATAAGGGTTAGGAATAGTACGTATGTAAGGGTTAGGTATAGTAGGTATTTAAAGGTTAGGTATAGTAGGTATATAAGGTTTAGGTATAGTAGGTATAGTAGGTATATAAGAGATATATATAGTAGGTATATAAGGGTTAGGTATAGTAGAATATATGGGTTAGGTATAGTAGATATATAAGGGTTAGGTATAGTAGAATATATAGGTTAGGTGTAGTAGGTATATAAGGGTTAGGTCTAGTAGGTATAGTATGTATATAAGGGTTATGTATAGTAGGTATATAAGGGTTAGGAATAGTAGGTATAGTAGGTATATAAGGGATAGGTATAGTATATATAGTAGGTATATAAGGGTTAGTTATAGTAGGTATATAAGGGTTAGGTATAGTAGGTATAGTAGGTATATAAGGGTTAGGTATAGTAGGTATAGTAGGTATATAAGGGTTAGGTATAGTAGGTATAGTAGGTATAGTTGGTATATAAGGGTTAGGTATAGTAGGTATAGTAGGTATATAAGGGTTAGGTATAGTAGGTATATAAGGGTTAGTTATATAAGGGTTAGGTATAGTAGGTATATAAGGGTTAGGGATAGTATATATATAAGATTCGTTATATAAGTGTTAGATATAGCAGGTATATAAGAGTTAGGTATAGTAGGTATAGTAGGTATATAAGGGTTAAGTATAGTATGTATATAAGGGTTAGGTACAGTAGGTATAAAAGGGTTAGGTAAAGTAGGTATAGTAGGTATATTAGGGTTAGGTATAGTAGGTATAATAGGGTTAGGTATAGTAGGTGTATAAGGGTTAGGTATAGTATATATAAGGGTTAGGTATAGTAGGTATAGTAGGTATATAAGGGTTAGGTATAGTAGGTATAGCAGGTATATAAGGGTTAGGTATAGTAGGTATATAAGGGTTAGGTACAGTAGGTATAGTAGGTATATAAGGGTTAGGTATAGTATATATAGTAGGTATATAAGGGTTAGGTATAGTAGGTATAGTAGGTATATAAGGGTTAGGTATAGCAGGTATAGTAGGTATATAAGGGTTAGGTATAGTAGGTATACAATTATTAGTTATATAAGGGTTAGGTATAGCAGGTATATTCAATTAGTTATATAATGGTTAGGTATAGTAGGTATATAAGGGTTAGTTATAGCAGGTATATAAGGGTTAGGTATAGTAGTTATAGCAGGTATATAGGGTAAGGTATAGTAGGTAAAATAGCTATATAATGGTTAGGTATAGCAGGTATATAAGGGTTAGGTATAGTAGGTATAGTAGGTATATAAGGGTTAGGTATAGTAGGTATATAAGGGTTAGGTATAGTGGTATAGTAGGTATATAAGGGTTAGGAATAGTAGGTATAGTAGGTATATAAGGGTTAGTTATAGCAGGTATATTAGTATTAGTTATGTAAGGGTTAGGTATAGTAGGTATATAAGGGTTAGGTATAGTAGGTATAGCAGGTATATAAGGGTTAGGTACAGTATATATAGTAGTTATATAAGGGTTAGTTATAGTAGGTATATAAGTGTTAGGTATAGTAGGTATATAAGGGTTAGGTATAGTAGGTATATAAGGGTTAGGTATAGCAGGTATATTACTATTAGTTATATAAGGGTTAGGTATAGTAGGTATATAAGGGTTAGTTATAGCAGGTATATAAGGGTTAGGTACAGTAGGTATAGTAGGTATATAAGGTTAGGTATAGTATATACAGTAGGTATATAAGCGTTAGGTATAGTATGTATATAAGGGTCAGGTATAGTAGGTATAGCAGGTATATAAGGGTTAGGTATAGTAGGTATAGTAGGTATATAAGGGTTAGGTATAGTAGGTATATAAGGGTTCGGTATAGTAGGTATATAAGGGTTAGGTATAGCAGGTATATAAGGGTTAGGTATAGTAGGTATAGTAGGTATATAAGGGTTAGGTATAGCAGGTATATAAGGGTTAGGTATAGTAGGTATAGTAGGCATATAAGGGTTAAGTATAGTAGGTATAGTAGGTATGTAAGGGTTAGGTATAGTAGGTATAGCAGGTATATAAGGGTTAGGTATAGCAGGTATAGCAGGTATACCTGCTATACCAGCCCCACTGTAGCTCAGTTGGTTGAGCATGGCGCTTGCAACGCCAGGGTTGTGGGTTCGATTCCCACGGGGGGCCAGTATGTAAAAATGTAATAAAAATGTCTGCACTCTACTGTAAGTCGCTCTGGATAAGAGCGTCTGCTAAATGTCTAAAATGTAAAATGTAAATGTA